>NW_027466452.1:82500-232500 GCF_050575085.1 Anarhichas minor | reverse complement strand
CATTTAATCTCTCTCGTCTTCTTGCCAGTCAGCAATATTTGGCAAACTTCTATGTGCTCTTCATGTCAGTCACGTGCTTGTTGATTCGTTTCACATTGTGAATGCTGGTCAATGTGGTCAGTGCATTTCTTTGTTTGAGATGTTGTCATGATTTCACAAACCTCCCCCCTCGATTTATTAAATTAGCAGATTTTTGACTGGTGTATTCGTAGTTTGGTCACAGATGTTTTGGCCCCTTTGGAGCTCAAGTGGTATAAAAAAACTTGCATATTGATCAAATTTGTAATTGCCAGACCTCTGATAGCAGAGAAAGTAGATGGTGCAGTATGACACACTTCTGTCCCTGTTCTGTAACTCTGCCTGTTACTTCAGAGTGTCTTTCCTCTCAGGCCTTTACAGTTATTGCGTGGTCTAACCCATTTGTCTCTTCACAGTTATTGCGTGGTCTAACCCATTTGTCTCTTCACAGTTATTGCGTGGTCTAACCCATTTGTCTCTTGTAGCGTGAGCGGCTCCTGCCCCGTTTCTAGGCGGGGAAGTCTTTCGCACCTAACACGGTGGTTACTCCGTTGGCTGGCCCACCTGCGAGGATATACATTCCTCCTTGAGGTCTCAGAACAATACCTTCGGCCTTTTATCTCACCCCGTAGCTAAATAGTTAGGATTTCGGAATTAATTGTGTTCTTGAAAGTCTTTTAGGGCTAATGCCCTAGGCGCTCTCAATGGGATGTAACCCTAACACCCTGTATGTAATAGTTATGTACATCGTCTATACTTTACTATTGCCTATTGTGAACATTCTCACCATTTATGACTAACACTGCAAAGTCTTCACCCAGAGAACTCACCTTAAGCTCCTCTGCATGTTTCAGTCGTCACATCTTATCGCACCATTAACGGACAGGGGAAGAGGGGTACATTGTTTTAAAGGACCGGAACACTGTTTTGGTTTCAGTCGCTTACAAAATGTAAGGCTGTGTTTTTATTTAAGTTTTTTACACAAGATTCACATACAACAATTTCAATTCAATGAAACAGTCACAGTGGCTACAATAACTAACTCTAGCATTCCTCTTTGTCAGCCTTCACTGATTTTGTAATGAGGTATTCTCCAGTCAGCTCTCTGACATTCCTACTTTTATGGGGGGGGTCTATCTTTCCTTTTTATGCTATCCTCTGATAGCAAAAGGGTCTTCTGTCCTCCTCTAAGTGGGTAAGACAGAAAAAGGGGTCTTATTTTGGGTAACTAAAAGGGTATTATTTTGGCCATCTCTGAGGGGGTAAGAAGTCTATCCCATTCTCTAGTTGGGGTGGGGAGAAGCCCCAATCTCACAGTTTTTCTGCTGCTTTTTATGCTGATCTAAGGCTGGCACCTCCTTCATTTCATGTGTCACTCACACATGAGTCCTCCTCTCTCTAGAGCTGACACAGAATGTAACTGGTTTGATCCTGCTAGAACCAGAGGCACTGTAAGGCTGAAGTGACTATTTTAAACAAAGTGTCTAACTCTAAACAGTTTATATGTTAAATCACAGCTATCATAAAATAAAACAATTCACATTATGATGGTTATAAAAAGTGTAAACATGCTATATGTTGTGCTGGTTATACTTTGAAATCAAAACGGTTACAGGTTATAATAGCTATACTTTTATGCTTTCATACTTTTCTACGATCTTTCTACACTCTTCACAGTTATTGCATGGTCTAACCCATTTGTCTCTTCACAGTTTGTGGTTGTCTTACCGATTGGTTCAACTCAATGGTCTTTGCTCCACATAATGAATAATATATAAACTCTGCATGACTACAGACTAGGGTTGTCACGATACCAAAATTATGACTTCGATACGATACCTGCCATAAGTATCACGATACCCGATACTTACGATACCAGAATTCGATACAATACCACAAATACGATACGATACTGGTATATTTATCTATAATAGTAATAAATAAAACATCTGTATGGTTCCCTTTTTTACCAGCTTGTTCCCGCCCAGCTTTTTGAACACTTAACAAATGGCATTAATATTAATGTTTAACCTCTTCGCATCTTTTGAGCCTCTCTCATATTTCCGCTGGCTTTCAAACACAGCTGAAGGGAACTCTGTCTCTGTGTTGCTGCTGACTCTGCTGGCATCTGTCTGTCTGTCTGTGGGAGTGGGTGGGTAAACAATGCTTCATTTACTTGCATAGTGAGTTTGATATTTTCACTTCATATTTTATCTTAATTCATGGAATGATTATTTTTCCTTAACTAAAAATACAAAGAATTGGCTCAAGATCCACCCTCAGGCTCCACCAGCATGTAGCCATTTTGCATCAATTGTGTTTCATTTAGTTTCATGTGCATTGTGACCTCATGATCATATAGGCTTGTCCTCAAACTAGGCTAAGGCTACTCGTGTTAGCTGTATATGGGTGAGCTTGGGGGTGTTCATGTTTATAATCACATTTGCTTTGAAAAGTTGGGGGTGTCTGTCTGAAAGGTGCTTTGCTTTGCCATGTTAGACGTGTTGCCTCCCTTGGTCTGTGTGGCTTTGAAACAAGTTTCGCAGACCGATCTCTGTATGTCAGTGGGGACCGTACAAGGACCCCCATTTCCGTTTTTGGTTTCGTTTTTCCGTTTTTGGTTTGAAACGAGAATACATGGTATTTCCGTATTGTCGTTTTTTTTGACTGAACGGTAAAACAGACTATCAAAACGTACACGGACCTTGATGCATGTCTCCCCTGCGATCACTCGCTGTGAGTGAGCGCTGCCTGTTGCTTGTGTGAGCGCTGGGTAGCCCCGCCCCCTTGCAGTCAATGCCTGCAGGCAGCATGACAGGGAGCGGAGCAGCGAGTGCGCTCTGATCGCGCTATTTTAATGAAGTATCGATACTAAAAATATGCAGTATCGTTTTTAACGTACAGGTACCGCGGTACCTTTTTAGTATCGATACACCGTGCAACATTACTACAGACACAATCTGACTGTAAACTGAATGGCAGCAGATATTTCATTATTGAAATGGATGCTAGGTTAATTGATTGGGAAATGTACCCAAAATGATCAAATTTGAAAAATTGACCCTGGATTCATGCACTCTTTTCCCCAAAACATGGATCATGAAACCCGTCACTAAGACATTGTAGTGTGCAACAAACTTTTTTCCCATTGGAGTACAATGGGGACGTGGTACAGCTTGGGGACTATTTCACACAGTTCAGAAACAAAAGAAACTTGGTTTAATAATTTGGTGTTCTGTGTTAAGTAAATGGTTCTAACTATTTAGTAACCTTTATTTTCTTCTTTTCAGGAGGCCAGGGATCATTTAAATTTGAAGATCTTCCCAGTATGTTGCCTCAACACCTGAAGCAAATCCGAGTCCTGATGCTTAACGACAAGGAGAACTTAGAGAGGACCCTGTTCAGACTTGAACAAGGTAATGCTTCTTTTAAACAACTGCACTTTAGCTGTTCCACTTTACTTAATGCCTGAATGTATTAGCAAGGCTGCTCAGACCGTTGAAATGATTAACTAGGATCTATGTGTATTGTATTCTGCTTTATATACATTAACACATATTGGTGGTGCACAAAACCAACTGACATATTTTAAGGTGAATTTAGGGTATGCAGTGTTGGTGTCTTGAAGTCCTTTTGCCTCCAAGTCCGCTGGGAATCGGTGATGGATTGTGTTCAGGAAGTCATTTGTTTTGCGAATTGAAAGAATTCTGTATTGGGGGGATTTAAATGAATGCTTCCTCGGGTATTCAAGATAAAATAAGATAATCCTTTATTAGTCCCGCAGTGGGGAAATTTACAGGATCAAAGGTCAAACATAAAGCTTAATCCCAGTGAAGCAGCAGTTTAACCTCCTTGATATAACATGTTTCCAAGTGGGTGGGATCTAATTATGAAAAGGACTGATGAGATTGTTCAGGGATTTGATTTGATAATTTAATTAGCCCGACGCCCCCAAATTTGGGGGCTCTCGGGCTCAGAACCCCTCAAACTCAAATGCGGAAAATAGCCTGATTATTAACCAGTAGTGTGGACGTGGCCAGTTTTTTTTTCGGATGAAACAGCAATGTATGGGCAACACCATCATATAAGTCACTTCTTACACACTCCAAACACAACTATAGGCTACTCATATAAGCATATATAAATCGTGGCATAAAAGCATGAAATCCTGGCCAGAAATCGCCGTTATGAGTACCGCAAATCAATGTTTGTACCCTGATGCTAGCGGCTACCAAGCCATGCAATGCATTTAATAGCATTAGCACACGTGGCCAAACACGTAACTAACTTCGGTTTTCCGATCCGTGTGAACACTGGACAGCTGTGAGTGGTCAAACGTACCTTCGTGCTGCCCTCCGCCGAAAAAAATCGTAGGTATGTGGCCAAGTTTTATGAAAAATGAGGACAATAACGTCGCAGATTTTCCGTTTCAAAGCTGGAGTCATTGTTGCCAACTGCATACTGTTTACTTCCGACCTGTTTCCAGAATAAGAGCGGTCAAGCCAGCTTGGGCGAGTGGTCAGACTTCCTGCGAGCGGAAATTTACGCCCGGGTACACGCGTCACTTCTGGCAACTTTGTTGGTTGAAACTTTTGTCGATCAACACCAAATTCGACAGAGGCCTTCCTGAGACTCTGACGCGTCGAAGGAGGGCTTATTTACTGAAATCGACCGAGGATAGGCTGAGATCCAGCCACATACACACACACATGAACTGAGAAAATCCTATAGATGACAGCCAAAAACAGGCTCTGATGATGTTATGAATCTCAAAATGATTCCTAACATCTGTATTTGGATGTATTGAATAATATGAGTGATTAAAAAAAAGTGAAATATATAGTTATATAGTATATAAAAGTACAATGTAAGAGCTGCAACAGCTGGTTCGAAAATGATGACCTCGCTTGACCGCTCTCTACTAAAGCCTCTTATTCTTCACTTTATTCCACTTTAACTTTTATTCAATAACTACTGATCAGTTGTGCTATGATTTGGGAAAGTTTTAAGGAGCTGTCTGCATTATTTCAATAACCTTTTATCAATGAAAGTGCTTTTTTTCCAGGCGAGCCTGATTATTTTCAATTTGAGCTGTGTAATGTCTTCATTTACTATATTAACCAGCAACATATACACAATATTACCTATCTAAACAATCTCACACGTGTTGTGATCTGATTATATCAACAAAAATTATTAAAATCGACCTTGTAGTTACAGAACTATGGTCAGTTTTGTAGGGCTATGCCATTTTCGAGCAGAGACCTACAAATTAATCCGAGATTAAGAGGTTAAAAGAGGGTGTGGCTTAATGAGCACAAGTCTCTGGAGAGTACAGAGAGCTATGGAGCTGTAGAGGACTATCGGCCTCCATCCATACATCCATCCATTTCTCCATGGGCCCCGCCCATGGAGAAATGGATGCTCTAGAACAAACTCACGCTCTTTGGAAATGTAAACGCATTTTTTGCCAATTCATATCTAAACACGTGTGCCGTATCACTTTTGATGAATTATATATCTGACCTGAGATCAGGATGAGCCATCAAAATATTTAAAGTTTTTAGGGGAATGAAGAGAAGAGTAAGAGATATATATTGGCTCAAGTTTAATCACAGGTTCGATCGGTCGATCCCAGGCACCTCCTGTCCGTGTGTTGAAGTGCCCTTGAGCAAGACACTAAATCCCAAATTGCTCCCGATTGGCAGGCCAGTGCCTGGCATGGCAGCTCCGTCACCATCGCTGTGTCAATGTGTGTGTGTGAATGAGTAAATGTCCGGTAAGGTAGAAAGGTGCTTGATAGATGCAGTCCATTTACCATTAACAGAATGCTTTTTGTTCAAATACTTGATGTTACGAAGGATAATCAGGGACTCGGGATAGAACAACTTTTTTGTTAGACTTTGTCATCAAAGTAGGATTTAATGTGGCACATTCACCTAGTAACATAATTGTGGAAGTTAGTACCAACTTTCAGTAACCACAGCACCATAGCTGAATTAGAGAACATGGCTTCTACACATTGTGTGTGTGTGGGGGTGGGGGGGGGGGGTGGTTATTTTGGAGGTAGAAGTTTGACATTTGCAGCACTCTGAACCTGATACGGATTTTGAGGGCTGGCTATTACACTGGACTATATATAGACATCCTTGTATGGTCCACTCCAGCGTCGGAAATACACGAGGGCAAAACTGCCCCTAAAAAATATAATTTTGCCCCTGATATCACTAGGAGAGGGGCAAAAAAATGCCCCCATAATTTCCTCTAATAATAATGATAATTTAATGAACTTGTCAAAAACATCGTAGCCTATATGACCCGGTCCAGTTGCCAAATAATGTTTTTGATTTTCGCCTTGACTGATGTTGCGTGTGCGTGAAGAACCTAACGTTCTAAACAAATAAATAAATAAATAAATGGAACGCTTCTTTATCACACCTGAGACTGCGAGACTGCAGTCAACTCAGCAGATACTTACGTGTTAGTGCACCTATATGCTGACATTCACGGTAAACCAGTGGCGGGCCGTGCATTTTATACCTGGGCCTTCACTGCTGTCTTGCAGCTGAAATACCACCATATAACCACATTGTGGCACCACAGCTGTTATTCATTTTTAAGGCTGTAACTATGTACATCTTCGTATTAAACCGTTCGGTACGAGTCGCCTGAATAATGCTAGAGCATTTAGAAGATGCAAAAACCTAAATTCAGGAAAATATAATGTTCTCAGCTGGTCTGGCTGTGGGATCCACTGTCATTCATTAATGACAAGCCGGGCCCAAAGAGATTGGATTTTACTTTCACAACGTGAATGTTGAACGTACTGCTCTGCAATGTCTTTCCTCGGCTCATGTTCCTCTATCATGGTGCATCTCACTCAGTCAGAATGCATTTTGATTGGCTGAGCTGCATCACGTGATGTGATTCACTACCCATCAGCCTCTGCTGGCTGTTAAGTTTCGTTTCACGATAGTCTAGCTCTGATAGTCAAAGAATACGCCCAACATGTCAAACTAAAGATCTGATTGGTTGAACACTATGACAATCAACAATATCGTCCCCATTCACTTTAATCTGCACTGGCTGCAGGTGAGACTCTGCAGGCCTCGGGCCTCTGTTCTTACCTAGAGACACAGAGGTGAGATCTGATTGGATAAAAGCTCTACTTAAAACAAGCTGCACTGGAAGCAGAGCAACTGAGGAAGACAGTAGCTGTGCAATTTTTTTTTTTAATTAAAAAAAAAAAATATATAGCTTTGTGATTCTGTTTAGGCCAGCAGAGAAGGCCTTGCAGGCCATGACGGCCCGCCACTGCGGTAAACGCATTCAAACGGCACAGATCGGGAGCGAGGACTCTGCAAAGTTAGCGGAAAGATTAACGTGAGACAACATCCGGTTTCTTCAGACGAACATCCGGTTTTCAGAATAAGATGCCAACAAAGTATACATATTGCATAATGGAAATGAGATTAAATGAATTATATTCACATTAAGTATAAAACATGCTACCTGCATCTCGTGAGTTAAAGGGAAAATACACCTAAATTGTGCGTAAAGTGTCTCTATTCTTTGATTTGAGGGTTGGTAATGAATAATACCTGACTGACAGTCAATTAAGATATTTTACTAAGCAACAACTCTGAACTGAATTTGTACCTTCAAATGGCACATTTTTTTTAATTTTTAAGGTGCTATAAAAATGTTTTTCTCAAAAATTCCACACAATGACTGATGTATATGTAATCAAGGCATCGTTGACTTAATAATTGTTAATAGTTGTTTAAAAAATGTAATAATAACAATAAATAACCACAAATAAATGAAATTGAATATGATTGTCTGATTTATGTTTGTTTTTTGTTCAAAAAATCTAAGAAAACACTTTGAATCTGTAGACTACTGCCTAATAGTCTTATTATTGCCATTTGATGACAATTGCTCATATACTGTAAGCCTAATTAAGTATATTTATTGTTTTGTTAAATGTTATTTCACAAGTTTCAAAAAGTGCCCCCAATTTTTTTTAAATGCCCCTGGATTTCAGTCAGTGGGGGCAAAAATTGCCCCCTAAAAATATGTAAATTTCCTACCCTGGCCCACTCTGAAGGACCAGGGGGTCTGATATTGTTTTGGCAGTTTCTTTGGCTATGAGTGACATATTTGTGTAGTATTCTGTTTGTTCATTTGAGAACGGCAGAGCAGTCTCTTATGTTACAGTACTGATGTTGAGAGTATAGAAGGAAGCAAATAACTAGACTCAAGGGATGCACAGTTAATTGGATATTAATTGCGTACATCATTTTGGCCTCCCAAAATCGAATGAAATGCGTGCTCCAGTCATATAAAACTCTGCTGCATATCAAATCGAGCGCATCCTAAACTAACAGCCAGCCACCAGGGGAAGAGCATCGTGTTTAGCCTTTTGGGGAGCTTTCATGCTGCTGTGCGAGCACCCTGCACCAGCAGCCTGTCATAGACTACCCTGAAAGAGTAAAAAAAACACTTTACACATGCTCCATCACAACGCCTCCAAAATACAGTGATACAAATTTTGGATCATGTGGCACACTCCTAATAAACATTGGTGGCGTGGCCATAATTATTTAATCACAGCAGTTTATCTTTCATGATTGCCATGTTGAAATAAAGCAATTAATGACAACATTTCTGCCTCCACAGGGTTTGAACTACAGTTTCACTTGGGTCCGAACCTCCAGGGGAGGAGGGTTGTGGTTCACACCAACTATCCGCTTGAAGGACAACAATTTAAACGAAACAACTTCCGTGTTCTGGTGTGGAGCTACCCAACAGGAAGGGAGGATGACTCTGATAAGTTCTGCTCTCTGGACCTCAAGGTTGCTGGGTCCTATCAGTACTACTTTGGATATGGGTAAGACCCTCCTGATAATGGACTCCAGGCTAACAATATTGTATAGAGCTCATGAGAGCTGAGGATGTAGAGGATAGCTCGAGTTAGTTGTCATCAGAAGGCAAATTACCACCAATAAACCAATGTGCTCTGTGTTTAGAACAGCGTAACATGATGTTCTATCTTCTTGAATGTTTCTGGAGAGTCTTTACACAAAGTGGGACTGTTGGCAGTGAATTCGTCATGGTGTACAATAATGTGACATTGGTGTCAGTGTACATAACATAACACGATACTAGCTAAGCATGAATGGCCATTCTTGACCTTTCGAAATAGTAGTTTTACAAAAAATGTCCAATTCAAGATCCAGTTACTAGTTTTTTCCAGAGCTTTCAACCGTATCAGTCTTCTTGACTTTGGAAATGTTGACAGGACAGCCATAACACAAGGTGCACTAACTAAAATCAAGACCATGTGGTACGGTTGAAAGTCCCTGAAAAACTATCGAGGCATTGAAACACAGATTTTGTGTTGCATGTGTCGCCAAACATCCTTACAACTCAAATGATCCTGAGCTCACATCTCATCTAATGGGAGAGATAATGTTTAGCACATTTTGACAATGTCCTATTGTATAAATGAATGCCGTCTGTGATGCCTTATGGTTTGGATATGTTTGTATGATAGAAGTTCATACAGCTGTGCACTGGTAATGAGAGGTCCACTTTGTCTGGTATTTCCTATATTTGACCCACAGAGACACAGAGAGGTCAGGAGGAGGATACGTCGTAGTCGACCCAGTCCTTCATGTTGGAGCAGACAATCGCATCCTCCCATTAGACTGCATCACCATCCAGACCTACCTGTCCAAATGTCTGGGCCCCCTCGATGACTGGCCAGATAGACTGAGAGTAGCCAAGGAGTCAGGTGTGTGTCTTTTATTGCATTGTTTTTGTGAAAGCCCTGGAGTGGTTAGTGACCTCGGGAGAAATCTACTGCCTGCAAACTGTTTTCAGAGAAAAATTGAATTTCAATTGTGTGAATAATTAGTCAAAATACATAGGAATACATTTCTAAAGACCAATCTGACTTTAAGATGACCGTACCGTGACGTTGGTGTTCTCAGGTAATGTGTAATAATCACACTGTTATGATCATTCCATCAACGGGTTAAATTAAACTGTTTTTTTTTAGGAAATATGAAAACATCAAGATACACAGTATATATCATGTATCGCAGCATAGCAATGTAGAGATATTATCAGCCCTACTTCATAGCATACAGGATACACATTGTCATTAATAGTGGTAGTTCTTACAGTATGCTGCAGTTGCTTAATAACAGTGTGTACGTGGGTTTCCCTCAAAGGATACAACATGATCCACTTCACGCCTCTGCAGACTCTAGGAGAGTCCAGGTCCTGTTACTCCTTGGCAGACCAGCTCAACTTTAACCCTGAGTTCTGCCTCGACGGTCAGAGCTACAGCTGGGCAGATGTGGGGGCTCTGGTGGAGAAGTTAAAGAAAGAATGGAACATGCTGTGTATTACAGATGTGGTGTATAATCATACTGGTGAGTAACTGTGTGCTGATACCTGTGTGTGTAATCTGTGTTCAGATTGGTTTACAGCCCAACCAGAGTGGAGACCAGACTGAAATACAAGGTATTAGAAGAACATCAAGTTTGCATCAAAGTGCTTCTGCATAATTATGGAAATCTCTAAAACCCAGCATAGGCTGGGTGGCAATAACAGAGATGGCTGAAATGAACAGTGTGTTTGCATTAGTTTATCTGGCAGGGAAAGAATTTCAATAAAATAAGAGCCCAAACTCTTTAACAGCTACAGAAGCTCTCTAGACTGACCGCAGTGAACTGTTCAACGTTGGAGGCAAAAGGTTGTTGACCGAGTGGTGGAGTTGGTCAAAATAACTAACAAGAACAGACTGAGAATGTGGGGCTAGTTTCAAATATAATTCTCATTTAATCGTTATATTTCTTTACTTACTACATGCCACTACGATATCATCATCATAGTATATCTATGTATATAATACATCATAAATATATAATACTCTACTCAGTGCTCTATAGGACGTCTGCTCATCTTCTCCTATGGTATCTGTTTCCCTTCTCTAAGCCAAAGGAGAACAGACCTTTGGAACCAGTGCAGTGTGCTCCTTTCACTGGGAGCACCCAGAGCATGATGAGAACCTCTTTTTAAATCAAAATTCAAAACAGATTATTTTAAAACCACATACAAATAAGATCAATGTTTGTTTTTGTCTGTCACTCACCTTAATCTAATCATATACAGATATTTGCTGTGTGTTGAAGATCTGTGGACATACAATCCCATAGTGCATCACACTCCACAGAGCATCCTCACAATAACTTCAATGCAGAGTTAAGACCTGTAAGACGGGTAGGGACTATTTGAATTGTATCGTTGCATAAGCAGCCCAACAGTGATGTGGTATACATCTCAGACCACAAGGCCCCCATAATGCCCTACTAGCATCACGTTAATGTCACGCTGTTGATATGTTATTCAACCTTCAGAGTACCCGTCTCACTCTCTCTGTTGAGTATGTGTTGTGTGTGAGCCGCATGTTGAACCAGGAACTGAGCTCACATTTGTAAAGAGGCCACTGGCATCGAGCCGTAGAGCAGAGTAACAGACCATGAGGAGGAACAATGAGAGGAGGAAGGTGACCGCACTCAATGAAGTGCTTCACAGACTGGAGGGGAAACGTCTCCATCAGGCCCACATGCCCTTTAAGCCCCTTTGCAACTTCAAATAAGTCAAATCATTTATGTTTGTGCTGTGTGATGTGTCTGGCTTGTACAAACAACACTTTTTTATTGTAAGTCAGTCAGATTTATCGCTATTGACTTATTGAAGCACATGTGTGAATTGTTCCTGCTGATCCCAAAATAAATTGCAAAAAATGTACAACAGCACACCAACGGATAGAGATGCAGACAGAATGACAACATATATGAAAGATGAGGTATTGAAGAGCATTTTCTACCATAGTTTTGATTTTGTTTGTAAAAAGCTAATAAAGTTTTCTTTTGCATTGATAACACAGCCAAGAGGTACCACTGCTGTTTCAAATGCCGTTTACAGGCCATGTGATAGGAGATGAAGTGAAAATAGATATTGACAGCTAAGACATTACAGATTTTAGTATATATATATATATATATATATATATATATATATATATATATATATATATATAATATATATATATATATATTTATTTATTTATATATATATATATATATATATTTATTTATTTATTTATTTATTTATTTAAACGGTAAATATATTTATTTATTTATTTTTTGGATGGGCTTAAAAGGTACGTTTGGCATGGGTTAGTGAGTACCTGTCTTTTGACATATTCTGACAAATGAAACAGGAAAACATAATATATAATAAATATATGACACTTCAAATAAGAGATTATATTTTCATTTTAACTAAAATGTTGCTTAAATGCAGCAGTATATAATAAAAACGTCTGAAAGAGATGTTTACCCATGATGGCAGAGATACATTTTCTCATTCCAGGTGCACTTTAGTTTGAATAACTACAGTGTCACACCCACAGCAGTAAGACATTAGATTACATTGACCAATAAGGATTCACGTATGAACAAGAACAGATGAGACAACCTGTCGCCATTGTTCTCTGCAGTGTGCAGTGAATGTCCCTACTCATCCAGGCTTTGGTCACACTGCAGGTGAACACAATTCTTTTCATAACAGTGTGAATAGCACAAATCTCATGGAATCTCACAAAGGGAACACACTAACATGAAGCAAAGTGAAAGGGCACTGCAGCTCTAGCACAGGGGGGTGTGTGCTCTCCCTGTTCACCTCCTCTTCCTCCCTCTCCCAGTAAAGGTCAACAGTAAAGTGAGCCTGACTCAAAGGTCAACCACTGACTTGATTTACTTCCTGACTAAGTTCCAGTCCTGTAGATCCCTACAGAGGCTGGTTCACCATCTGCTGTTGAACATATAGTATTGTATCATTAGGTATTATGATTGAGTTAATAATCTTAATAAATCTGTTTTCCTTTTTCATTTAATTTTTTGTAAAGTTTGCCAAAAAACAGCATTTTTCAAATTAGCCAATACAGCAAATGACATAAAGAATGGTGTAATCTTAATGATGTATGTTTAATGCAGATGCAACACGAAAATGTAAGTCTTATTTAGTTTTTAGTAAAGGGTATAAATTTAATGTTACCGTTGTCTTCTTCATTAAAGTTATTATAACTACCGGCTGCTCAATCTCGCGATCAATGTTAACATCTTCTCTGCACGGTTCCTCTGTGGCTCATCCTCACCGGTGCTGCCAACGATGTTCAAGCATGCGTTCCAGCATTCTCCATCTTTATTTGAATAATGACTCAATGTTGGTGATTGTGATTCAGTTTGTTTGGCTCTTTCTTTGCAGCTGCTAACAGCGTGTGGATCAAAGAACATCCAGAGTGTGGCTACAACCTGGTGAACTCTCCTCACCTGCGGCCAGCCTGGGTCTTAGACAGAGCCATCTGCCATTTAACCACCAGAGTAGCAGAGGGACGCTACAAGGCTAAGGGGCTTCCTGCTGATATTACCAATGAGAGCCATCTGAATGTGAGTAAACCCAGTTCAGCTGTGCACACTATGACAAGAGTGGACATGGCCGGCATGTCATGGCTGTGTTGTAGCGAGGATACACATGTGACATGATGTGTGAGTCACAAGATAGCACGAATCAGTCTGAACATTGAGATGTAACAAAGAACAAACAACACTCCATTTAGCTGTTCAACTTTTGACGAAATGTATCATGTTCTTTATTTACTGCTTTACTGTGTGTGAAAGCGTAGACATTAAACATGTAGAATGTGTTTTCTTTGTGCTGTTTGAACACTAGATAGCTGCCATAGTAACTCCCTGTTCACACCTCCATTAACATGTGTCTGAGTAAGTCTATTCACACATGGCATTACAATGTGTCTCCACACGAATCTCACGTGACCACTTGTGATTAGATCTCACTTCCCCAAATAAATATATGCAAATAAACCCGTTCGTCATTTCCGTTTGCAACGAGCAAATACGTTGTTGTTTTTAAGCAGTTTGTGTTTTGAATTATTAAATTGACTTACTTCTGTCTGGCAAATGAAGCAATTAACTAGCTATAGACTGAGGAAAAATCCTTTAATGCACTGTTCCTCTCAAAGTCTGCTGCCAGCTACTGGCTACTTTTAAGGTGGAATGTTTTCTTGCATGTTATTCAACGCATGAGTTGTCTTCTTGAATCAATCAGCACACCTTAAATGTCAATATGACAACCGCTCCATTTGGTTTTTATTTACTCTCGCACTTAAAAGATGCATATATGAATCACACATACACACACACACCAATCAGATG
The DNA here is from genome assembly GCF_050575085.1 of Anarhichas minor. NCBI lineage: Eukaryota > Metazoa > Chordata > Actinopteri > Perciformes > Anarhichadidae > Anarhichas > Anarhichas minor. The sequence continues at coordinate 218,167 of NW_027466452.1, read as the reverse complement.
AGTAAGCCCAGGACACATACGCGTAGACTCGGCTAAAAGAATGTGACCATCCCCGACTGTGGTCTGAGAGATCAGATCTCAATGCGTCTTGGATGCATTCACACCTGTACTTTGAGCTGTACACTTGTGATGGGATCATGCATGTCAGTGCCAGGTCTGAACAGGGACCAAGTGTGACTCCCCACATCCTCAGAGAAGTAACACAGAGAAAGCTCACAAGTTCAATTCAGCTCTTGTTGCTGACTGTTAAGGTGCGTTGGGTGTGAACGCACCTAGTACTGTAAGCTCTCAGTCAGGTTCCACACTACCTGATGCTGATGTAGGTGCATTAAACATGGGAATGACATAGTTGAATCAATGACACAGCTGCTATAGCTGTTTACTTACTGTATGATTGGAACTGTGAGAACCCTTGCTAATGTTAAATGTGCATTTTATTTAACAGCATTTTGCAGCCCATGAAATCTATAGTAAGAGGCTCATTTAATAATCCAGATCATCTGTGTGTCTGCGTCTCTCTCTCTGTCTGTCTGTCTGTCTGTCTCTCCCTCCCTCCCTCTCTCTCTGTCTCTCTCCCCCTCTCTCCCTCTCTGTCTCTCTCCCCCTCTCTCCCTCTCTGTCTCTCCCCCTCTCTCCCTCTCTGTCTCTCCCTCCCTCCCTCTCTCTCTGTCTCTCTCCCCCTCTCTCCCTCTCTGTCTCTCCCCCTCTCTCCCTCTCTGTCTCTCCCTCCCTCCCTCTCTCTCTGTCTCTCTCCCCCTCTCTCCCTCTCTGTCTCTCCCCCTCTCTCCCTCTCTGTCTCTCCCCCTCTCTCCCTCTCTGTCTCTCTCCCCCTCTCTCCCTCTCTGTCTCTCCCCCTCTCTTCCTCTCTGTCTCTCCCTCCCTCCCTCTCTCTCTGTCTCTCTCCCCCTCTCTCCCTCTCTGTCTCTCTCCCCCTCTCTCCCCCTCTGTCTCTCTCCCCCTCTCTCCCCCTCTGTCTCTCCCTCCCTCCCTCTCTCTCTGTCTCTCTCCCCCTCTCTCTGTCTCTCTCCCCCTCTCTCCCTCTCTGTCTCTCTCCCCCTCTCTCCCTCTCTGTCTCTCCCCCTCTCTCCCTCTCTGTCTCTCCCTCCCTCCCTCTCTCTCTGTCTCTCTCCCCCTCCCTCTCTCTCTGTCTCTCTCCCCCTCTCTCCCTCTCTGTCTCTCTCCCCCTCTCTCCCTCTCTGTCTCTCTCCCCCTCTCTCCCTCTCTGTCTCTCCCCCTCTCTCTCTCTCTCTCTGTCTCTCCCCCTCCCCCCTCTCTCTCTCTCTCTCACTCTCTGTCTCTCCCCCTCCCTCTCTCTCTCTCTGTCTGTCTGTCTCTCCCCCTCTCTCTCTGTCTCTCCCCCTCCCTCTCTCTCTGTCTCTCCCCCTCTCTCTCTGTCTCTCCCCCTCTCTCTCTCCCCCTCCCCCTCCCTCTCTCTGTATGTTGGTGTGTATCAGGCCATCCGTAGTGTGTTGTGGCAGGACGTGTATCCTCAGATCAAGCTGTGGGAGTTCTACCAGCTCAAAGTGGACCGTGCTGTGGAGCAGTTCAGAACCCTACTACACAATGGTCTGTACCGTCGATCAGTGAAGATTTGAAAAACTATGTCAACTTTGTCATGGTTGCAAAACTTCAAAAAAGTGTGAGCGCACCATCAGCAGAGCATGAAGCAGCCTCAGTGCATACACATGTTCATGTACTGTTGTGTACGTCTCCTGTGCTTGGCAGCGCTCAGAGCCCAATATACAATTGCTGAAATGACATGCGTAATACAGAAAACATAGACCTGAATCATAAAAATATGCTCCTCTGTAAAACCCAGTATTGATTTACATTGAAGCGTATCGGATCTGCCAGATGCGCATGAGACGGACGAGTGAAGAACGTGGCTGAAAGTGTTGTGTAGACACAACTTTACCACAAGAAGGAGCTTTAGTTTTAATGAAATGCTCAGCTGCACCGTATTCCACCAACGTTCTACAGGGATATCAGTTGAGATGTGGCCCCAGTCATCTGTGTTTATTGATGAGGAATATCCAATGTATTGTATTATTATCGGCTTAATGTACGATATTTGGACATGACTTTGATCATTGTTATGTTCTCGTCTTACCGTATATGGTTTATCCATACACATAGATGGACATGACCTCAATCAGTTTTAAGCTAATGACTTATTGTACAATTTATGGACATGACCTTGATTATTTTTTGGTCCTTGCTGATCGATATCGTCCGTCAGGTTTACGTGTGTGTTTGTTTACATAAGAATGTCACCAACAATTTAGCCAACATGCCAAAACACACAGCAGGGTTCATTTATTCCCTACCAATAGACTTGGGCAATGTGCAGACACAGCACATTTTTGGTAACAGAGCCTGAGAATCTATTATATTAATTTGTTTGCTTGTGTGGATTCATTTAACTTATTTATATATATATATATATATATATATATATATATATATTATTTTTTATTTTTTTATTATTTTTTTTTCACATTCCAATTCCAATGTCTGAATATTCTTAACAGTAAAAGTGCATGGCTCCCTAAAAGGGTGTACTTGCATTATTATTATTATTAGATTAGATTAGAAAACGTTATTAATCCCCAGTGAGGAAACTCTTTTTGCTATTGTAATTATGCTATTACATTATCATTTTATCAGTGGCATACAATGGTCTTAACATTTAAATAATATCATTTCTCCTAGTTATTTCTGGGTCAATATATCAACTAGTGATCATAACAGATACATTTCTGCATGTTTACCTTCTATTGTGACAAAGGAATTGAAAACAGACACATGGACCCAAACATGTTGTGTTCAGTGACAGATCGTTGTGGCTGAACTCAGTTAGAAAGCTGCTCGTGTGCTAATTAGATTTCGATACTGTTTCAATGACCTTTGCATGTTTGTGTTGTTAGGCACCAAGCCGGACCAGAGTAAGACCGGGGGGAAGAAGGGCCTGAGGATCATTCAGGACCCAGAGGTCCATCGTTATGGGAACACAGTGGACATGGACTCCGCTCTGGAGACCTTTGTACCTCACAGGTCTGACCCAAAACTTCAAGCTACGGCGGTTATTGTTCAAACTTATGATAGTTTTAGCGGTTCTTTGAGTAGCTGATTTGACAACCATTCAAGTCTCTTTTCTTAACTGCTGGAAGGTTAACGTTGGTAAGACAAGAAGATGACTCCTCAGCCAGGGCTCAAGAGCTTTCCATGACAGTACCTCCATCAGCTTCTGTTCACATTCAATTAGAGATGTGCAATATTACTGCTTGATAAATCATTTGCTAACATCAAGAGAATATATGCAGTGCACAAAGGTTGTGTAACAAAGTCACAAACGTAATCCGGGCAGGCCCGTTTTATACATGTATACATAGTACATGTGCACTATGTATACATGTATGTATGAAGCAGTTTGACTTTCTGTAAATGTAGAGTAGTGGTACTTTTTGTTTAATGTTACCGCCCTCTCTCTGTAGCTCCTCCCCACAGCACATCGAGGAGTGCTGTGGTTGGCTGAGACAGAAATTGAAGGAGCTGAACGAAGAAGAGCACAACATCATGCACCAGCATCAGGAGCAGGTAAGGCAGTGTGTAATGTACCACCAGACAGGGTTACTGCTCTATGAATAAGAAATAATGATTAGTATGCACACTACAGCATGATATGACCAAGCACTAACGGAAGGTCAGACATGTGATTTCACATTGGAGCCGGCCGGCTGGAGCCAAATCTGACACCTGTCGGTATGGCTCTCAGAGGAGTCAAGGAGGAGATGCCTCATATCGTTCATATTTGTTACTTGTACACTGACTACCCAAATACTGCAGTGTCAGTATTAGAGTGGAGTATTTGCATAAAGTGTGGAATTGGAGACACGGTGAGGGTTTCCCAAAATAATGAATGCATCCTGTGCATCAGTCAGTGTTCTTTGTGTTCCTTCTCTTCCTCAAGGCTGCCAACTGTATTGTGGGAAACGTAGTGTATGAGCGTCTGGCAGACCACGGCCCCAAACTTGGTCCCGTTAGCAGGAAAGACCCTCTGGTTACCAGGTAATGAATTTAAAGAGATGGCTTTCAGGAGAGAGACAAAGGACAGATAAAATACAGCTGAGGTGGATGATGCAGACACATAGTAAATGTTAAAGCTAGATCCTGGACAGATAACGGGGACATGAGGTTCATGATAACACCAGGAGTGATGGGAGGCTGAGGGTTGGTGGATCTCAGTGGTTTCATCTGTCTGTCTCAGGTACTTCACCTTCCCGTATCACGATATGACTCTGGAGCAGGAGATGCAGCTGCTGGACCAGCCAGACAAGACGTGTCTCTTCCTGGCTCACAACGGTTGGGTGATGGGAGACGATCCACTGCGCAACTTTGCTGAACCAGGTTGATATATTAAACGTCTTAGAAAAATATAGAGAAAACTATAAGAACAGAGGAATAAATAAACACCTGCTGTGACATGGTTGAAGAGGGGATCCTCATTCCTCCCACTGACCATGATGCTGTGTCCTGTTACATCACTTTTTATATCTGATAATTAACGGGGACCTGAGAACCTCAATGTAAAATACTGTCAGCAACTTTCAGGTTGTAGGTTGAACAGTCTGCACCGATGACATTGTGATTCCTCTGTGTCTGTGCTATATAGGCTCCAATGTGTATGTGCGTCGGGAGCTGGTATGCTGGGGTGACAGTGTCAAACTCCGCTACGGCAATGGGCCCGAGGACTGCCCGTACCTGTGGGCCCACATGCAGAAGTACACGGAGATCACAGCCAAATATTTCCACGGAGTCAGACTGGACAACTGCCACTCTACACCATTACATGTAGCTGAGGTATTGTCATCTCTTCTCATATTATCATGCAGTCCTTAAGCATATTGTAGCTTTTAATAGAACAAGGTTATGAGTAAATTGTAAAAGGAAAATGTCATTTCATTGCGTTCTGGTTTATGCCTGAGAGTTTGAGTAAAGCCCAGCCTTGCTGTGTCTGAAGATAGATGCATACTGTACATCAGTGCTAACAGCAGACCCTTCTCTTCTCCCTGTTTGTAATGCTGGTGTATTGTCTTGTCTAGGCCATGTTAGATGCAGCCAGAGCGGTCAGACCCAATCTGTATGTGATAGCTGAACTGTTTACAGGCAGCGAGCTCCTTGACAATGTGTTCGTTAACCGGCTGGGAATTAGCAGTCTTGTACGAGGTACAGCTCCTCAGCATGAACTAACGTGTTCTTGTCTCTTTCTTCTTCTCTTGTCACTGCACTTTTCTGCGTTCTTCCTCATCCTACCCAAACATACTCTATCTCTTTCCATCTCTTGACTCTGACTCTGTGTTCATGCACCGTATGAGTGCACGTTGTGGTCGCTTGGCCTGTTATCACTAACTGGCTGCATTCCTTTCACATTGCTCTCCTCTTCCTCCTCCGTCTGTCCTTCCTTGTCTTTTCTCCAACCTCCTCTCTTGCACTGCCTGCACTGGTTCTGCTGTGTTGCCTTGCTGTGTTTGTCCAGTACATGCTGGACGTGGCCAGAACAGTGTGTCCTAACCTGTATGTGGTAGCTGAACTGTTCACCGGCAGTGAGGAACTGGATAATGTCTTCGTAACCAAGCTAGGGATCACGTCGCTCATACGAGGTACAGTAATGTATATGATCAAAATGCACACACACTACATACATTAATCATCATTAACATTGACAAATGAGACAGTTTGGGATATTAAGGTAGGTATTTGTGTTGCTTGTAATATTATTCATACAGATTGGTGACAAAGCAAAGAAAAAAGACAGTTACTGTTGTTTCACTATTAGCTTTCACAACAGCTTCAGTGTCTCTTGCCATAGATGATCTGTTGCTCTCTTCTGGAGAGATGAACAGCATTCTTTTATTAGAATGGCATTGACTGTGAGGGTTGTATCATACCATTCACATCATTCCCATACTCATCAATCCATTCAATCAGCCAAAGGTCCCTGTGTTATGTTTCCCTTCTCATTTGTTCAGCTTGTTCTTTCTTTTTAATTGGTCACCTGTCTGTATATTTAAGCACAATTCCCAAAAGCGAAAATATCAATCAATATTCCATTATTAGATGTTATGGCAGATATAATGCAAGACATGTAATTGAATTTAACATTTTAAAACAATTTAGAAAATAGGGAATATTCTGGAACTGTCTGTGAGCTCACTCTGTACATTGTTGAACATGCATCCTAAACATAAGCTTGTGTTGTCCATCGACTCTCAAAGGCAGAACACCTGCATTGCCAGATTGTAATGTGGCCCAGAATTACTCCACAGTGGTCTTGAATGTGTGAACCAGTTGCTTTTTTGATAACTGTCCTCCAATGTCTCCGTCCGTGGCTCTTTCTCATTTCCCGATTTCTTTGCCACCTCGATTCCTCGCTCTTTGCTCCTCTGGCTTGTGACCCCGAAATCAATCTCAGCGCTCCATCTTGAAGGCTATCCCAATTCCTAAAATGCATCTGGAGGAGAGAGGATCGAGGAGGCCTGCCGGTGGAGCTATGGGCGAGGAAGCACCAACACGTAAACAAATAAAAGAGGCGGGACACACGGCTGTAATGATCTCAAACCACGGCTGCTCTCTACAAATCTAACAGTTCCTTTTTGTGTTCATAAATTGTATTCATTCAAGATGATCAGATGAGCGATCAAACCTTCTGCCGTTCACAGTGTGTGCAGCTCCTGGTAACTGGTGCTGTTCTGCCCACATTACTTCATCACAATCACCAATACTTCTGTTCTTATACTGCATGCAGGCACCTGCTATAATCCTGACATGATGTCTACAAGTGCAAACAGCTGCGGACGTCAAATTACTAAATCAATAATTCTATTAAAATTAGCACAAATTAACTGTATTTCATGTTGTCATACAGGTAGACAGGACTGTGTTTGTGTGTATATAGTATATATATCAATCGTAATCATATATGTCACTCTGTATTTGTATACAAACATTTAATAAAGTATATGAAGTCTTTATTACATATAGTCTGTGAGTGTGTTAAATATAACATGCGTGACTACGATCGTTCTTGTCACATTATGCCACATTGTGAATTGAATAAATGGTAAATATGTAAGTGCTTGTCTGACAGAGATCATAAAATACATATATAGTATAACTAAACAATGAACAGCTGCTATACCTCCTATTTAATTCGAGGATGTCTCATTTGTTAAATGCCTGCTGCCTCGACTCCTCTCTCCTCTGGTCTCTTTTTGCCTCCTCCGCTCGCATCTCGCGTGGGCGGGACAAAGACGCGAGGTGAGGAGGCGAGGAAAGGAATCAAGGAGGCACAGAAAATCGGGAAATGAGAAAGAACCATTATCTTTCTTTTTTAGAGGCCATGTCAGCTGGTGACAGCCATGAAGAGGGCCGGCTGGTCCACCGTTATGGGGGCGAGCCAGTCGGAGCGTTTGTTCAGCCCAGTCTCCGGCCACTGATGCCCGCCATCGCACACGCCATGTTACTTGATGTAACCCATGACAACGAGTGTCCCATACAGGTGAGTCTCTGTCAGGGTCACGTCAGGATGGGCTTGATTGAAGATGTTCATAACCATTTGCTTTAATTTGCATTCTCTTTTTTTATGTGAACATTTTGAATGTTTCCCTTAATTGTTGTTCCCTTACCTGATTAAGTTCCCATGATTCCTGCAATATGTGTAATTCTAGTTCTTCTGTTGTTACTTTCTCTATTCTTAACTGATGTAATGACTTAATGGCTAAAATATAACCCTTCTATACTGTATATTACTAGAATAATGCAAATGCACTTCAGGGGAAGAACCCCTGATGTAATCAGAGATCATGACGTGAGAGTGAAAGCAGTGCTCTGTTCTGTAAAAAATGTGGAAGCGAAAGGAAAATAGTTTGTCCCTAACATCAATGAATGATCGGGATACATAATTGTGCTCTAAATATTGATTTCAATAATCATGAGTATCATCTTGGCCATAAGCGTGCAGCCCTGATGTTCCAGCACATCTGTCCAGATGTCAGGTGTGTACAGTAATGGCTGTGTGTGCCTCTCTTTGTGATACAGCTGCGTTCAGCTCTGGACTCCCTCCCCAGCTCTGCTATGGTGTCCATGGCATGCTGTGCTACTGGTTCCACCAGAGGATATGATGAATTAGTGCCACATCAGGTCATTTACAAACACACACACACACACACACACACACACACACACACACACACACACACACACACACACACACACACACACGACTTACAAGTGATTAACATAATTTTGGCTCAACAGTATTTCATAGCTTTTAACCATATTTATGGCTTGTTTTGGGTGTTTATGAAACAAATTCCCCAATATTGGCTTATTTATTGCAATTATTAAAACAATATGGTTAATGTAAGATGTAGAGCCAGAGGGCTCACGTGTCCCATCGATCCAGGATGTGATTTTTCCATTCTAATCCTAATTTACAGTATCTTCCTACTTGAAAGCAGGACCCATGTCAATCGTGTAGATCGTTACAGATGTGTGTTTGGGGGCACGGGGGTTCTGTTGACCAGTCTAACTGAAAATATGCAAGCTAGGACTTCTCTCCTACTATTCTTTCTTGTGACAACCTGGGAGAGTGATGACCTTAGATCCAATCAGATGTTCGCACGCTATCCAACTCTCCAGCCAATCAGATAGTTTTGATAGTACAGTCCGACACATAACAGAGACCACTGATATCAAAACACTGTTGACAAGCGCTTCACTTCAGCTGCAGTTGTTGTGAGGGACGGATGATTACAGAAACCATCTGTTTGGTGAAGGCATCTGAAGATGGCTCTCTAGTTAACCCTTTGACACAGCACATCAATCCCTTGTGATTTCCCTTGATTTGATCTTCATATTGGAAGGTACATGATGGAACATCTTTCATGGCATAAAAACACAGCACCAACAGTTTCCTCCATACATTTCAAACTCGTTACAACATTTTGTTTTTCTTCAAGTGGGCAATTATATCCTCTTGCAGGCGTTTACACGTTCTCACAAACAGCAGCCGTATAACACAGCAAACCATCATTTCACCCTCATTCTGTGAGTTTCCTTTCACTCACTGAACATTTGAAAGCAATTATTTTCTAAAAAAGTTATGTACAGGGGGTATCTTATACATACAATACACTCACCTGCTCAACTTGCTAAAACTGGAACAAATAATGAATCAGTAGTAGAGTATCAGACAATCATGACATGTGTGTGTGTGTGTGTGTGTGTGTGTGTGTGTGTGTGTGTGTGTGTGTGTGTGTGTGTGTGTGTGTGTGTGTGTGTGTGTGTGTGTGTGTGTGTGTGTGTGTGTGTGTGTGTGTGTGTGTGTGTGTGTGTGTGTGTGTGTGTGTGTGTGTGTGTGTGTGTGTGTGTGTGTGTGTGTGTGTGCAGATCTCTGTGGTGAAGGAGGAGCGTTTCTACCCCAAGTGGAGCCCCTCAGCGCCCCCCACCTCCACTGGTGAGGTTGGATTCCAGACTGGCATCATAGCTGGGAAACTGGCACTCAACAAGCTGCACCAGGAACTGGCTTCTCAGGGATTCATGCAGGTACCATGTAGTCCAGACATTTTACCGAAATACGTGGGTCGACCTCGCACAAATGGCAACAAAAACAAACTCAATGGATTTTGTATCCTCAATATGTCCTGAAAGAGAGAAAGAAGTCCTTCAGAATTGTATAAAGGTAAAGTTTTGAAAATCGTCTGAATGTGATTCTACCAAAAACGTCTTTGAAGGAATGTTTCAGTGACCGCACAAGCATTACGCATTACAACATTGTTGTGCTTGTTCGATTTGATCATGACATATTTTTTTACTTGATGCAAATAGGTCTTATTCTACCCACATCTGGTCTTAATCTACCCACATCTGGTCTTAATCTACCCACATCTGGTCTTATTCTACCCACATCTGGTCTTATTCTACCCACATCTGGTCTTATTCTACCCACATCTGGTCTTAATCTACCCACATCTGGTCTTAATCTACCCACATCTGGTCTTAATCTACCCACATCTGGTCTTAATCACCTCAGATCTAGTTTTGTTCTGCCCAGATTTGATCTTATTCTAACCATCAATTAAAAGTATTTTTTTCAAATGCAACAGAACAGAAATACTGCCCATCTCTCATTGTAACCTCCTCAAATATGAAATATTTATTGTCACAAGGGTGGATGGGGGCCATTTAGAATTTCCCAGATTTCAGGATTTTCCCTTCGGTTTATTCATTTACACGTTGTGTATGTCACAAAGGGATACCTTTAAGGGTGCAATACAAGTAAAATAGCTTTTGCAATTTAAAATTTTTTTTTTAAAGTTTTTTAAAACTTGCAAAAGTTCAAGTTACATTACTGGACTAATAATGTAGTTCCCATGTGTGTTAATATAATGAAACAACAGCTCAATTTGCAATCTGATTTAGGTGTTTAAAAAAGAGGAAAGAAGTTTTGATATCTGTTGAGCTCTTTGGTGTTGAATGCCCTGTGTTTTTGCACTACCTTTCTTATGGTTGAAAAACCCCAAATCCAGCAAATAAACGGAAAGACATAGCAGAAGCCAGCTGGTGGGCTGTGCTCGGTTTTGGCTTGACGGCCAAGTGATGAACTTTCTAATTTCACAGCTGAACAGTACACTAAACTAGAAAAGGCATTTTCTGCACAATATGCGTTTGAATGCTGACAGCTGAAATGAATTACAAAGCATTGTCAAAAATACTGAAATCTTAAAGCACACATGCATGGCACTGCACTTCTAACACTGGATTTAAAGCTGTTAGAGTTGAAAGCTGAACTGTATTACCTAAAGAGCTGATATACTTGAAAAGCTGCAAGCTTTAATCCTCTAAACTGTAAGTCGTACTTGGACAGAAAGAAGTATTTGGGTGGAAAACAAGTCTTATCCTGAGCTTCCTCTTTGGATGGAGTTAATCAATAGGGCCTTTACTTTGAGTCATACGAGTACATCTTTGTGTAAAGCAGAACAGCTGAAGTCTGTCACCCAGTCTAGCTCTGAATATTCTGTCCAATGCACACCTTTACTGAAGTCAGAAAAGGTTCTCCACAAAGTACCCTAGGGAATGAATAATATCTGTCGACTTTACATACATCAATGAATTCAGTGTCTCCGCCATTAGAAATCACTTATCAGTGAACAACGTGTCCAAGTTTAATCTCTAATCATTGTCCTCTCCAGGTGTTTGTAGACCAGGTTGATGCAGATATTGTTGCAGTTACTCGACACTGTCCCAGCACTCACCAGTCGGTGGTGGCAGTGTGCAGGACAGCCTTCCAGAACCCTAAAACCCACCAGTACGACACCAATGTCCCACCCATGTTCATACCTGGTATGACGATAACATCATCACCTTTTATATCAGAAATCAAACATGTATTTGTAGGTATTGTTGTTGCATCATCTTTGTAGTATGTGTGTGAGTGTCTTGCACTTTCTTACACTATATCTGTTCCTCAACTCGTTCATGATTCTGTCAAAGAGTTAGTTTACAACAAATTCTACCAATGCTGAGAGTATCTCTCTCCGTCTCTCTCTCAAGGGAAGATTGAGGAAGTGGTGCTGGAGGCAAGGACAGTGGAAAGGCCTTCAGAGTGTTACAAGAAGGATGACAACTGCATCAACGGCATGCCAGAATACACCGTGGAAATAAAGGAGCATATATCGGTAAATATCGCTATGATCACTTTAAGTATCACGGTCATTTTTGCAATGAATGAGCATATCAATAAAATAATTATATTTTATATATTTGTATATAGTTACAGGAGAGTACAGTGGTAAAACAAGCTGAAGTGACATCTAAAGGTCCATCAGAGTTTGTGCAGGAAATCACCTTTCAGAAGTTGACGCCTGGCAGCATCATCGCCTTTAGGTAAACCACACACACCATCACATCAGTACAGTATTCACATCATCATTGAAGACACATCGCAAGACACATTTATCATTCTTTCCATGGTTGATCAAAAGCTAATTTATTAGCATCCTGCATTTGGATCAGTTGTTAGTCATACGTTTTCACTCTCTCTTCCTCACAGGGTTAGTTTGGACCCCAAGGCCCAAAAGTTGGTGGGGGTGCTGAGGTATTATCTGTCACAGTTCAGCCCAAAATACAGGAGAGGTAGTGTAGCAGATGAAAACTCACCAGAAGCACTGCAGAAACCGCTGGCACAGTGAGTACACATGCTCGCACACATGGGGTCAGATTAATATCAATATTAATGAATCCACATAGAAGGATTCACAAATGTATTTTGTATTATGTAAATGACTCTCCACCAAAATATTTTCTCAATGCACAATATAACATTGATTCGCAAATATATTTCTGATGCACACTCAAATATTTCTTGTTAACCTGTTACCACTCCAGTAAAATGAGCCTAAAATGCCTATCCAACGCACACCCAAAGTAAACTGAAAGCTGTTCTTGAACCATTTGGAGTACATGCATGGTTCTGGTCTCTTTTGAAACGTAACACTCTGAAGTTTCTTCCCTAACAGTGAGAATCACTGTAAGTGCTACTGGCATTGAGTAATAGAAGTTTGAACACATTGAAGTAGAAGGTTTTTATTTCCGCCTGAATATTTATTTGCAAACAAATGCCTGCAGATGACTATAGCTGGGACTTATTAGCTGGAAAACACAATGGGACCACAGCATGAAGCCTTACCAAGTCCAGGTTCAAATTTGATAACAACAGTTGTTGTGGAATATTTCTTATGACTAGTCGGGAGAAGAAAGTTGAGGTTTTCTATCAATATAAAGTAAAACAGAGTTTTGATGAACGATCAAGGTTTGTAAAGTCAATTTATTTGCTTGCAAGCAAAGAGAACAGTCTCACAGACACATTGCAGTGATCTGTATGAGTGCTCTGCATAACACTCACAATGCATGGACATTTATACTCAGACAGCTTCCTGTTATCTGCTTTAGCTAACAAGAATACACAAAGAACACAGTTAAAGGCAGGTCATCCTTCGAGCCTTAGTATACTTCATTTAAGACAGTCAGGAAGATGCTTTATCTCCTGTTTGCAAATCCCTTTGTTCACAGTTTGCCTTACAATAATCAGTTTAAACTCACAACAGATGCTTCCTTTGAAGCCACTGTGACATCGTTAAAATGACCATTGCAGAGACAGAATAGACATTCTTTACCCTCACACATCATATCTGCATGCAAAGGTTTACGCCTTTACAACTTCAGATAACGCGTCACAAAGGAAGTCAAAAGTATTTCAAACAGAGGATCTCTGTTAATCAAGGCCTCTCTGTGTCTCTGTCTTACGAAGAAGAAAGAAACAGTGCACAATGATAACAGATAACAAGACACCTGGATACTAAACTAATTAAAGTCATCTACTGAAACTACAGTTTGGTGTCTGCTCTTTTTAGGACTTACATTCTTTAAACCTGTACATGAGACTATGACATATTTTCCCATTACACACCACAGAAAATTAATATTTTACACGTTTTACTAAGGGTACGTCTAGGCCAGAGGTAGCCAACACGGTGCCCGCGGGCACCCTGTCGCCCGCAGGGACCACATGAGTCGCCCGCAAGGCATGTTCTAAAAATAGCACTAGTCACCATGGAGCTCCGTCTAAAATTGTAGTTGCTGTTCTTTTTTAATCAAAAACGATTGCATTAATGTCCCGTTGGCGCCAGACGCGCGCCGCGAGCGCACCCCGTCGTCAGGTCCGTAAATCCTCAGAACAGGCCGCGGGGCAACAACTCAGGGGTGGCGGGGGTAGAGGCGAGGCAACGCAATCCGACCGAAAAGGCCCAGACGCTCGCGCGCCTCGGAGGGTTGGATCCCCCGCTCGGCTATAGACGGGACTTTTTACTAGTTTCTTCGTTGAGAAAAAGGTACCATTGGAAAAGCTGGTGTCGGTGACAACAGACGGGGCTCCCGCGATGACGGGCCGGCATGCAGGCTTCATTGCGCAATGCAAAGGTGACCCAGACTTTGCAAAATTTCTACATTACCACTGGATCATTCACCAACTGGCGCTATGGCAAAAGTAACCGGCTTTGATCATGTGATGATACAAAAATATCAGAGATGTGATACCTCTGACTTTCAGATTAACAGAAATAAAAGTTGCATGTTTGAAGCTATACCATCATTGTTGTGGAAATCATTCTTAATAATTATTGTGAGGAATAATTAACTGACATGTGATCAAACAGTCTCTTCACATATATTATTATTATTAAAAGGTGATCTGTGCAACTTTGTTATTCAGGAAGTTTGTATCAAATAAGTAGCCCTTCGTACTACTCGGTACCCTTGAAGTAGCTCTCAGTTTAAAAAAGGTTGGTGACCCCTGGTCTAGGCGCTTTCCAAAAAAGGACATTTGGGGACCCATGGTGACATACCTAGGCTGTGTTGAAATGTGTATTCATAATTCTAACTAAAGCTTATTTATGTCTAAATAAGTTATTTCACCATTATTCACTTTCCTAAATTCTCAAAAACTCAAAAACCACACTTTGATTTTAACTCACGGACACAGCGACCTGACTCGCAGGTGACTTCCACGTTCTGCCTCTAAATCTAACCCCTGAAGCTGCATATCATTGTTTTCGAAATTTCATTGGCTATACGAAGCGTCAGTCATCAGAACGATCGGTTGCAATTGGCTCGAGCTTTACACGAAAGAAGAGGGGCAGGCACTTTCATTCAACACGGACTCTCGTTGGCTATTCTAGGCTGTGGACAGGACATGGAAGCTCCTATTGGGTCAAGTGAGGCGTCAATCTAAAGGCAAGAGTGCAGCCGCCATTTTGAGATCCAGAGAGCGTCTCTGTTTACATGCAAACTGAAGTTACTTTCGAAAATACATAGATAGTTAGGCATATCTGCCGTCTAATATGAAATGATGCAACATCAGTCCGTGGGTATTTATGGACGTAATAATATGTTGTGGACTAAATATTTGACTGGATTGGTTTGTGGGTTGGTGGTCTGACAGAGGCGTTGAGTGTACCTGCTGTTGTGACTGTATCTTGAAATGGTTTGCATAAATCGAATTACAAGAATCTTAGCTTTCCAAAAAGATGTGACATCAGTGCCTACCTATAAATGGCAGTTGTTTACATAACACAGATGTACACTTAACACTCCAACGGCCGCGGGTGGGAAGTCGGAGTGGTAACGGGTAATAGAACTCCACAAATTTTCATCAAAAACATATTTGGATGTTGTTTAATTTATATACAAACTTTGAACATTCACTGCATTTGTGTGTAGGTCTTTCGAGTCACAAATGCACTTTGTTCAACGGGAATTATTTGTAGCCAATCAGATATCTCCATTTTCAACCAATCACATGAGTGTGCCCCCACGTGGGTATACTCTCACGTCATTCTCAGGTAGGAAACGGGGTGGAAAGTGAAAGTAGGAGACATCCTAAACTTTGATGGTCCAAGCATTTGACATGTGCAACTCCCCCCAAGTGGTGGAACAATCAAACGTGGGCAGATAAGTCTGTAGAGATCCCCCAAAAAATCAACAAACAAAAGGATAAAGCAACTGGATTGTAGGTTACATCTATGTTGAAGGAATACACGATGCTATTAGACATTAGCTAAGTGAAGTTGGCAAGTAGCTAACTTATTTACTTAAAGTTGTCATAAGGAATCAATGCCTTGGCTTGCAGTGTTGATGTTACAATGAACTATTATGTCAGAAAAGACAAGACCACCCTGTGTTAGTTTGATATAGTAGTAATATGACAGCTGGCTAATGCTAGTGTTTACGAATGTTAACGTTAGCTGTGTGTGTTTGCAAGGTGGTATTTGTGACTCTGTAGTGCTGCTACCCTCAACTCTGACTGAAAGCCAAACCGAATATTATTATACCCAGTATGCCAGACTCATTAGCAGAGAAACCGCTAACGTTCACTAACGCTGGGTACATACAGTGACAGTAAAACGTTAACGCACTTTGTTCATCTCACTATTTTGTCAGAGGAGACATGATCAGCCTGTATTACTTTGATAGATTGGTAATATGACAGCTGAGCGAATTGTGTCAATGCTTTCAAAGGCTTGCCACTGCGGTGCCACTCGCATGCCACTGTCAGTAGTAGCAAGAGCTATCTCTCCATCATGGTCCATCGCGATCATGGTCTTTCCTCTAATGTGGATGTAACTTCAATCCAGATGCTGTATGGCTTTGTTTTAGGGATCCTTACAGACTTATCTGTCAACGTTTTGCTGTTTCAACACTTGTCTGGGGTGCAGAAGGCAGACGTTTGGACCATTTTGCCAAAGCTAGCTGTGGAGTCGTTTCCTACAGATTCCTTTCCACCCCTTTCCCAGGTTCCCACCCTTTGCCACAATTTTTTTTTTTTTGCATTGAAAAATATTGAGTAATTTATATATAAATCACAAAATGCATTTATGAATTCTTCTATGTGCATTCATTAATATTGAGCCTGATATGACCCCATACATGAGTGTATGGGGTCATGCCCTAATGAGACATAAGTTTTTGTCCCGAACTTATTTCCTATCTTTAATCAAGAGTGTTGTCTTTCATTTAGAGGGAATGTTGATTTCCAGTTCACATTTTGTAATGGTCCCCTTAGAAGCCTGTCCACTTACTCCAATAGACCCTACTTGGACCTGGATTTGCGACCCTTCTGCTCAAACTGTGTGCTTGGATTTGCTCTGCTTCCACTGAAGCTGTATGCTTGCACTCAGATATATTGCTGCTTTCACAGATTTCCTGTACTCCAGCTTCAGCCCTTCTCCTGACAATCGGGCTGCTTCTCTGTCTCTCCGATTTGTTGTGCAATAATCTGGCCCAAAATTCCCAACCAATAGAATGACTGGTGTAGTGTTGACCAATGAAATGATCCCTGCTTATTAAGCCGATCCCAGTGGACACAAGGCGCAGGCAGGGTACACCCACACTAACACAGGGAGAACATGCAAACCCCACACCGAGCTCTTGCTGTGAGGTAAACCGTTTTAACCACTACACCACGGGCCACCCCAAGATGATAGATGTTGATATGAAAACAACAGCACCTATGTACATTATCTCATTTGGTAAAACATGACGTATGAACTGTTTATTTAAAAGCTGTGTGTGATCCACAGGCTAATGTCCAAGCTGACGCTAGCAGATCTAAATGTCCTGCTGTTTCGCTGTGACTCAGAAGAACAAGAAGACGGTGGAGGCTGTTACAGTATCCCAGGATGGGACAGCCTCAAATATGCTGGACTACAAGGTAGTTATACATAGTTTCTAGTTCACAGTGTACTGAAGCAAGCTATACTATACTCAAAAACTGAGCAAGTGCTAAAGACAGAACATCACAACATTCTTTGTAGCTTTGTGTTGGTGTTAAGATCAGTCAGAGAACAAAGGCTTCATTAAGCTAGCTGCCTCGAACAAGGGCTGTGGTATGGCCTAAAATCTCTCTCTCTCTCTCTCTCTCTCTCTCTCTCTCTCTCTCTCTCTCTCTCTCTCTCTCTCTCTCTCTCTCTCTCTCTCTCTCTCTCTCTCTCTCTCTCTCTCTCTCTCTCTCTCTCTCTCTCTCAATCAAGGTATCATTTTTGAACTGTAAAGGTTAATATCACAGTATATTCCTTGTTCCTAAGATGTCACTATAAATGCTTCTGAAGGGGTAGAGCACTGCTATGGCAACATCATGGCATCATTTCAACCATCCCGAAGTCAATACAAACTGACAACTGTTCTAAATGTTATCTTAATAGGAGATAAATGATTGTATTGTATTTAACAACTTGCTCTGATTAATACAGATCTTGTCATTAGTAGTTTTAATAACGTATTATAAGCTGCTTAGAGCTGGTGTTAGGACGTTAAACAGCTCATTATATCTATTTCATATTACTGTAAGACATGTCAACAGTATTTGTTCAAGTTTCTCACCAAAAACTAAAATTGACAAGATTACATTTGAACACATCATGACAGCGTTATATTGTACCATGGCCCAATACTCATTTCTGTACTCTCTGTACCGTGTACACGTTGCACCTCTACCTCCAACATAGCTGCAGTGATTTGGCTCTTCTTCAGACTCCTGAAGTACAAACACACACATAGAGTAATGTGAATCCATACTGACACATCATTGCTGAATAAAAGCATTCAGCTGAAATGCGTTGGTGTGATATTAAAGACTATTTATTATACTCAAGACTTCTTGCTTGTTTGCAAAGCATTAATAGTCATGTGCCTGCACACACTCCACACACACTCTTGCTTTGTGATTATGCTGAACATGCAGCAAAGATGAAGGAAGATAACTTGCAACAAGTCATTAAGTTGTTAAAGGGAGTTTCTTTACATATTCTAAAGCAACAACAAAAGAAACATAACTGCACACACTGTTTGTTGTTGTTTTCTCAATTAGAAATAGAGCACTTTCACTTCAAGGCAGTTGAAGGAGGACCAAACCTCTTGGCATGCTTGTTTTGTTTCACTGATATTTGACGTTGGTATTTCCTCACATAACTGGCCCAATATGACAGGAGTGTTACTGTAGTTGCTGTTGTGTCTCTGCAGGTCTGATGTCAGTGCTGGCTGATCTCCGTCCCAACAATGACCTTGGCCATCCTGTGTGTGCTAACCTCAGACAAGGGGACTGGCTGATAGACTTTGTGTCCAACCGGCTGATACGCAGAGAGGGACCACTGGCACAGGTCAGGCTTACACAGCCTCACACAGCCACTTCACCCAAATTACAGTTCTACTGGTCTCTAATCATTCAGATAGATTTGGTTTTAAGTGATATTTCTGCTGAGATTCCAGTACAATGAAGGTGAAGGGAGTATTCTGCTGCTCAAAGAACCCCAAGAATCAAGGGTGCTGCTGCTCTATGCCGACACAAGCCACTTTATCCACTTTATCACAGCCAGAACATTGAACAAGCTCTAAGCATCAATCTCTCATAATATTGAAACTTGCATGGCCAGACAGCAGCCGGAGTAACTGAGAATCATCTGAGAGCTGTGTGAGCTGAGCCTTTAGACCAGAGGTAGCCAACACGGTGCCCGCGGGCACCCTGTCGCCCGCAGGGACCATGTGAGTCGCCCGCAAGGCATGTTCTAAAAATGGCACTAGTCACCATGGAGCTCCGTCTAAAATTTTAGTTGCTGTTCTTTTTTAATCAAAAACGCTTGCATTAGTGTAGATTTTAAAATGACAATATTTCTTGTCATAAGGGAGTTGGGTACCTGGAGGCGCACGGCGGACAGCCAGGACGAGGCCGCCGCACTAGGTTTTCAGGTTCCGAATGGCAGGGGCTTCCCGTTGGCGCCAGATGCGCGCCGCGAGTGCACCCCTTCATCAGGTCCGTAAATCCTCGGAACAGGCCGCGGGGCAACAACTCAGGGGTGGCGGGGGTAGAGGCGAAGCAACGCAATCCGACCGAAAAGGCCCAGACTAGAGGTTTGAACGCGGGCGCCCGAAGACGCTCGCGCGCCTCGGAGGGTTGGATCCCCCACTCGGCTATAGACGAGACTTTTTACTGGTTTCTTCGTGGAGAAAAAGGTACCATTAGAAAAGCTGGTGTTGCCGACAACAGACGGGGCTCCCGCGATGACGGGCCGGCATGCAGGCTTCATTGCGCAATGCAAAGGTGACCCAGACTTTGCAACATTTCTACATTACCACTGGATCATTCACCAGCAGGCGCCATGTGCAAAAGTAACCGGCTTTGATCATGTGATGATACAAAAATATCAGAGATGTGATACCTCTGACTTTCAAATGTTGAAACAGATTAACAGAAATAAAAGTTGCATGTTTAAATATATATGTGTAGCTATACCATCATTGTGGAAATCATTCTTAATAATTATTGTGAGGAATAATTAACATTGACATGTGATCAGACAGTCTCTTCACATATATTATTATTAAAAGGTGATCTGTGCAACTTTGTTATTCAGGAAGTTTGTATCAAATAAGTAGCCCTTCGTACTACTCTGTACCCTTGAAGTAGCTCTCAGTTTAAAAAAGGTTGGTGACCCCTGCTTCAGAGCCACACACCTGTTACTGCTGCTCCATCGTCATAGAGGCTAATATGTGAGCATGGTGGGACAGTATGAATAAGAAGGAGGACGTCAATATTCTTTGAGTCCCATATCTGTAAGAATTTGATTTGTACTCAAGTACTTCATTACATTTCTCAAGCATAACATGGGTGAAGGGTTGTTGGACTAATGCTACCAAATGATCAGCACTGAATTAGTTAACGTAGCGAGGCAGTGGGTGTTGACTTCTTAGTTCTGATGAGTGTTCACAGTCCTGAAGCGGACTCTGAAACAGTATTGATTGTGTCACTGATTGTGTCACTCCTCTGCGAATCGCCACCTTAACGTGGTGGAGGAGTTTGAGTGGCTCAGTGATCCTGGGAGCTATGTTGTCCTGGGCATTAGCCCCTGGTAGGGTCTCCCAAGGCAAACAGGTCTCAGGGGAGAGCCCAGACTAAGAGCGGTTCAAAACGACCCCAATGAAAAGCAGCCCACGGACTTCAGTCACCTCGCCCGGACCAGGGAAACCGGGGCACCCTCCCGGAGCCAGACCCAGGAGGGGAGCTCGTCGGCGAGCGTCTGGTGGCCGGGCCATCGCCCATGGGGCCCGGTCAGGCTCAGCCCGAATAAACAGCATGGAGCAGCCACCCTGTGGACCCACCACCCGAAGGGATAAGCATCGGGGTCAGGTGCAATGCAGACCGGGCGGCGGGTCAGGCGGGAGGCCTGGGCGAGCCGATCGCCGGCAGCATAGACTAGCTCTAGGGACGTGGAACGTCACCTCGCTAGCGGGGTAAGAGCCAGAGCTGGCGCAGGAGGTGGAGCGGTACCAGCTAGATATAGTTGGACTCACCTCCACACACAGCGCTGGCTCTGGAACCAAGCTCCTGGAGAGGGGTTGGACTTTGTCCTTTTCCGGAGTTGCCCAGGGTGAGAGGCGCCGGGCGGGAGTGGGGATACTCACGAGCCCCCGGCTGAGCGCCGCTGTGTTGGAGTTCTCCCCGGAGAACGAGAGGGTCGCCTCCATGCGCCTACGGGTTGCGGGGAGCAAGGCTCTGACTGTGGTTTGTGCTTATGCACCAAACAGCAGTTCAGAGTATCCGGCCTTCTTGGAGTCGGTGGGAGGGGTCCTGGAAAGGGCGCCGCCTACCGACTCCATAGTTCTCCTGGGGGACTTCAACGCTCACGTGGGCAATGACGGAGAAACCTGGCGGGGGGGTGATTGGGAGGAACGACTTCCCCGATCTGAACCCGAATAGTGTTTTGTTATTGGACTTCTGTGCGTGCCATGGTTTGACCATAACGAACACCATGTTCGAACATAATGTGGCTCATAAGTGTACCTGGTACCAGAACACCTTAGGCCGGAGCTCAATGATCGACTTTGTAATCGTATCATTTGATTTGCGGCCGTATGTCTTGGACACTCGGGTGAAGAGAGGAGCAGAGCTGTCAACTGATCACCACCTGGTGGTGAGTTGGATCAGATGGCAGGGGAACCGGTTGGAAAGACCCGGCAAGCCCAAACGTGTAGTGAGGGTGAACTGGGAACATCTGGCGGAGGACCCTGTCCGGGAGGTCTTTAACTCCCACCTCCGAAAGAACTTCTCACACATCCCGAGGGAGGTTGGGGACATGGAATCCGAATGGACCATGTTCAAAGCCTCTATTGTGGACGCGGCCGCTAGGAGCTGTGGCCGGAAGGTCATCGGTGCCTGTCGTTGCGGCAACCCGAGAACCCGGTGAGGGAAGCCGTCAAGCTGAAGAAGGAGACCTTCAAGGCCTGGTTGGCCCAGGGGTCTCCCGAAGCAGCTGACAGGTACCGGCAGGCCAGAAGGGCTGCAGCTGCGGTGGTCCCGAATGCTAAAACTCGGGCATGGGAGGAGTTCGGGGAGGCCATGGAGAAGGACTTTCGGTTGGCCTCAAGGAGGTTCTGGCAAACCATCCGACGACTCAGGAAGGGAAAGCAGGGCTTACCCCAGGCTGTTCTCAGCAGGGGGGGGGGGGGGAACTGTTGACCCGGACAGGGGACATCGTCGGGCGGTGGAAAAAGCACTTTGAGGAACTCCTAAACCCGACCAACATGTCCTCTGCAGAGGAGGCAGTGGCTGAAGATCTAGGGGGAGGCTCACCCATATCCCTGGCAGAGGCCGCTGAGGTAGTCAAAAAGCTCCTCGGTGGCAAGGCGCCGGGGGTGGATGAGATCCGCCCTGAGATGCTGAAAGCGCTGGACATAGTTGGGCTGTCCTGGCTGACACGCCTCTTCAATGTCGCATGGGGGTCGGGATCAGTGCCCATGGAATGGCAGCCCGGGGTGGTGGTTCCCATCTTCAAAAAGGGGGACCGGAGAGTGTGCTCGAATTACCGGGGTATCACACTACTCAGCCTCCCGGGGAAGTGCTGGCAAGGAGGCTCCGACCGTTTGTCGAACCTCAGATTCAAGAGGAGCAATGCGGATTCCGTCCCGGCCGTGGAACAGTGGACCAGCTCTTTACCCTCGCAAGACTACTGGAGGGGTTCTGGGAGTTTGCCCAACCAGTCTACATGTGCTTTGTGGACTTGGAGAAGGCTTTCGACCGGGTCCCTCGGGGGTTCTTGTGGGGGGTGCTGCGGGAGTATGGGGTGCCGGACCCATTACAACGGGCGATCCGGTCTCTGTATGACTGCAGTAGGAGCTGTGTCCGCATTCTCGGCAATAAGTCAGACACGTTCCCGGTGGGTGTTGGCCTCCGCCAGGGCTGCCCTTTGTCTCCGGTCCTGTTCGTGACTTTCATGGACAGGATATCTAGGTGCAGCCGGGGGGCGGAGAACGTCAGGTTCGGGGGTCTCGGGATCGCCTCTCTGCTGTTTGCAGATGATGTGGTCCTGTTAGCCTCCTCGGATCGTGACCTCCAGCATTCACTGGGGCGGTTTGCAGCTGAGTGTGAAGCGGCGGGGATGAGAGTTAGCACCTCCAAATCTGAGGCCATGGTGCTCTGCCGGAAACCGGTGGATTGCTCCCTCGAGGTGGGGACGGAGTGCCTACCTCAAGCGAAGGAGTTCAAGTATCTCGGGGTCTTGTTCACGAGTGAGGGTAAGATGGAGCGGGAGATCGACAGACGGATCGGTGCGGCTGCAGCAGTAAAGCAGGCACTGCACCGGACCGTCTTGGTGAAGAGGGAGCTGAGCCGGAAGGCAAAGCTCTCAATTTACCACTCGGTCTACGTTCCTACGCTCACCTATGGGTCGTGACCGAAAGGACAAGGTCGCGGCTACAAGCGGCCGAAATGAGCTTCCTCCGTAGGGTGGTCGGGCTCAGCCTTAGAGATAGGGTAAGGAGCTCGGTCATCAGGAGGGAGCTTGGAGTCGAGCTGCTACTCCTTTGCGTCGAAAGGAGTCAGCTGAGGTGGTTCGGGCATCTAATTAGGATGCCTCCTGGACGCCTCCCACTGGAGGTTTTCCAGGCACGTCCAACTGGGAAGAGACCCCGGGGAAGACCCAGAACACGCTGGAGGGATTACATCTCCCAGCTGGCCTGGGAACGCCTCGGGATCCCCCAGAATGAGCTGGAACATGTTGCCGGTGAGAGGGAAGTCTGGGTCAGCCTGCTTGGCCTGTTGCCACCGCGACCCGACCCCGGATAAGCGGAGGAAAATGGATGGATGGATGGATGCTACCAAATGATCAGCACTGAATTAGTTAATGTAGCGAGGCAGTGGGTGTTGACTTCTTAGTTCTGATGAGTGTTCACAGTCCTGAAGCGGACTCTGAAACAGAGTATTGATTGTGTCACTGTGTGTCTGCAGGTGGGTCAGTGGTTGGGAGCTATGTTTGACTACTTGAAGCACATCCCACGCTACCTCATCCCCTGTTACTTTGATGCCATCTTGGTCTCAACCTACACTACAGCCCTGGACGCAGCTTACAAACTCATGTCCAGGTAGGAAATTGCTTTCTTCAGATCTGAAATTCAAATCTAAAACTATGAATTTTACTGACTGACTTGTTGCATTAAGTGAAATTGTGAACCAGCACACTTCCTGTCTCCTTTTCCAAACAGTTTCATCCAGAACGGCTCCAGCTTTGTTCGTTACCTGGCGCTGGGTTCAGTTCAGATGTGTGGTGTCGGACAGTTACCCGCCCTCCCTCCCCTTTCCACACAAATGGAGGACGTTCCCTATCGCATCAGTCCAATCACAGGCCAGAAGGAGCAGTGCTGCGTCTCATTGGCTGCAGGTAGCCTAGCAACAGATGCTTAATGGTGGCTCTATGGATGAAATTAAGACTACGTAAACTGAAAGTTTAAACTTTAAGAATTAATTTATTATTTCATATTTTTTAATCAGCAGTGTGAGATGTAGATCAAATTAAAGTGTACCTTCATCCCCGGGTCTGTGCTAAGTCTTACCACTGCACACTTTGGACTAATGCAAAACAGTGGGCATGGGGTGAGAGATATAATCACTCCCACTTCTGTATGACAGTCTTGATGCAGCACCAACACATATGACAGCGCCTGTAGCTTGGAAGATGGCGATATGGCATGTGAGGGACTGTCTGTTATCAGTTGCCTGATGTCAGACAGAATTGTCACCATGTTGGAATTAGCAAGCTAACGTTAGCTAGCTAAGTGGCGAGTTGCAAAATGGGAAAAATGAAAGAACTTATCTACACACTCTCTTCACAGCGTAGGAGTCCTCAACACTGATTCACCAGATTTAGTTTACGGGGCAGTTACTCATCAAATATTTATCATATTTGATATAGTAGGTGGACAGGCCTTGGCTGAATCTACTGATGCAATAACTGATGTTCTTTAGGTCTTCCTCATTTCTCTTCTGGGATTTTCCGTTGCTGGGGCAGAGACACGTTCATCGCTCTCAGAGGACTGATGCTGCTCACTGGAAGACACACTGAGGCTCGGTACGTACAGTATGCATGTATGTGTACTAACTGGGAGTACACACACACACACTCTGAGGCTCGGTACGTACAGTATGCATGTGTGTGTACTAACTAGGAGTACACACACACACACACTCTGAGGCTCGGTACGTACAGTATGCATGTGTGTGTGTGTACTAACTGGGAGTACACACACACACACACACTGGGGCTCGGTACGTACAGTATGCATGTGTGTGTACTCTCTGGGAGACTACATTTACGTTTGTGTCTTATTTAAAGCTGCTCTGGCGGCCTGCCCTTCTGTAACTAAACACTACCATGAACCATTCTGTCCTCTGGTCTCCGTAGTAACATCATCCTGGCCTTTGCGGGAACGTTGCGTCACGGTTTGATCCCCAACCTGCTGGGTGAGGGTCGCTGTGCAAGATACAACTGTCGCGATGCTGTGTGGTGGTGGCTGCAGTGCGTCCAGGTATGAGGACACTGTCATTTAGAAAGTCATGTCAAGATCAATTTAAAGGAGCGTTGATACATTTAACCCAACTCTACCCTAAAATAAGTTAGAGGAGTAGGAGTGTGGCTGTGTTCATTAACCTAATAATTCAAATAAACGGTTATGGAAAGTTATGCATTTTTGCATAGATGTATGAGCTAATATCATGTTGTACTTTGTTGCTTAGTTATTCTTACTGTTTGCTCTTTCTCAGGACTATGCGACCCACGTTCCTCAAGGCCATGAAATCCTTCACTGTCCTGTCACACGCATGTACCCTACTGATGACTGTGAGCCTATGACACCTGGAGAGGTGGTATGTAGAACATTACACTCTCTCTCTCTCTCTCTCTCTCTCTCACTCACTCACTCACTCACTCACACATAGATACACGGTATATATTCATGTGTGTGTTGCAGGAGCAGCCTCTATATGATGTGATCCAGGAGGCTCTGCAGCGCCACCTAGAGGGAATTTCCTACAGAGAGAGAAATGCTGGACCCAAAATAGACATGCACATGAGAGATGAAGGTAGGACTGTGTGTATGATACCCTCCGTGTCCCACTTGAGCGGGAAGCTGCAGACCTATAACATTTGAACAAACACTCTTGTGCTTCCATTCTTACTACAATTTAGGCTCAGCATCAGTCTAGTATCCCATGAATGCACTTTTCCCAATCCACACTCTATTCCAGTTGGAAGCGATAATGCACCGAGAGCCCAATGCCACAGGGGAAAGTTAACACCAGCAGCTTTCCTAACTGTCCTTCAACACCAACCACAGTATTGCGGAGCTCCTGCCTTTCTTTCCAGGGTTCAACGTGTTTGCTAAAGTGGATCCAGCCACAGGTTTCGTGACGGGAGGAAACCGCTTTAACTGTGGCACATGGATGGACAAAATGGGAGAGAGTGACAAAGCGAAGAACAAAGGCATGCCTGCTACACCAAGGTAACACACACACTGATCACACACAGCCATTTGCTGTTAGAATGTTTTCCTCAGTTCTAAGTCATCGAGTACGTTTGTTTTTCACTATTTTATGATGTTTTTTTAATGTTGTATTAATCAGGAAAATAATTGAATAGAATTTGTTGTCTGTGTCACCTTTTGTGTCCAGAGATGGAGCCGCAGTGGAAATAGTTGGTCTCAGTAAGTCAGCTGTTCGCTGGGTTGTGGAGCTACATGCCAAAGGACTGTTCCCTTACGATGGAGCCAAAGTACACCGAGATGGTATGACACACACACACACACACACACACACACACACACACACTCTGACTCAATGGGCAGCTGTGGCTCAGGAGGTAGAGCGACTTCTCCAGTCTGCATGTAGAAGTGTTCTTTGGCAAGATCACAGACTGTATGAGATACGAACGTAGTCTTGTTTGTTAAGAGCCTTGTGAAGCTCCGGCCGTCGCCATCTTGGCAGCGACGACACTGCCTAACCCTAAAAATGGGCAAAGAGGTGGATCTTCAGTGGAGCTGTGGCGGTCCTGGGTGACGCAACAGCGCTAGTTGAATACAAATTTCAAGCCGGGAAGCAGGGAAATTGTGAAACATTTGTTTTCCAGTCTGTAAACATGTTTATTTGTGCGCGTGCGTGCTTGCGCGTCATTTACCATTTTTACCATTTACCTTTATTTTCAGATACAGAAAGGTCTCCTTCACTCATTCTGAATTACAGCACCGATGTGTAATGAACACTTTCCATTGTGTTCCAGGTAAAGAAGTGTTCATCTCGTACTCCCAGTGGAACCAGCAGCTCCAGCAGTCCTTTGAGCCAGGTTACTGGGTGTCTGGCAACCCACATGATCCCAATGAAAAGCATCCTGACCTGGTGCACAAAAAAGGCATCTATAAGGACAGCTATGGAGCCTCCAGCCCCTGGTGTGACTACCAGCTGAGACCCAACTTCACTATTGCCATGGTGGTGGTAAGGAGACATGCTGACACCTGAATAATCTGTAACTTTATTTATGGGCATCAGGCATAAGCCTGTGGGGAGATCATGCGTATGGTTGCATGTGTGTGTCTCTTACGTGCATCTGTCTGTCTGTCCACGGTCTAATCTCGCACACTATTCGGAACCTTCAGCCTAATATTTTTTGTGCACATTAATGACTGAAGGACCTCTACTGAAGGCACTTTTCTAGTTGGCTAACAGATCTGTTGAGTGACTAGATCACGTAGAGACGATTGGCCGGTTCACACCATCTCTGTTTTTAAAGTCTCCAGAGCTGTTCACAGTGGAAAGAGCCTGGGAGGCTCTCGAGGTGGCTGAGGAGAAACTCCTGGGACCGCTGGGAATGAAGACACTTGACCCTGAGTAATATACATATCTTCATACTCTCAAGAATTCTTTTGAACGACGTGGTAGAACGACTGCATTCATTCCTGCTTGTAAATGTAAAAACAGCTTAAAGGAATGCTTAATGACAAGTTTACGGGAGGATCAGTAGTTCTTCTGTTTCTATATCCCGTCTCATACTGATATCGTGTTTGTGTTGTCCTAGTGACATGGTGTACTGTGGTGTCTATGACAACGCTCTGGACAACGACAACTACAACCTGGCAAAAGGCTTCAACTACCACCAAGGACCAGTGAGTGAGACACACCCTGAATAACAGAGCAATCATAAGAAGAGTTTGTCTTTGTTCTAGACAACCAGGATCAGGTAGCTGAAATCAACTCTGTTTCACAAATAGCCATACATCTTCAACTTGAACTATAGTTTATAGTCAGCTGTTCAAAAATGTCATGCTACAAATGTATTATTAAAACACCATGTGTTTGGGTGTCAGGTTGTCCGTCCGTCCGTCCGTTCCATTCTCATGAATGCGATACCTCAGGAACGCCTGGAGGTATTCTCTTCAAACCGCCACAGACGTCCATCTGGACTCACGGATGAACTGATTAGATTTTGGAGTTCAAAGGTCACTGTGACCTCACAATCATAACTCGAGAACTGATATGCTAGTTATGACAATTTTACAAAGATGTTTTCTGGGATGAAACGATGAAGTGATGACATTTTGGACAGGAGGATGAGCCTGCTGCTCCAAAAGCAGTTAAATCCATAAACGGGAGCTATTTGGTGTGCAGATCTATGTGTTCATATTTCTGTCATTCAACACCCGTCCTACTGGACCCTGGTTCTGACATTTTGGACAGACATGGATGTAAACTGCAACATGACTGCTTGTTGGAGGCATACACAGCGAGGCAGTAATCCTAGTTGTGACTAATAGGGGATTCTTAAAGTTGGTCCAGTGTTGAGGGATAACATGTAACCGGCAGCTGCTAAAGGGTTTGTTTCTGTCACTTAAAGGCTCAGATTACTATAAAGAAATGTTTTTCTTTACCTTCCTTAATAGCACTTTTAGATGACGTACATTGGCTGCACTCAAACATTACATTGTAATCTGCAGCGTTCTCTCTCAATACTGTCCCCAAAAGTCACTTAAACACAGAAACAAAGAAAATAGGATCCAGGTTGAAAGATATGGAAGTGAGCGTTTAAACGTGGGTGTTCCTGACATGTAGATCAAGTTGTGACTGAGATGGTGTTGACAGGATGTTTCCTTTAATCTTGGTGCAGCACCATTAGAATATCTCAACTCTTCCCGCTGCTCATAACATACTGTTGTGTGTGTAGGAGTGGCTGTGGCCGGTAGGCTACTTCCTGCGTGCTAAGCTCTACTTTGCCAAGAAGCTGGGAGAAGAAACCTACGCTAGAACAGCCACGCTGGTGAAGAACGTCCTGTCACGACATTACACCCACCTGGAGAGGTAGGACTGCGTCTGCTCTGCTTGGTTTCACATGACAACATCAACAAATGGAAAAATGCCTTTTCACTCTTGGTGTGTTGTGCCTTCTTAGGTCTCCATGGAAGGGTCTGCCAGAGCTGACCAATGAGAACGGCCAGTACTGCTCGTTCAGCTGTGAGACCCAGGCCTGGTCCCTGGCCACGGTTCTGGAGATCCTCTATGACCTCTAGACCCCCTGATGTGATGCAGTCTTACTCCCTGAAGCAGAACTCATTGGAGGTCATTAACACATAGCTAGCTCTGAGTAGAACCACACAGAACCACTGAGCTGTCAATGCTCAGATGCACTTCACTGTTGTTGTGGTTGATAGTGATTCACAGGCTTCAAACTACACGTATTCACAATAGATATTTGACAGAACCGGAGGTGTGTTCACTGCACCTCAGTCCTCCCTCCGGCTCACAGTGCATTCATCTGAATGTTGCCCTGTGCACTGCCGGCCTCCAACTATCCTCATTCACAATAAACAGCTCTGCCAGCTCACCGCTCCCTGTGTTTGTACCTTTAGTCTGTGAACCAGCAGGTCTCCACCTTTGGGAATGTCTGCAAGTTCACGCTGCTAAATTCCAAATTCAGATCAGCAAACGGCTATTAGCGATGTAAAGAAGGAGTGATGTGTACCTGAGCAGAGGATGAGGTGTGTGATGTAACCTCCTGTTTCTATAGCGTCTCAAACAAACTGGCCTTGTGTGTGTTGTCCTTACACTTGTGAATCATGCTTTTATCTGAGGACGATTTGTGAGTCACGTCTCTGATCGTGCCCACCAAGTTACAAACATTCACAGATGCACGAGCATCAGCCACCACCACTCGACGTGCATCTTCTGGTGCACACGCTCCGCTTCACTACGGCAACCATAAGCTACGCTGCTATGTTGAGAGCTGCGTGGAGGCAAACCCTCAGTCATAGATATGCTCTGGATTTGGAATTCAGCACCCTTAAAGCAAGTTAATCCCCTGGACTGATGAGCTGTTCTAGCTGATATAGAAACCTCATCTTTACTCTCTCCATGATGACATACGTGCAGCATACTTCCAGGCTGAGCCATCATTTAAAACTTGTAGCAACTCCTGAGCTGATGTGTGATCGTGTTCTTCAATCTTCACTGCTGGTAAACTAAAGTGTACTGTATCAACAATACTTTCCATATTCCTGACCTGAACAATCTACAAAGCTTTTAGGTGGAGAACAAAGCATGTGGCTGAGGATGTCCATCTTTGTACGACGGGACAGTTTGTCTTCAAATCTGCATTTACCAGTCAGACTTTATACTTTCAATTCAATTAATTTAGTATAGCCCAAAATCACATTACAAGTTCTCCTCAGAGGGCTGAACAATCTGTACACATGTGACATCCTCTGTCCCAGGAGCCTCACATCAGAACAGGAAGAACTCCCCAAATAAACCTTTAACGGGAGAAAAGAGGAGGAGACCTGAGGGAGCGCAACAGAGGAGGATCCTCTATCAGGATGGACAGAAGTGTGCTAGGTGTCATGTGTACAGAATGAACAACATAACAGAGTTACAACACATCCAATGCATAATGCAACTGTGTGTTAGAAGTAATTACAAACTTATATTTAATCAAACGCACCGAAAGCTCCGAACAAACAATCCGTCTGTCCATGAAGTGGACATTGGGAGATGTTTTTCAAACCTCTCAGCATGTGATGATTGTCATATCCAAAACTCTGAAAGAACAAATGTTCAGTAATATTTAGAATGACCCCAGACATCTGTGGTGATTAGTCCTGAATATCCAGCTTGTTGTCAAATACGGCAGCTTGGTCAGTGGCCCTCCACTTGAAACTGTGACGCTCTGTGTCCGTAGTTATGGTGGGAGTCAAGGAGGAAACTAGGCGATGCAGTGTAAACACAGGACTCTCACTCAGGAGACCACTGTTGACGTATTATTTTATTCTACAAATACGTCACATACGTAACGTAGCCTACTTCACTATATAACAAAAATACTTATTCTAACCCAAACCCCTTACCAAGAGCCACTGACCATGCTGCCACATGTGATGATGTCACTCATTATACACTGAAGCAGTTTGACCCTTAGCCAGTAGTCTAACCCAAACTGGCAGGTGCTGAAATTAGCATGAAAACATGTCCTTTATAACATGTCACTGTGCCTCGTACAGCCCAACCTGTCCTCATGGAACATGTTTCATTATACAGTCACAAGCTGGAGCACCAGTGTACCAATTCTGTCAGCTGTTTGAATGCTCTGTTCCATAAATTCAATTCAATTCAATTTATTTCTGTAGCCCAAAATCACAAATT
This sequence comes from Anarhichas minor, assembly GCF_050575085.1. NCBI lineage: Eukaryota > Metazoa > Chordata > Actinopteri > Perciformes > Anarhichadidae > Anarhichas > Anarhichas minor. The sequence goes on along the minus strand of NW_027466452.1, from coordinate 186,555 downwards.
ACAAGTTCTCCTCAGAGGGCTGAACAGTCTGTACATGTGACATCCTCTGACCTTTGACCCTCACATCAGAACAGGAAGAACTCCCCAAAAAACCCTTTAACAGGGAGAAAAGAGGAAGAGACCTGAGTGAGAGCAACAGAGGAGGATCCTCTCTAAAGCATCCTGAAGCCTCCACCTGGTGCCTCTATACACAATAAATACCCTACACAGCTGTTACCCATTTTACCACATTTTCCCTTCAAGCCTTATGATGTTGTTAAATAATATATAATTTAAGTGTGTATTAATGTTGTGCAATGTCTGTGTTTGTAGAGCAGTTTCCTGTCTAAGCATGCTGTAGATGTCTTAGAGCTGTAGACGTTAATGACACATCAGCGTTTCTCTCAAACGAGGGATATAGTGAGCAGCTGTTCCTCTAAGAGAGGTCACTGTGTGTATGTAACTCTTGGATATGTTAGTCCAGTGTCACTGCTCTAACCCTGGTGTTGTAGAACAGCAGAGCATCTCCTCTCCAGCCTCAATGGACTCACAACACCTGAAGTCCTCACTCTGGGCAAAGTCACTAAAGCATTGACTAACATGTCCTACTGAAGCTGAGCTCCTGTTTCTCTGTTGAAGTGTAAGATCACTGGTCTAAACCAAGCGATAGCACTCATTAAACAGGTATTCAACATAATTACAATACAGAGCAGCTGTCATCACTTAGGGTTCTACTTGTGTTGTTGGCCAGCAGGGCCGATGGAGAACCAGCATGTGTCTGATGGCTGATTTAACAGAGTGATGTCACGTCTCTCCAATAATACCGTCCATGCATGTAGAGCAGCACAAAGCGCTGTGAATTGAAACTGTATGTTAGTCTTATTAAAGCGTATGAAAGGATCTACTGGATAAAGGATGTACACGCCCTTCCTCTGTGACGTGCATGTGTGTCTGCTCTGTGACGTTGTCTTCTCTGTGTGCGTAGTGGTACAGCTGCTATAACAAAGCAATGCTGAATAAACTGTTTCCTCCTCTCAGGAGTATAAGTTGTATAAATTGACTAACTTAATCAGATGTGGATCTTATCTCAGGAATCATAGTATTTGAGAGGTCACCAGAGGGTCCGAAGCTCACATGTGGAAGCACTCGTCCTATTATTAAACATATGTTAACTATAATAAATCAATGAAGGTGCATGTTGTTCTGCATCACAGCTGTGTGTCTCTGAGCTCCTGAGGAGTGTAGGTGCTGATAGAACCGGCTCAGGTCTAGACCAGTACCTGTCTCATCTCCTGTGAGTCCATCCAGGCACTCGGTGACCTCGGGGTCCTCACTGCAGCTTTAGGAAGAAGTTTATTAGTTAAGATTCTGTCCTTGGTGTCACATTTCTGTTTCTGTCATCTTTCCATCGTCGTTAACTGCTCTGTTTGTATCTGTAACGTAAGAACAACTGTAGATTTCTACAGTGAACGTCGTCACTAATGATTGAACTGTTGACATGTGTAATTACAACATGTTAGAGGAATGTGGGACTGTAATACTTGCTGGTAACCATGGTGATATTGGTTAGGATAAAATAGGATGACGCAACATAAGATATGATTCATAAAGTTTGTTAGGATTTTCCTCTGCAACACCAAATTGGGCTAAATCTATATCTTGGTAAGTAATAGTGTAATTTAATTAGACAAGTCAATAGTAAAGGTTGTGATGCAGTCACACATCTACAAGTAACACGTTAATGTTCATATCAACAATGAGCATCTTCACTGGTGAGATATGGAGACATCTTTAATTACAATTGATACAAAATCACATTATGGACATGAGTCAAAAGGTAATTGTGGATCGATACAAAGCTATCACCACGACTGACTACATGTTAAAGGGCCATAATAAGTCCAGACTAACACTAAAATACAGCTTCTAAAACTGAGCTTTAAACCCAACATACTGCACACTGAACACAAAGCAGTGGGATTATTGAACTGGTTCAAGATGTTTAAAGTCTGCACAGTGACCACACCAACATGACTATGGAGAGTAACTACAGTAGCTCCTCTGTTAGCCATGAACAGAGGCAACGCACAGAACAAGATGACGCCAACTGAACTGTATTTAACAATCACACATATTTCATTTCTAAGAAATTACATTATTTGTTTCATGAAAGTTTGATTCATTTTGGCCCGTGGATTTATTTTGAGCTATATCACAAGACAATCATAGTGATGTTGGTCACAGTTAATAATAGTACAGAACCTGAGGCTTTGTGGTATATTTTCAGGCCTTGCACGATACAGCGAAGACCCCAAGTGTATTTGTCTTAGATGAAAACCAGATGTGCAGGAGACCAGGGGCAGAAGGGGGGATGTGTAGAATGAGGAGGCCACATACATTCTCTTACGTTCCGCCCAGATGTAAACATGACATGTACCCTATATAAAGATGAAGCGAGCGCCCTAGAAGCAGGGACTTTCGGATTCGACTTGAGACCTCCGGACGATCTAGACGTCCGTAATGGCATGTGTTGCTTGTTTGTAATAAACTTTATTATACCAGCAAGAACAGTGTCCACGGAGCATCCTTCATCATCACTTCAACAGACCTGTCGCATGCAAGACACGACATAGATGGCGTCACGAACAGGATCGGGAGTGACCTGGCAGTTTTATACTACGACTTCACATACGGTGAGATCTCTCGATTGAATGCTGGTCATTAATTGGGGCTGTTATGTGGAATTGTTATGTGGAGTTGCTTGGACACACCGTAAATTAAGAACCTTCTTGTTATGGACATGTCCTGTTGATTTGATGTTTAAAGTGAGGCTCCGTGCTAAATTTAATGAAAAAAAAAAGGGGGAAGATGAAAAAGGAAAAAGGAAAATAAATAGTTTAGAATAGCTTCATGGTAACGAATAAGGTGGGCTAAATAGTATCGTGCAAGATTAATGAAGAGGGGCCCTCAACTTCTTAACGGTAAGACACATGCATATTAGTCACCGCATAACGATGGCTCTGACATAGTCCGGAATTAAGTTAGAAAAACAAAAAGGGGAGAAACCTGGATCCAGGTAATTTGAATAAATAAATGTAAAAGGTTAAAGGAAAGAGTGATAAGGAAATAAAGGAAATGATCATATGATTGGGCCGCAAATCAGATAGGTAGAGCCCTCAAGTGTAGGTGCATATAGTACGGGCCGCATAAAACCTGAAACAACATCTTATGGTCAGTTTAATAACTGGAGAGTGTAAATTCACAAATTCGATTGACTGTTACCACTCTGACATTGGTTGACGAACGGTGTCTGATGCAGCCTCTCATCGAATATTTACACCTCAGAGGTAGCATAAATTTTATAAGGAAAAGGAAATATAGCGGCAAAAAGCATGCTGTGTGAATGAAGACTAAGAGAATGTGTGTGTTTACTTTAGGATTGAGCAGAGAGCGAGAATGGGTGTGCGTAGAAGGCTAAGAGAATGTGTGTGTGTGTTTACTTTGGGATGAGAAGAGAGAGGAGAATGGGTGTGCGTCGAAGTGCTGAAAATATGTGTGTGTGTAACTTAGCTGCTGATGTGTTCCAGATGTGTACTGTAAAAATGCATAGGATGAGAATAGATGGGATAAGAAGGAAAAAACATATGATTGAATAAACGTACATAGGTGGTGATTTTAGAACGGGACATTTAATAATTTGAAAGGACAGATATGTGGCCCGATGTATTTTATAAAACAATGAGCTTCGTGTGAGAAGACGTAATGAATTGAACGATGTATTTTATAAAACAATGAGCTTCGGTTGAGAAGACTAATGAATTGAACGAGTAAGTAAATAAAACATGAGCTCTTCTTAAAAGGGACGTAAAATAACAAATGAGCTGTTAAATGCACAATGAACTTCGTATAAGAAGGGTAGAGTTTGACACCCCCCCCCCCTCACTCGCCTCGAAATTCCCTCCAGATGGAGGTCGGAATGTGGGAATGGAAAGGTGATGATAAAACGCTCTTGGGAGATACTGTCACGGGGCATGATGAGGACTCAAACGCAGACAGTCAGGTGTAGTGAAAAAATAAGGTTTTTAATCAACCAAAAACAAAACAGGGAATCCAGGGACAAGACAAAAGAAGAGGGGGAAAATCCGGCAGGAAAAGGCAGAACAGGCAGACTGGAAAACCGGGAACAGGACGAGCAAAATGGGCGGGTTGGACGGAAAACAAACACAATGATCTGGCAGTGAGTGAGTGAAAGACAGGGGTTTAAATAGTGACTAGGCAGAGTGAACAGGTGAGAGTAATGAGCTGATGAGGTGAGTGTGACTGGCAGGTGCACTGAATGAACTGATTAGGTGAGTGAGGAGCTACAGAAAGAAACAGACACAGAACACACAGGGCAAAGCCTGATCGTGACAGTACCCCCCCTCCAAGGGACGGATTCCAGACGTCCAAAAAGAAAAAAACAAAAACATGAACATCTTCCAAGGGAGGGCGGTGGGGGCCCGGAGGAGGGTTATAACTCCTCCGAGGCCGAGAGGTGCACTCGAGAGACTGGGAACCAGGAGGGGAACTGCACTCGAGAGACTGGGAACCAGGAGGGGAACTGCACTCGAGAGACTGGGAACCAGGAGGGGAACTGCACTCGAGAGACTGGGAACCAGGAGGGGGTCGGAACTCGAGAGACTGGGAACCAGGAGGGGAACTGCACTCGAGAGACTGGGAACCAGGAGGGGAACTGCACTCGAGAGACTGGGAACCAGGAGGGGAACTGCACTCGAGAGACTGGGAACCAGGAGGGGGTCGGAACTCGAGAGACTGGGAACCAGGAGGGGGTCGGAACTCGAGAGACTGGGAACCAGGAGGGGAACTGCACTCGAGAGACTGGGAACCAGGAGGGGAACTGCACTCGAGAGACTGGGAACCAGGAGGGGAACTGCACTCGAGAGACTGGGAACCAGGAGGGGAACTGCACTCGAGAGACTGGGAACCAGGAGGGGAACTGCACTCGAGAGACTGGGAACCAGGAGGGGAACTGCACTCGAGAGACTGGGAACCAGGAGGGGAACTGCACTCGAGAGACTGGGAACCAGGAGGGGAACTGCACTCGAGAGACTGGGAACCAGGAGGGGAACTGCACTCGAGAGACTGGGAACCAGGAGGGGAACTGCACTCGAGATCGGACGGGGAACAGGGCTCCAGGGGCTGGAGATCGGACGGGGAACAGGGCTCCAGGGGCTGGAGATCGGACGGGGAACAGGGCTCCAGGGGCTGGAAATCGGACGGGGAACAGGGCTCCAGGGGCTGGAGATCAGACGGGGAACAGGGCTCCAGGGGCTGGAGATCAGACGGGGAACAGGGCTCCAGGGGCTGGAGATCAGACGGGGAACAGGGCTCCAGGGGCTGGAGATGAGGCTCTGGGCAACCGGAGTCCATAGACTGGGGCTCAGGGGGATAAAGGGCTGGAGGTCGTTGCAGCGCGGAGGCGGCAGCGGCCGGGACTGGAGGTCGCTGCGGTTCGGCGGCGGCCGGGACCGGAGGTCGCTGCGGTTCGGCGGCGGCCGGGACCGGAGGTCGCTGCGGTTTGGCGGCGGCCGGGACCGGAGGTCGCTGCGGTTCGGAGACGGCCGGGACCGGAGGTCGCTGCGGTTCGGAGACGGCCGGGACCGGAGGTCGCTGCGGTTCGGAGACGGCGGCGGACCGGACTGGGGATAGCTGCTGCTCCGAGGCGACAGCTGGAGTCGGCTGGATCGCCGACCGGACACAGGGATCTGGAGTCGGTCGAACCGCCGACCTGACACGGGGAGCTGGAGTCGGCTGCGGCCCAGCGGGAGAGGGAGTCTGGCCCTTCCTCTGCCTCCTTCGAGGTTTGACCGATATGTCCATTAGGTCACGGTCTGCCTTCTGGACACTTCGAGGTCCTCCAAAGGCCAGACGGGTTCCCATGAATTGTTCATACCAGTCGGGAAGACGACACTCCATACTGTGGTCTGCTGAGTCCATCTTGGGCCAGATCATTCTGTCACGGGGCATGATGAGGACTCAAACGCAGACAGTCAGGTGTAGTGAAAAAATAAGGTTTTTAATCAACCAAAAACAAAACAGGGAATCCAGGGACAAGACAAAAGAAGAGGGGGAAAATCTGGCAGGAAAAGGCAGAACAGGCAGACTGGAAAACCGGGAACAGGACGAGCAAAACGGGCGGGTTGGACGGAAAACAAACACAATGATCTGGCAGTGAGTGAGTGAAAGACAGGGGTTTAAATAGTGACTAGGCAGAGTGAACAGGTGAGAGTAATGAGCTGATGAGGTGAGTGTGACTGGCAGGTGCACTGAATGAACTGATTAGGTGAGTGAGGAGCTACAGAAAGAAACAGACACAGAACACACAGGGCAAAGCCTGATCGTGACAGATACAGAGAATTTCTTTGCCATTTGAACTGTTTGGATTCAGTTGGAGTTCACTAAATGCTAAAATGTTTAGATAAAGGGGTTCAAGTTAGGAATAATATTTATGTAGGCTGTTAAAGGGGACCGAAGGGGTTCATAAGAGACTAAATCATTGCCTGTTTCTTGTCTGTTATGTCATTTACGGTGAATGAGAATTGACAAGGGGAGGCAAGGAAGTGGACCGGCACATCACGGAGTGTGGCTGGCTGACGTCAAAGGGGAGGCTTACGTTTCAATCTACTAAAGGCCGGTACAAAGTTATCTACAGACTCTTTAGCAGTCGTAGGTAATATTGAGGGTACACATATAAAACTGCTTTCATTTATAAGCCTAAGAGGATACTGACCTATACACATGAAAGAATACATGCTCTAGGCAGATAGGAGAAATAAATAAATAAATAAATAAATAGAAAACTTGGCAACTGATTGACCAGTTAATGCATTTAATTAATTAATGGCATATGGTTGTGTGGTCTAACCTCTGCTGATAATTGCAGATGTCCATTTTTGTCATTGTGCGTGGTTTGTTCTGATCTGTGCTGTGGTGTACATCAATATGGTGACTGTCTGATGATTTGAGCTGATAATAGGATAATTGATTGATTTGTTAGTTTGTTGATTTGTTGACTGATTGGTTTGTTAATTGGATAATTGGTTAATTGGATAAGTGGATAATTGGTTAATTGGATAAGTGGATAATTGGTTAATTCGATAATTTGTTAATTGATAATTGATTAATTGGTTAATTGGATAATTGGTTAATTGAAGGGGGGAAGTAATCTAAATAGCCTTGAGTAGTTTTAATTGTAGCAATTAATTCTTAAAGTACAATAACGGAAAATAAGAGGAAGTCATTATAATGGGGAAAAAGAACACTAAAAATCCAAAAGTAATCACTCCTGTTGAAGTGGTACAGAAGAATAATCCTCTAATTAGAGGCATTGCAAACATTGCAAAAATATCGGAAAAATGGCATAAACGCTGGCCTGAAATTGACCAACCATGGCCAGTGGAGGGGACTCTTAACCCAGATGTAATTAAAATTGATTTAGACTTGTATCAACATACAAGGCAGAGCAAAAGAAGGAAAAAAAAGAGGAGAAAACGCAAGGAGAAGAGGCAAGTGGAGCTTGGCATTCTCCAGTTGTTTGAAAAAGAGAGGACAGAGAGCAAACGAAGAGGGAACGTACAGAGAAGGAGCAGAAAGAAAAGTAGAAGAGAGAGAAAGCACAAAAAGACAGGGAGAGAAGAGAGTATGAGAAAGAGCGAAAAGAGAGAGAGCTGAAAGAGAGGGATAGAAGGATAGAGAGAGCAAAGTGAAAAAGAGATACAGGAGAGAGAGCAGAGAGAGAGGGAGAAGGAGAGAACAGATAAAGAGAGAGAAAAGAGAGAAACTTTTGGGAAGAGATGCTATGTGTAAATTGGGGTGTACAATAAAGTGTAAACCAGACGGCTGTCAGGTTGAAATGCCAAACGAGAGTGTTCACCAATTATTGATGACAACAGAGGCTGAAGCTTCTACAGTATGTTGGATCGGAAATCTTAATGAAGATTTTCTTGAGCCAGTTAAGTTGTGGGAAAAGTTTATCATCGTAAATATGCCCGACGCGAAGCTTCCAGAGTATCCATTTCACTGCACGCTCAAGTATTTCAAAAAGATGCTCAAACATACGCAGAAGAATGGTTGAGTCAACAACCAAAACAAGTTCAACTAAATTCGGGCTGTATAATTTTGGGACGACAAGGAGCAGCTATGAAGATACACAGAAATGACTATTTGGAGTTTGATATCGAGAAGAGTGTGCCACATGTGACCTTGTGGGTGTGTGAAGAACATACGCCGAAGCAAGTGGGAGAAATGATGGCGGAGGCAGAAGAAGCTGTTTTTACACCAGTAACAGAGAATCTTGCCATCTGGAAGAGCGAGGATCAGAGGTTCATTAAGATCATGATCTCTGCTCAAGGACAAGGACAGCCACATGCTGTGCGAATGACACATGAGCCAATCTGCAGTACTAAGATGGACTCAGACCCAATGAGAGAAGAGATGCTAAAACAAGTTCCAGAAGGTTTGTGGGCTCGGCATAGTACTGATATTGGACTTGTGAAGTCAGCTCAACCAGTAAGAGTTGAACTCCGACCAGGAGTCAAACCACCTTGGAAGAACCAGTATCCACTGAGTGAAGAGGCAATCCGAGGAATTGAACCACAGATTGAAGGACTTTTGAAGGCAGGTGTTTTAAGAATAACACAGGACCCGCAGAGCAACACGCCTTTGTTGCCAATAAAGAAGCCAGATAAGTCATATCGCCTGACACATGACTTAAGAGCGGTCAATGAAGTGGTGGTTGATTTTCAAGCAGAAGTACCGGATCCACATACTTTGTTAGCCCAACTTCCGCCAAATGCGACACATTTCACAGTGTTAGATTTATGTGGTGCGTTTTTCAGTGTTCCACTTAGTAGGGAAAGCCAAAGCTTATTCGGGTTCACTTACAATGGACAATCTTATGAGTATGAGAGACTGCCACAAGGGTTCAAACATAGTCCTCACATTTTCAATAAAATAGTGAAAGACGATTTGGAGGGAATAGAGCAGGTATTAACAAGTAATGTAATTCAATATGTGGACGACATCATCATTTGTTCACCGGATGAGGAGACATGTCATAAGGACTCAACTAAATTGCTACAAATACTGGCAGAGAAGGGTCACAAGGCCTCTCTGAAGAAACTGCAGTATTGTAAGGAGAAGGTAACTTATTTGGGTCAAACAATAACGCAGGGACACAGAAGCATCTCTGAGAGTCATGTGGAGGCTATTCGCAAGGCTCCAAAACCCAGAACAGTTCGAGAGATGATGACATTTCTTGGTATTGCAGGATATTCTTCAGCATGGGTTGAGGATTATGCTAGCTTGACAGGGCCATTGAGAGCTATGATTAAAGATACTGGGAATGCTAAGCTACACTGTAATCTGTCCTTTACAGGATGGCCTTTTGGCATTTGAAACAAAAAAAAAAAAAAAAAAAAAGCCAAGTTCTTATGTAGAGAGGTCATAAGCAGGTGGGGACTTCCAGATCGAATATCCTCAGACAATGGGAAAGAGTTTGTGGATAAGACGGTGAAATTGATTTAGAAAAAACTTGGAATTAAACAACGTCTGGGTGCAGTCTAGCATCTGCAAAGTCAAGGGATGTGCGAAAGAATGAATGGTGTTCTGATGAATGATACAACAGTGACGACATCTGTGGCACCTACGACATTTGTAAACATAACGCGGACATCTAATATGACATCTAGAACAGTTAAGGAAATGATTAATGCAACCCAGAAGCTAATATCAAAAATAGAGCCTAGCGTGAACAACAGTAATGACATGGTTGAAGGTAGAGACCAAAGGATGGAAGAGAAGCATGGAGAGTCATCCATGACAGCTCAGAGGACTATTTCAAACGTAGATAATAACTTCGGTGACTCTGATCAGGCACCAGAGTACATGATGGATCAATACCATACAGTACAAAAGAGAGACACTAAATGGAAGGCATTTGGGTTTGATCCTTCGGTGTTACAAATTGCAGACCCTTGGGCAGGTAGGAACTTATGGTTCCAGCAAATAACCCACTCTGTAAGATCGGTTGTGAAAACGGATGGTCCATGTCTGGTGAAAGTCCTATCGCCGAATTCATGGCCTTCAATTTTAGAGACGATACCAGAACCACTTACCACTATGTGTCAAAGTTATGCATTAGCATGGCTGTTGTATCACCAGCAGTCAGCAGGAGATACACTGATGTCTTGGTCAGTGCATCTGTTTAGACCTAGATTTACTTGTTCTTGGTTGACGGAATTATCATATGTAAATTTACTTGATCAGCATGAAGATATCAGAACAGCGGTCCCTGATATAATGGAGGTGACATCAGTGGGAGCTAACAGCTGTTTTTGTTCAAATACAACTTATAATGGGCCGGGAACGTTTATGGGGTTATCAGATTGTGATAAATATATGATGGACTTGGGTACAATGGAACATGGGAATAGGAACGATTCGTATGAAGCATCCTTTCAGATACCAAAAAACAAAAAGAAGACAATTTTAAGGGTATATAACCAGATATTGCCGGGGAATGTGACTATAGGGAATTTTAAGGATATTTGGTGGGTCTGTGGTGATAAGGCATACATATTTCTACCATATGGGTGGACAGGATGCTGTTATATGGCACTGTTGAAACTTCCATATGAGGTTCTTACTATCCAGAAGGGAGTAGGGCCAGACGGGGGCCAATCTGATGTCGCTTCACATAGTAGAATGAAACGTGCGTTGGCACAGTTTCACAATTTGGAATCTTACCATTGGAGAATAAGTATAGGAGAAAAGTGGGGTATAGGATTATTTCCATGGTATGGGGTGACATTCTTGGCAGATCACATCGACAACATTACCTACACCTTGCAGGGCTTTGCGAACGAAACCATAAGAGGTTTCGAATTTTTGTCAAACACTCAGAGAAGCCACAGACTGACGTTGCTAAAGCATGACATGGCTCTTGACTATATTTTGGCCAAACAAGGGGGCCTTTGTATGACTTTGAACTTAACAGGGGAGGCTTGCTATACGTTGATTCCTGATAGTTCTGATAATATGACTAGTGTCATAGAGGCATTAAAGCTCATAAGAGATGCGTTTGGTCCATCAGAAGATGCAGGATGGTCTGCAAATGCTTGGTTGCAGGATAAATTGGGGCCACTAGGAGCAGTGTTAGTTCAGATTGTGGTAGCGCTAGTTCTGTCGTTGTGTGTGATGTTTTGTTTTTGTACGCTGTTGTTGACCTTTGCAAAGGCAATGATAATTAGATGGGTTGGAGTTGTGCTACCCGGCGATCAAACTCTGATGCCATTATTACACGAAGCTGACACGGACATGGATGAGGATGACGCAATAAAGATCGAAGTGGTGGAGGAATATCCATTTTGAATATCTCATGATTATAATCCTATTATTTACCTCTGTTATTGCTTGCGTAGTTTGTAGTGTTGATTTTGTTTTGCTCTTTCGAGACGTTATTTAGTCTCGAAGGGGGGGGTATGGAAACAAATGAACAATATGATTAATGGACATTATGAGTTATAATCTCACATTTTACTTATAGAAGTGTTATTATTCGGTGTTTGATGTGTTAATGTGTATCTGTTCTGTATGCAAAAGATACTGGCCTTCTTTTCTTTCATTCTAGAACATATTGGGGGAAGACCACTGTGAGGGTGGTGGATTGTCAGGGACTCCGATGGGCTGAATGGATTCAGACACTTCAAACATGAAAACATGAAAATCTGAAGGACTCTGAACGTGGACTGGCGATACAACATCCAGATTCAAGACATCTTCGATACTACACCTGAGTCACGGCTGCTGAGAAAACTGCAGCGTTATACAGTCTCATGTCTTCACTGAAATGTTACATTAGTATTATTAAAAATGAATTTTCGTCTTTGTATATTAAATGCTTGGGAAATGATGGTTTCTAAATATAATGGGACCTCGGATGTTTTCTTTTTCTCGATGTTTAGGGACAGTGGGGTAGGCAGGAAAAGGTCCATAGAAAGGTGCGATGGGTCGACCAGCCTGACTTTGGACATTGTTTTGTTTTGATTTGCTGAGTGTTCCATATGTATTTGTTTAAGTCATTTCCTTACACAAATTGCTAAATTTCTCATTTCAGTGTTTTGGAGTATTACTTATGGTTGCCTTGGCAGAGGGACCGTGAGAGAATTTTCCTGTTTACATTGTTTAATGGATATTTCAAGAAAAAATTAGCTGCCTAACAGGTTTTTCACTCTCACTTTTATATACTCCGTACCGTTGCTTTAATGTTAAAAAGGACGGGTTGTTAATTTTGTCATGATCATACACTTGTATGTCTCTTCTGTTATTTTTTCGAGACTTTGTGTAAGTCTCGAAGGGGGGAATATGTGGTATATTTTCAGGCCTTGCACGATACAGCGAAGACCCCAAGTGTATTTGTCTTAGATGAAAACCAGATGTGCAGGAGACCAGGGGCAGAAGGGGGGATGTGTAGAATGAGGAGGCCACATACATTCTCTTACGTTCCGCCCAGATGTAAACATGACATGTACCCTATATAAAGATGAAGCGAGCGCCCTAGAAGCAGGGACTTTCGGATTCGACTTGAGACCTCCGGACGATCTAGACGTCCGTAATGGCATGTGTTGCTTGTTTGTAATAAACTTTATTATACCAGCAAGAACAGTGTCCACGGAGCATCCTTCATCATCACTTCAACAGACCTGTCGCATGCAAGACACGACAGCTTCAAGGCAACTCTAGCTTTATTCTGACTTAGTGTCATGTGATCGGACTGTAGGTGGAGCCGTCATCTGTTTGTCTGGTGCCTCTCCTTGTCCAATGTTTGAAGACGCAATGTGTAACATCTGGCCAAAACGTTACACAAACATAAACACTGTTACAATGTTGACGTTATGAAGATGTCCATGTTCTGTGTTGCAGAGACATCTCCTGAAATGAGTATGCTAATCAGCCCTGTCTTGTATAATCACGAGTACCTGTAGAGGCGATAGTGACTCACTGTAGCATCCAGTCTGTCCTCGGTCCAACATGAGAGGTAGGATTTAATCCAAGAAACAAACATGGTGGATTAGATAAACACCTCTCACACCATCGCCTCGTCCTCTCCGTCGCCGGGAGTAGAGCACGATGCAGCTCCAGGAGACGTACTTTTAATGGAGACCGCCCAGACTCCCAACCGGATCAGCACATGTTCTGTTGCTGCCGATACACAGGTGAGACCCAGCGCTTCACCAGCCCGCGGTGACTTCCAGCACTGGTCAGTGGAGCGGCACAGATTATTAGATTATTATGAAGATTATAACATAGCAGCTTTATGTCCACTTTTGAACTGATGACTGAATTTAGATTTGATCCCTAATTCTTTAGAGCAGCTGGCCAGGAATCACACATTGCACTTTCATAACAATCACTTCTATTCATATTATACAATCACTGGTGTGCGGGTGTGTGTGTGTGTGTGTGTATGTGTGTGTGTGTCTCTCAGTCTCAGCAGTAGGCAGACAGACTCAGCAGATTGATGAAGAGCAGAGCTGAGGAGGAAAAGACCTAGACAGAGAGAGAGAGGGAGAGAGAGAGAGACATGTCAGCATCCCAGTGCAGTTCCATCAGCAGAGTTTGACATGAAGCAGAGACAATGTCAGTCAGTCAGCTGCTACAGCACATGGGTGAATAAATACTACTGTCAGTCATACTCACTCCAGCTGCAGAGTTGCTGTCCAGTCTCAGAGTGCTGGTGTTCAGTTGGACCCAGAATGTCGTGTAGTCCTGGACCAGAGTGGCACTGCCATGTCAACAACAACATTAGGTTAATGAATGAATAGTATGGGAGGTCAACAAGTGCTTCAGAGTCAGACATGGTCCGGTGATTCGGATCATTTCTGCTGTGACGGATGTGAAGTCAATGCAAGCGCTTCAGGTTGCAGTACCACTAATGCCCACCAGACGGCCACAGTCATGATTAGCTTCATGAAGGTTTCAGACGCTTGCTTTCAGAAGTTTGGCCTTTGGGTTGAGACAATAGTGCAGTCAGCAAGGAGGCGTGTGTGAGTGCAACGTTGTCCACCTGAAGTAGATGTCTCCATAGCTACTGTTGCTAGGCGCCTCCCACGTCAGCTGCACTTTCTTCTTCTTGACTCCTGATGCCTGACTGACAGTTGAGTTCTGCATAAAGAATACACACACACACACTGGTCCACTATGAAGGCAAATCACTGTCAAAATCCGAGAGCGCAAATGAGATCCATGCGCGCGTGAAAATCAAACAGCCGCGCGCGTATTTTACTTTGACGAGCGCTTTTACGTCACTCCGCAGAATTCACTCTCGCGCGAGCAAGTCGCTCGCGAAGCTTAAACCTGCTCGCTCGCGAAGCTTAAACCTGCTCGCTCGCGAAGCTTAAACCTGCTCGCTCGCGAAGCTTTAACCTGCTCGCTCGCGAGTCTTTTACCTGCGCGCTCGCGAGTAGTTTTTCTTTTTGACAGTAAGTGGGCGGGCCCAGTCTCCATTGTATCTCTACATCTAATTGGTTACAATCCTCGTCTTTGGATAAACCGGATATCACTCTGACTCAGACGCTCGGGGGAGATTTTCAGATTGAAGGTCAGGGGCAAATAATGTACATTTTACTGCACGGGTACTTTTACTTTCTGCACTTAAAGTAGATTTTGCTGATAATAACATTGACTGAGGTTTTGAATGCAGGTATTTTACTGGTAGTGGGTTATTGTTTCATCAGTATGGTATTAGTACGTTTACTGCAGTGAAGGATCTGAATACTTTTTCATCCACTAATTACTTGTCAGTGATTTAACAGTTAATATACAAACAGTGGTCACTAATCTTGGCTCCAGATCTTTGAGCAGGTCCAAATTGTTGCTCATATTATAGACAACTATATTATATCTCTTCTGTAAACACAACAGTATGATTAAATATGATCACATCATGTTTTAATCAATTAAGATCAAAGAGTTTCTTTGAGCTGTTTGTCACAAGAGGTTTGAGTATCAAACACACATTGTCTGTAATAGAATGATGGAGTGAATTTAAACCAATCTGAGCAACTTGACTTTAACACATTTTTAATTATTGTATTTAACAACTCTATTAACATAATTTGTATTTCATCAGCCTCTACAGTCTGAAAAGTTGACAAAACCTGTCAAATGTAGAACATGCTGAGATGTAGTGGAGTAGTGTTTAGTGGCGGATTGAAAACCACCTCTATCAGAACTAGCGTCTGCGTCAGAGTGATATCCGGTTTATCCAAAGACGAGGATTGCAACCAATTAGATGTAGAGATACAATGGCGACTGGGCCCGCCCACTTACTGTCAAAGAGAAAAACTACTCGCGAGCGAGCAGGTAAAAGACTCTCGAGCGAGCAGGTTTAAGCTTCGCGAGCGACTTTTGCTCGCGTGAGAGTGAATTCTGCTCGCGGAGTGATGTAAAAGCGCTCGTCAAAGTAAAATACGCGGATCTTATTTGCGCTCTCGGACTATGACAGTGATTTGCCTTCATAGTCCTCACAAAGATAAAAATACAAGCCCACCTATTTACTATTATCCAATGTTCTTCTCCATTGATACCAAACAACGTAGTAAGCTATTCAAAAGAAAGGAAAGACAGTTGAGAAGAAATGTTTTTGGTAGATAATAATACATATTCATACCTCCATGTTGTTACAGTGCAATGCAGTAAACAGGGTGGTGCTGATGTTAGTGAACTTCCCCACAGGCCAGAGCAGAGCTGCAAGAAGGAAACAAAAAGATCGTTCCACTCTGGTGCTGTTCCCCTGGTGATGTGTCTGAGCCTTTATTCCACAATGCAAACTAGTTTCACTTGTTGTAACTCTATAAAACACTGTACATGTGAAGATAAATCTCATTTCTTGATGACAGGAGCCAACTAAAGAATCATTTCCTGTTACAAACATTCAAAAGCAAAGTAGTGATGAATATTATAAACCAAAGACACCCAAAGCAGTTTCAGGCATCCAGGACACAATAACTCCTCCTCCAGGAATGACACCAACAGGTACTTGAAGCCTCAACCTGGTAACCATGGCAACCACATCTATAGTGTTGACAGTATCCACATGCTAATACCATATCACTGCTCATCTGAGTGTTGACAGTACATATTTCCTCTAAATGACAGACATTCTCTTCTATGTTCCACTAAAGAAGTTAGTTTCTTGAGCTCTTTTCTTACCGAGTCCCTTCCTGCTTCTGGCCTGTAACAGGAAACCCTGGAACTCTGTGGAGCTGTTCTCCATCACCTCCACCGTCACTGCAAGGAGAGAATCATTTTAATATGAGACAGATTGAGTGGAGGAGCAGCAGCAGGCAGAGAGGGGGAACATGGGTAAATGAGAGAGGCGTGTGTTATTGGCGAGCAGACAGACGGAGAGGTACATTTTGAAATCAAATTTAAAAAATTTAAATGCACAGAAATATGTTCAGTGACATCTGATGATGGAGGAGAGAAGAAAGGGGTCGAGGAGTCTGAGGGTGAGAGTGAGGTCCACTAAACATGACCTTTGACCTCTGAACTGTTACGCAATACCACCTCTGGGATGGAAGGTGGGGTCAGGGAGATTTAGAGGGGAGTACATGGGGAACATTCAGGGAAGCAAGTAACGACACATTACCTCACTACCGAATGGAGATGAAGAGCCATGTTCTGCAGACACAAAGCTACCTGACTGTAATGACACATTAGCTCACTACCGAATGGAGATGAAGAGCCATGTTCTTCAGACACAAAGCTACCTGACTGTAACGACACATTACCTCACTACTGAATGGAGATGAAGAGCCATGTTCTTCAGACACAAAGCTACCTGACTGTAACGACACATTACCTCACTACTGAATGGAGATGAAGAGCCATGTTCTATAGACACAAAGCTACCTGACTGTAACGACACATTACCTCACTACTGAATGGAGATGAAGAGCCATGTTCTTCAGACACAAAGCTACCTGACTGTAACGACACATTAGTTCACTACTGAATGGAGATGAAGAGCCATGTTCTTCAGACACAAAGCTACCTGACTGTAACGACACATTACCTCACCACTGAATGGAGATGAAGAGCCATGTTCTTCAGACACAAAGATACCTGACAGTAAAGACACATTAGCTCACTACTGAATGGAGATGAAGAGCCATGTTCTTCAGACACAAAGATACCTGACTGTAACGACACATTACCTCACCACTGAATGGAGATGAAGAGCCATGTTCTTCAGACACAAAGCTACCTGACTGTAACGACACATTACCTCACCACTGAATGGAGATGAAGAGCCATGTTCTTCAGACACAAAGATACCTGACAGTAAAGACCCATTAGCTCACTACCGAATGGAGATGAAGAGCCATGTTCTTCAGACACAAAGCTACCTGACAGTAACGACGCATTACCTCACTACCGAATGGAGATGAAGAGCCATGTTCTTCAGACACAAAGCTACCTGACTGTAACGACACATTACCTCACTACCGAATGGAGATGAAGAGCCATGTTCTTCAGACACAAAGCTACCTGACTGTAACGACACATTACTTCACTACCGAATGGAGATGAAGAGCCATGTTCTTCAGACACAAAGATACCTGACAGTAATGACACATTACCTCACTACTGAATGGAGATGAAGAGCAATGTTCGTCAGACACAAAGATACCTGACTGTAAGGACACATTACCTCACTACCGAATGGAGATGAAGAGCCATGTTCTTCAGACACAAAGCTACCTGACTGTAACGACACATTACCTCACTACCGAATGGAGATGAAGAGCCATGTTCTTCAGACACAAAGATACCTGACTGTAAGGACACATTACCTCACTACCGAATGGAGATGAAGAGCCATGTTCTTCAGACACAAAGCTACCTGACTGTAACGACACATTACCTCACTACCGAATGGAGATGAAGAGCCATGTTCTTCAGAAACAAAGCTACCTGACTGTAAGGACACATTACCTCACTACCGAATGGAGATGAAGAGCCATGTTCTTCAGACACAAAGCTACCTGACTGTAACGACACATTACCTCACTACCAAATGGAGATGAAGAGCCATGTTCTTCAGACACAAAGCTACCTGACTGTAACGACACATTACCTCACTACCGAATGGAGATGAAGAGCCATGTTCTTCAGACACAAAGCTACCTGACTGTAACGACACATTAGCTCACTACCGAATGGAGATGAAGAGCCATGTTCTGCAGGCACAAAGCTACCTGACTGTAACGACACATTAGCTCACTACCGAATGGAGATGAAGAGCCATGTTCTTCAGACACAAAGCTACCTGACTGTAACGACACATTAGCTCACTACCGGATGGAGATGAAGAGCCATGTTCTGCAGACACAAAGCTACCTCACTGTAACGACACATTAGCTCACTACCGAATGGAGATGAAGAGCCATGTTCTTCAGACACAAAGCTACCTGACTGTAACGACACATTACCTCACTACCGAATGGAGATGAAGAGCCATGTTCTTCAGACACAAAGCTACCTGACTGTAACGACACATTACCTCACTACCGAATGGAGATGAAGGGCCATGTTCTTCAGACACAAAGCTACCTGACTGTAACGACACATTACCTCACTACCGAATGGAGATGAAGAGCCATGTTCTTCAGACACAAAGCTACCTGACTGTAACGACACATTACCTCACTACCGAATGGAGATGAAGAGCCATGTTCTTCAGACACAAAGCTACCTGACTGTAACGACACATTACCTCACTACCGAATGGAGATGAAGAGCCATGTTCTTCAGACACAAAGCTACCTGACTGTAACGACACATTAGCTCACTACCGAATGGAGATGAAGAGCCATGTTCTGCAGGCACAAAGCTACCTGACTGTAACGACACATTAGCTCACTACCGAATGGAGATGAAGAGCCATGTTCTTCAGACACAAAGCTACCTGACTGTAACGACACATTAGCTCACTACCGAATGGAGATGAAGAGCCATGTTCTGCAGACACAAAGCTACCTCACTGTAACGACACGTTAGCTCACTACCGAATGGAGATGAAGAGCCATGTTCTTCAGACACAAAGCTACCTGACTGTAACGACACATTACCTCACTACCGAATGGAGATGAAGAGCAATGTTCTTCAGACACAAAGATACCTGACTGTAACTGTCACAGCTCTGTCACTTCTTCCCACCTTTCACTCACCTAATTAGTTCATTCAGGGCACCTGCCAGTCACACTCTCCTCATCAGCTCATCACTCTCACCTGCTCACTCTACCTCTTCACTATTTAAACCCCTGCCTCAGACACACTCACTGCCAGATCGTTCTTTGCTTACATGCTCAACTTTCCCGCACTCACCCTTGGACTGATTCCCTGTTGCCGACCCTGCCTGTTCCGGACTACCTCGCCTTGCTTCTGCCCTGGAAACTTACTCAGCCCTTCTGTCCTTGACCCCGAGAAACCTGTCGTGGATTCTGCCAGAGCATATTCTACCTGTCGTGCGTTTCTAATAAAGAACTTAAATCAAACCAGTCCGGGTCTTGTCGTACTGCTCCTGGGTCCTAACTACACCCGTAACAGTACGATCTGGCCTTAACATGGATCCAGCAGACGACGCCACCGCATGGGCCCGGTTCGAGGCGATCGAGGAGGCGATGCGACGAACCCAGACCATGGTCGCCACCAACACCGCCGAGGTTCGCCAAGACCTGGCGAATCAAAACCAGGTTCTCATCACGTTGATAGACCAGGTACGACAACTCACGGCAGCCACAGCTCCGGCCAACGTGGCTGCTTCACTGCAACTCGCTCCGGTTCAGTCGGGAATGGATCCAGCAGCATCTACGGCGGTCTCGGAGCCCCGGGTGGGGGAACCCGAACGCTACGCCGGGGATCCTGAGGGTTGCAACGCATTCCTGACGAACTGCTCCATCCTGTTTGCGTTGCAGCCCCGCACTTTCGCGTCTGAAGACGCCAGGGTAGCGTTTACCATCAACCACCTGACGGGGAGAGCTCGGCTGTGGGGAACGGCGGAGTGGGATCGTCGTACTCCTGCCTGTGCTTCCTTCCAGTCCTTCTCTGCCGAGTTACGCAAGGTTTTTGGGGCAGTTTCCGGAGGACCGGACGTCACCGGAGGGCTAATGAGGCTCCAGCAGGGCCACCGATCGGTCACGGACTATGCCATTGATTTCCGGACCCAGGCTCGATTAAGTTCATGGGGGATGGATGCCCAGTGTGACGCATATCTGCTCGGGTTAGCGGATTACATCAAAGATGAACTCATCTCGATTGAGCTACCCACGTCCCTGGACGGACTTATCGAGACTACCTCCAGAGTGGATCGCCGCATCCAAGTCAGACGGCTGGCAAGGCACCGGGGACAGCCAAGTCAAGGGCAACCGTCTCGCTTTCCTCGTGCTACGGCTCTGGATTACACGCCGATGCAGCCGCTTCCTCAGGCGAGTGAACCCATGCAAGTGGGACGTACTGGGCTATCCACAGAGGAACGAGAGCGACGCAGACGGGGAAACCTATGCATGTACTGTGGTCAGGCGGGTCATTATGTTTACAATTGCCCGTTAAAAGACCGGGCTCGCCAGTAAGGAGGGAGGTACGGGTGAGCCGAGCTGATTCCCGATCCTCCGCCTGTCAACGACCACTTTTCCACGCCCAACTACTATTAACCGGGGGCTCCCATACTATTTCCACCTTCCTGGATTCTGGAGCAGACGCGTCCATCATGGACGAGGACCTTGTTACCCAGTTGGGAATCGACCGGAGACCTCTTCCACAGGCGGTCTCAGCCAGCGCCCTGGACGGTCATCTTCTGGGAACGGTGACTCACCAAACCGTCCCGGTACACATGCTGTTATCCGGCAACCACCACGAGACCATCAGTTTCCACATCCTGCAAACTCCTCACATCCCCCTCATTCTGGGATACCCCTGGCTGCGTCGACATAATCCGCACGTCGACTGGACTACGGGAGCTTTTCGGGGTTGGAGCCAGGCCTGTCACCTAGTCTGCCTGAAGCAAGCCGCCGTTCCACGAAGTGCCGCGCTCTCCAGGTCCACGCCTGAACTTCCGGGGGTTCCTGCGGAATACTTGGACTTTGGGGAAGTATTCAACAAATCCAAGGCCCTGTCTCTGCCTCCTCACCGTCCGTATGATTGTGCCATCGACCTCCATCCTGGTACATTTCCCCCTAAGGGGCGCCTGTATTCCCTGTCAGCTCCTGAAAGAGAAGCTATGGACAAGTATATTAATGACTCCCTGGCTTCCGGTATCATACGCCCCTCGTCCTCTCCCGCAGGGGCTGGATTTTTCTTTGTGGATAAGAAGGACAAAACTCTCAGACCCTGCATCGACTACCGGGGCTTAAATGAAATCACGGTTAAGAACCGCTACCCCTTGCCACTCATCGCAACGCCCTTCGAGCTACTTCAAGGGGCCACCATCTTCTCCAAGCTTGACCTCCGCAATGCCTATCACCTGGTCCGGATCAGGGAAGGGGATGAGTGGAAGACGGCATTCAATACACCTAAAGGACATTACGAGTACCTTGTGATGCCCTTCGGCTTAACCAACGCCCCCGCCATCTTCCAGGCCCTGGTCAACGACGTGCTCCGAGACATGTTGGACCGGCACGTATTCGTCTACCTCGACGACATCCTGATCTTTTCCAAGAACCAAGAGGAACATGTGCACCATGTCCAGTCCGTGCTTCAACGCCTACTGGAGAACTCCCTGTTTGTGAAGGCGGAGAAGTGCGAGTTTCATGTTCACACGGTTTCATTCCTGGGGTATATTGTCTCCCAGGGCAGCATCCAGATGGACCCCGCTAAGGTTGCCGCGGTCACTACCTGGCCTGTTCCAAGCTCCTGCAAGCAACTTCAAAGTTTCCTGGGGTTCGCCAACTTCTACTGGAGGTTCATCAGGAATTACAGTGCGGTCGCTTCCCCACTCACCGCCCTCACCTCCTCCAAGAACCCTTTCCGATGGACTCCTGCAGCTGAAGAGACCTTCCAGAACCTGAAGTCCAGATTCACTTCTGCACCCATCCTCCGAGTCCCGGATCCTGACAGGCAATTTGTGGTGGAGGTGGATGCCTCCGACATAGGTGTTTGGGGTGTCCTGTCCCAGCGCTCGGCCACTGATCAAAAGCTCCATCCCTGTGCCTTTTTCTCGCGACGGCTTTCCCCCGCTGAGAGAAACTATGACATTGGTAACCGAGAACTACTAGCAGTAAAGCTGGCCCTGGAGGAGTGGCGGCATTGGTTGGAGGGGACCAAGCTCCCATTCCTTGTTTGGACCGACCACAAGAACCTGGAGTACATCCGCACAGCCAAGAGACTCAATTCCCGACAGGCCAGGTGGTCATTATTCTTCACCCGGTTCCACTTCACGCTCTCCTATCGCCCCGGTTCCCGCAATGTCAAGCCTGATGCCCTTTCCCGTCAGTTCCAGGGGGAGGAGGAATCCACCGCTGGTCCCTCATCCATCCTCCCTGCCTCCTGTCAAGTAGGCGTTCTCACCTGGGAGATTGAGAGATCGGTGAGGGCCGCTACTAGGGGTCAAGCCGGTCCCAGCGCGTGCCCTCCTAACCGCCTGTTTGTTCCTCAGGGCCTTCGGTCCGACGTCCTCCAGTGGGCACACTCCTCTCCACTTACCTGTCACCCGGGCATCCAGAGGACCCAGGACGTCCTGCGGCAGCGCTTCTGGTGGGTCTTGCTCAACGAGGACACCAGGGAATTCGTCAACGCCTGCCCTGTGTGCAACCAACAGAAACCTTCCCATCAGGCTCCGGCCGGCCTCCTGCGGCCTCTCCCTGTGCCTCATCGTCCGTGGTCTCACATCTCCCTGGACTTTGTCACCGGACTACCGTTATCTGAGGGCCACACCGTCATTCTGACAGTGGTCGACAGATTCAGCAAGATGGCCCACTTTATTCCTCTCCCCAAACTCCCATCTGCTAAGGAGACGGCTGAACTCATCTGTCTGCATATCTTCCGCCTGCATGGAATTCCAGTCGACGTTGTCTCCGACCGAGGTCCTCAGTTCACCTCCATCTTTTGGAGGGAATTCTGCACTCTGCTGGGGGCCACTGTCAGTCTGTCTTCGGGGTTTCATCCTCAGTCCAATGGTCAGACGGAGAGGAAGAATCAGGAGATGGAAACAGCCCTTCGCTGCATGGTCTCCCGGAATCCTGCCTCCTGGTCCCGCCAGTTGATGTGGGTAGAGTACGCCCATAACACCCTGACCAGTTCCGCCACAGGCTTGTCACCCTTTCAGTGTGCTTATGGGTTCCAGCCACCCCTGTTCCCGGCATTGGAAAGGGAAGTTTCCTGCCCATCTGTCCAGACATTCATCCGCTGCTGCCACCAGACCTGGGCTAGGGCCCGAGCAACCCTGCTCCAGTCTGCGGACCGTGCTGCTACAGCGGCGAATCGACACCGCACCCCAGCCCCTATCTACCAGGTGGGTCAGAGGGTGTGGTTGGCAACCAGGGACCTACCCTTGCGGGTGGAGTCTAAAAAGCTAGGCCCACGGTTCATCGGGCCGTTCGAGATTGAGAGGATCATCAACCCGGCAGCAGTAAGGCTCAAGCTTCCCAGGTCCATGCGCATTCACCCCACGTTCCATGTATCCAAGGTCAAACCGGTCCGGGAGAGCCCTTTGGTGCCGGCTGCTCCGCCTCCTCCGCCTCCTCGCCTCTTTGAAGGAGGTCCGGTTTACTCTGTCCATCGCCTGCTGCGCTCCCGCCGCTGGGGGCGAGGGCTTCAATACCTGGTCGACTGGGAGGGATACGGTCCGGAGGAGAGGCAATGGGTTCCGGCTCGGAACATCTGCGACCCTCGACTCATCGCCAGATTTCATCGGCAGCACACAGAACAACCATCTAGGACCCAGACGACTGCCAGGAACACCCAGCAGGTCCCCGGTGCGGACCATGAGAGACCTCCCTCCGGGCCCAAGGAACCCTCCCACCTGAACCCCTCCACCCACCTGGATGGGGATTCTGACTCTGCGGCCTCGGAGGAGTTTTGACCCTCCTCCGGGCCCCCACCACCCTCCCTTGGGAGACGTTTTTTATTTTTTTTATTTTTTTTTTTTGGACTTCCGGAGCCGTCCCTTGAGGGGGGGGTTCTGTCACAGCTCTGTCACTTCTTCCCACCTTTCACTCACCTAATTAGTTCATTCAGGGCACCTGCCAGTCACACTCTCCTCATCAGCTCATCACTCTCACCTGCTCACTCTACCTCTTCACTATTTAAACCCCTGCCTCAGACACACTCACTGCCAGATCGTTCTTTGCTTACATGCTCAACTTTCCCGCACTCACCCTTGGACTGATTCCCTGTTGCCGACCCTGCCTGTTCCGGACTACCTCGCCTTGCTTCTGCCCTGGAAACTTACTCAGCCCTTCTGTCCTTGACCCCGAGAAACCTGTCGTGGATTCTGCCAGAGCATATTCTACCTGTCGTGCGTTTCTAATAAAGAACTTAAATCAAACCAATCCGGTTCTTGTCGTACTGCTCCTGGGTCCTAACTACACCCGTAACAGTAACGACACATTAGCTCACTACCGAATGGAGATGAAGAGCAATGTTCTTCAGACACAACGTTACCTGACTGTGACGACACATTAGCTCACTACCGAATGGAGATGAAGAGCCATGTTCTGCAGACACAAAGCTACCTGACTGTAACGACACATTACCTCACTACCGAATGGAGATGAAGAGCAATGTTCTTCAGACACAAAGCTACCTGACTGTAACGACACATTACCTCACTACCGAATGGAGATGAAGAGCCATGTTCTTCAGACACAAAGCTACCTGACAGTAACGACACATTACCTCACTACCGAATGGAGATGAAGAGCCATGTTCTTCAGACACAAAGATACCTGACAGTAACGACACATTACCTCACTACCGAATGGAGATGAAGAGCCATGTTCTTCAGACACAAAGATACCTGACTGTAACGACACATTACCTCACTACCGAATGGAGATGAAGAGCCATGTTCTTCAGACACAAAGCTACCTGACTGTAACGACACATTAGCTCACTACCGAATGGAGATGAAGAGCCATGTTCTGCAGACACAAAGCTACCTGACTGTAACGACACATTACCTCACTACCGAATGGAGATGAAGAGCAATGTTCTTCAGACACAAAGCTACCTGACTGTAACGACACATTACCTCACTACCGAATGGAGATGAAGAGCCATGTTCTTCAGACACAAAGCTACCTGACAGTAACGACACATTACCTCACTACCGAATGGAGATGAAGAGCCATGTTCTTCAGACACAAAGATACCTGACAGTAACGACACATTACCTCACTACCGAATGGAGATGAAGAGCCATGTTCTTCAGACACAAAGCTACCTGACTGTAACGACACATTAGCTCACTACCGAATGGAGATGAAGAGCCATGTTCTGCAGACACAAAGCTACCTGACTGTAACGACACATTACCTCACTACCGAATGGAGATGAAGAGCAATGTTCTTCAGACACAAAGCTACATGACAGTAACGACACATTAGCTCACTACCGAATGGAGATGAAGAGCCATGTTCTTCAGACACAAAGATACCTGACTGTAACGACACATTACCTCACTACCGAATGGAGATGAAGAGCCATGTTCTTCAGACACAAAGCTACCTGACTGTAAGGACGCATTACCTCACAACCGAATGGAGATGAAGAGCCATGTTCTTCAGACACAAAGATACCTGACAGTAACGACACATTACCTCACTACTGAATGGAGATGAAGAGCCATGTTCTTCAGACACAAAGCTACCTGACTGTAACGACACATTACCTCACTACTGAATGGAGATGAAGAGCCATGTTCTTCAGACACAACGCTACCTGACTGTAACGACACATTACCTCACTACTGAATGGAGATGAAGAGCCATATCTTCAGCCATGTACCTGACTGTAACGACACAAATAGACCGATGTCATTGATGTAGCGTCTCAGAAAGCAATGGCAGTGCAGCAGATCTCTGGCCTCCTCCAAAGATTAGAGATTGTGACCTTCTTTCACAGAAGCACAGCAGCAGCCCATGTGTTAAAGATAAAACAGGAGTTGCTGCAGCTTCCTGTACACAAATGAATCCATCATCGTGCGACCCTAACCGTGGCCCCATTGTATCGTATTGAACCGAACCGAGACTTTGTGAACCGTTACACCCCTCATGGTTTTTTAACTTGTACAACTGGAATGACCTCTTAACCCTTTGATGAGTTCTTGAGTGAAGGTGGTGAAGCATAAGACAAAATATATATCAACATTAACCGCTGTTATTATCGCATATTAATGTTAATACATTATATATTGGGTGAAAACATATCAGTATAATTTTCCCTATTTCTGAGATGTTTTCAAAGTACTGTACATATGTAAATATCTAGAATAAATATGTGGAAATACTACTAGTACTGGTATTCCATGGTGTTAAAAAAACATGGACATATGTTGGTATACTAACATAATACCAGCATTATAATAGTACATGTTTTGTCATTTAGATTTTTTTTCCTCCTGTTTTATAAATAATAGATTTATGCTAAAACAAGGCCACAGACTGTTACTGGACCCGATACCACAGAATCCTCAAGAGGCACAAAAAAACCGTCTATTTATTTCTTTAAAAAGTTAGCATTTTATTAGACTTTTTCTATTATTGTAATTATTGCCACATGGAAATAAAAGTGTAAAGAAAGATTCTTTCATTGGTTTCATCTTAATGAGGGCATTAATGGGAACCACATGGCCTTCAGTACTCACACATTCACATGTATGAACCATTTAGAATCTGTATGTTCTCCTACATGAGGAAAACATACAGACTGTTCAGAGAAAGGACGAACAAACACAAGATGTTGAGTAAAACATGGTTTCACATACAGCAAGTTATCCATTACAATATTGAATGTTATTATGGACTTCCTGGTAATTTAGAGTGCGACGTTGCTGCAAAGGTGTACCTGTAAGGACACCACCCGGCCTGTAGGAGGCGCTGGATGTAGACAGTGTGACCGGCGGGCTGCTGGAGGAGGGGGTGTAGGGCGGGTGTACGGGCATCATGCTGCCGCAGGAGAACGCCACCGAGCCGTTAGGGAAAGCCACGCCCTCCTGCACGCGGCACACACACAGCGCTGCTAGGAGCAACGCAGCGGCCTGAAGAGGCATCTGAAACAGACCGGAAACAGCACTGTTTATTAAACATGGAGAACATGTGTTTGCTTTATGGACAGCATAAATGTCCCAGCAAGTCCAATTTCTGATATGCATGTGCATCAACCAAGCTTTTCTTTTCATGAAAAAAGAAGCAGATGGTGAACCAGGTCTTTAACAAATGTCCCAATGAATACTGACTCGGAGAACAATAGGTTCTGCATGTGACACCAGGAAAATGAATGAGAAACAAACCGATAAAGTGAAACTCTAGAGGACGCCTCAATGGAGGGCTTTACGGAAAATTCAAATGTAAGATTTTCCCGAGAATGTAACTCTTGGAAATATTAAAGGAATAAACTACATGTTGTGTGTTCATGATAACCAAGATATTTGTACTTCAGTATATGTCCATTTTATTACTTCACAATACTACTCAAGTACATTTCAGAGGGACATATTTACTTGATATAACATAGACTTAAGTAGCACATTGTTGTAGACTAAACCTGTAACTCCTCCACAAGCTTCCTCAGTTAACCTTTCCTTGTTTTTACATTTATGTTACATTAATTTTGATGTTTCCTGTTTTATATTTACACTCAGCTCTCCCTCTCCACTCAGATAACTTCACTTCCTGCCCTTGTGGGCTTCCCGCCAGTGTGATTACCTTTCCCCGCCCTGATCATCTTCACCTGTTTCTTCTTCTTCTCCTCCTCCTCCTCCTCCTCCTCCCCCCTAGAGTATTTAGTCTGTGTGCTCCTCTTTGTCTGTGCCAGTCCGCCTGAGTACGGCCGTGTCTAATGTTCCAGCATTTCTCCCCTGTGTTCTCGGTTACCTGGTATTTGTCTCTGCTTTTCCTTGACTGCCTCACCTGTTTTTGATTTGTGTGCCTGTGCTGACTGCCTACCTGTGTACTGAACCTGTGGAACAGTCTGGAACTGTCCTGGTCTTGAGTCGTGCTTTTGAGTCCTTGCCTCAGTGGTGGCTACGGCCTTAACAAAACCAGCGCTTCCCCACCGTTTACCATGTGATCCCTAACAAAACGCTAGAGCATATGCAGAGAGTATATGCACATCCACAGAACTCTAGTGCTGTAAGGTGCTGGATGTAAAAAATACGAAAAATTCCAACACAAGAAGGACATTCCACACAGCTCCCGTTAATTGTGTTGCCGATGTTTCAATTAACCAGGTCCTCTTCGGGCAAATAGTCCCAGTAAGGAAATGAGGGACATTCAGTATGTGGCAGAGTGAGCAGTGGCATCATCACATCACATTTGTGTGTGTCAAGATATCCTTTTCACTCAGTAATTAGAAAATAAACAATAACAGTATGAGTCAAAGTGCTGCACAAACTTCCAACAAATAGATCGAACAGATAAAGTGAAATATTTCATTTACGTAACAAGATGTGTGCCATGGATTAACAATAAGTCATTAAAAAGCATTGATATAGTAACATATATTTCTAACTATCAAACTAAACTAGACTAAGTGGGATATTACAGATGTTCTTTATATACAGATGGTTTTCCATGCCATGAAGATCCTTACCAAAGAGGACAATGGACAGAACAAATGTTGGCTCTGTTTCTGCAAACCATTGTGTTCAAATATTACAACATCTGTAAGACAACAACATAACTACATTAAAAATAACAACTGCCCTGAGCAGACTTTATTAAATAGTGTTACGTAACAAATATAATGACATTATGTAACAAGCGTAAAGTCAGTGTTAACTTTTGGTTTCACACATGACATGAACAGCGGTCTCCTGGGTTACAGTCCTGTTGGTTTGACCCATCCACCACCCTTCCCTTCTTATACTTGTTAATAAACCATGTAACTTATCATGCAACGTTCAAAGACCTTTCATGTTTCAGATGTCTGAGTTGTTAGTTCCACCAGAAATACATTGTCCTGGGTCCTTCTCAGATATTTCATTTAACTAGCTGTGTGTGTTTTTCTCTCATTAATAATCTCAATAACCTCAGATTTATCTGGTGACCCTTTGGAGGGGCCCGACCACTAGGTTAGTTCAGACTCGAGTCCACCTTGAGCAGCTAACAGTACAACGCTACGTACATGAAACATCTAATAATGTCAGTTATAATAAGATCAGATCTCAGAACAGGTAACTCTAATAATTCTGTACATTTACTTCAGTACCACTTTGAATGTAAGACTTTCACTTGTAATGCTGTGCAGGTACTTTTACTAAAGTTAAGTATCCGACTTCTTGTGTTTTCATCGTGTTGGTTTGATTGGTATGAACTTGGTACGGTATGACTGCAAGAACATGATCCAATAGCATTAGAATGTATTGACCCTATAACAACATACAAAACTTACAATGATATGAATTGAGTCAACAATACATGCAATAGATGTATGACATGTAAGAACTAGTGATCTGAATACATGTATCACTGCGCGCATCAAACTATCTAAAGTGGTGTTGATAGAGGTGATATTTAAAAATGTAATATTGATAATGTGGTAACAATATACACATGGTAATATTGTGTAAATAATACAGTTTTGGTTACAGACTCTCTCTCCCTACACTCCTATTCTCAGCTGAGTTCATTGACCAAAAAAGAGACTAAACGCACAACAAACTAAGGTAAAGAGAATCTGACAGATAGCATTATTATTATTTCAAATTTATATAATAAACTTCTTTCCTCTTTGCCATTTATCAAAAACGTGGATACAGTTAACACCACACTCTTTTGTGACTTGTCATCGTCATTGAAATGTTGACACGTATGATAAAAGCAAGCTGCCATTTATGAACCGTTAGAAACATCTGTAGAAACATTGACCGTTGAGTTCCAGCTTTGGAATTGTACTTGGATCCACTAACGCGTAATAAGTCCAGTGTCTCTTATATAGAACCTTGATCACCTTCTCTGCAGACGTTTGAGCATCAGGTACTCACCGTGTCTGTGGAGCTGCTGGTTGTTTCCTGCAGACACAAAGAAGTGTGTCAGAGATCCTTTAAAGCTACAATGCAGTGATGGCTTAATGCTCTCTGAATCTCGGCAAGATGGCAAGATGAAATCCCCTGGAGGTCTTCTGACAGTCCGTCTGTACGCCAGAGATCCAAAGTGGCTGCTTGAGAGCAGCTGAGGTGAGTAACTGGTGTGTAGCCATCTCTTGTTACCATGACAATGTTAAATGTGCATGTTAAGGAGAGTATTCTAAACAGCTCAGCGGTGGATTATGACACTCTCACGTACACATTCAAGCAGGTTATGTTTCAGATGATAGCTTAATTATTACCCACAGTTCCCCTGTGTTAATGCTCCTTCATTCAGAGGTTAGAACCTTATACCTCCTCTGTTTGGTTCCATGGTTACCATGGTTAAGCTGGCAACCATTGAAATTGAAGCTTTCCCCTCACTAACAGTGAGTTGCTTGGTTTTCAGGTCTTTACCTTGTCGTTGAAAAGTCTCCCTCCATGTTCTTTAAATGATCAGCTGAAGCGTCACCAAGACGAGCAGCAATCACAAGTCAGACACAGATGCTTGTCAAACACAGCGGGTCTTTTATTCTTTATGTGAGATACAGTAAGCAGGAAGAAGAAGAACAGCAGCTCTGTGACGACAGTAACAACAGGTAAACAACACTTAAGTGTATGCAGCGCGTCTGATAGATGAGAGTTTGGCCACACTTGTTGGTGGGTTGTGTCGTGTCTGTTCTCAGGACAGCATCTCCAGTGATGAACTTTCATTGAGTCCCTTGTTGAGCTGTCACATCTGACATGTCTACAGCAACATCAGAAATTTGTATAATTTTTTGGTCTTTTTTCCACATTGAAGTGTTTCCAGGTGCATATGCATATGTGATGTGATGTGAAGTTGCATGAGGATTGGATTTGTGTGTCTCCTAAAGGAAGCTCTGTGAGGTGTAGGCAACATGGAGCCATGACGGGGATCAGGAGGTCACAATGGAGACGCAGCAGGCTTTGTTGTTACTGTGTTGAGAAAGGAGCAACAGTGAAGCTGGGAGTAACTCTGTTACGTTGCATATTTTTAAGTAGCCGAAAAAAGAGCATGGTTACATATCAGCATGGCACCAGTAATACTACTGGGCTGTATATGCATAGCAGGACTGGACCAGGTCTGAAGTGGCTCAGCTGCATTTTTGTCCCTAGTCCAGTCTGTTGCCACAGTAACAACAAAGCTACCATGTGCTCTCAGATGAACTGGCTTCAGTGGAACATTAATGGGATGGTTGAGATTCTTTTGGAGTTATGTTTTTGGGTTGTCTGTCCTTCTGTCTCTGGACTCAAGGACTCACTGATTAGAGTTTGATGCCCAAAGGTCACTCCGACCTCACAAAACACATTTATGGCCATAACCCAAGAATTCATATGATAATTAAGACAATTTCACACAAACCCGGGATAAAATTAGGTTCATGTGACGACATTTTGGATAGACGTGGATGTACACTGCAAAAAGTCATAAGATTGCGAGGCGGTAATTCCAGTTTTCAATAGTCTGGTGGCTTTGGCAAAGTTAACGGCTTCAGGTCCCCGTTGTAAACATGTATTCTTTAGTTGTCTCAAGGCAAGGTAACCCAGCGGAAATATTCTAAATATAGCGTACACTTAAACCGACATGGATTTTTCTAGGTGGCTAAAATATATCATTTGCTGCTGCCCCCATCCACAGAAGTACATGCTTTGCTTCGTGCTGGTACTACAGCCAACACACTGACTATGGAACTATGGAAGAGTACCTGATACCAACCCAGTAGAAAATATCCGTACCGTGCCTTTAAGAAGTGAGGGAATGGATAGACTACAGACGTTCCCTTTAGGTGGCATCACTTTGAAAATGGAATTGGAGTTACATGCAGTGATGGACACAGAGGTGGGTGGGTTTTTACCCCAGGAACTATCCTTGTGATTGGTTATCTTTGGTAGTGATGGTACTACTACAACGTACAAAAACAGATTTACTTTCAGAAGAAAATCTCTGTGCGAGGGAACAAGATTAAAGGTATAACATTGACCACAGGTTGACCTTTGACATCAGTGGAGAAAGAGTTACATTGCTAGCAGCAGGCTTTTGTGTAGCACCAATACGAATGTAATGGGACCTTTGGTACCAGTGGTTGAGGTGAGAGGTTACAGTAATGACTTCAGGGTCTGGGTGCCTTACAGGACTGGCAGCAGGCCTTTCTGTAGTACCAGTGGGAACACAGTTTCACCTTTAGGACCAGGGCACAGTTGGCTGTTGGTTTGTCTTGGCACGAGTCTTCTACCACTACCACTGACGCTGCTGGGGCTGCTGCTGGAGAAACACACAAAAAGCACAAAAAAGTATGAAATATGTTGAAAATATAAGAAAGAAGTTTGAATGCTCCACAACAGAAACAGACTTTCTCACATTGATGATTTATCTATCCTCCGCTGATGGAGCAGAGAGCTTGCTGAGACGGTGCATCAGCTACAGTAAGTGTTTGTTTCTGTACCTGGTGCTTCCGTCACACAGCTCTGGATCTCACAGCTCTGTCGGGCTTCTGGCCTGAGGGCAGAGTTGCAGCTGTGGCCCCTGGTTACCAGCTCCTCCCCCTGGTAACACTTCACTTCACGAACCTGGACGCCACTCCCACAGGTCTTACTGCACTGAGGGAGCATGAGGGGACATTTTCCTCTACATATTACTGATGAGCAGACCTACAGACACTCAGTCCAATACAGCTGGATTGACAGCACACACACAGAATATTTATGAAGGTGCAGGAATGTATACAATTAGCCACCCCTGATTTGAGATCCTTGTGGTTATGTACTGTACATCAGTAAGTAGACATACGGACGGACAGACAGACAGACGGACGGACAGGCGGACGGACGGACGGACAGACAGACGGACAGTTACCTGAGACCAGGATGTGGTGAACCATTTGGAGCAGGGTCTCTGAAAGCAGGAGGAGCTGGTCTCTGGTTTGTTGGTGTGGTCACAACTGCTGTCTGGAAACTCTTTGAACACACCACCTTCCAGCCCAACACACACCACCTGACGGTGACGCACCCCGCGCCCGCATGTAGCATTACACTGGAACACACAAACAAACAAGAAAAGTTGATTTTGCTGGTCTCAAAGAAGTTCTAATTCACCCACCAGCCAACAATATGCTCTAACAAAGGGCTCTGAGGACTGCTTCTTTAAATGTTTACCTGCTGCCATTCCTGTTCCACCCAGTGGGGGGTGCAATCTCTGTCCCCACAGGGATAGATGGCCAGCGGGCGCAGCAGCTGGTCACATTGTTCCTCTGACATCACTAACCCTCCTGATGATCGACAGGTCACTGCACGGACCATCCTTCCCTCTCCACACACACCGGAGCACTGGCACATGCACAGACATTTTGAATTGGAAATGCAACCCTTTCATTGACGTGCGTGTATGTACACCATGCTGAAGCTGAGTGAGTGTCGTTAACTCACAGGTCCCCAGTCAGAAACTGTCCATCTTCTGTCACAGGGCGGGCCTTCACATTCCTGACTTTCTATTGGCTGAGAAGACTTGTTACATAGTCTCATTTCCATGGAACAACGGACCTCCCGAGTGCGGACACCCCGAGAGCCACAACGGGCCGAGCACTAACATTGACACACACACACACACACACACACACACACACACACACACACACACACACACATACATTATGTACACACAAAGAAGATCAATAATGCAAAAAACGGCATCGTTTGAAAACTGTACAATTTGAATTGTACAGTTGAATGTTCAGTACACGTTCCAGGTTGCCGTGTGGAGCAAGAGTTGCTCAGTGACATTCGCTGGCTTCTGATTAGAGGATGGTATCATTCTGTTTTATAGATAAGTCTCAATGGGGTGATTCTATGCCAGCATTGGCCGAGCAAGGTTAAGGGCTGATTCACAACAGTAGCTGGCGTGTTGAATCATTTTCATGCCATGGCATTTTTATCAACTTGGTGAGGAATGTCAAGATGAACACAAGCATTGGTGTGTTTTATCACAGTGCATCATTTAGTTAACGCCTCAAAAATCAGGTGTGAGTGAAGTGAAGCTCAGAGTGAGTCGCCATCTTGGCAGTGACGAGACAGCCTAACTCTAAAGATGGATTGTCGGTGGAGTGGTAAAATTAGGCATTTTAATATGGAGGTCAATGGTGAGTGACTCGCTTTCGGAGCCAGCATCAATTGGCCATTTGAGGAAGTGCAGTTTTGTCACTGGCTTCATCTCTCAGCAGGTTGAGACCAGGATTAAACGTTCTAGTTGGGCCAAGAGCCCTTCGACCCTTGAGGAGCAGCAGGAGAGTCTCAAGAGACATTTGGGCTGCAACCACTCAGAAATGAGTGGATGGGTGCCAGAGATATGACTGTGATATTGTTTGTGTTATTTTCAGTTTTAGGTTAAGAGTTCAATTCCAATATAGCCTCATCTTGACAAAAAATATGTTTCACCTGCTGCAAAGATTCCACCAAAATGTTTAGTTAGTTTGTGTTAATGATGAGTGAGCACAGTTAGTATGGGACATATTTTCATTCTGATGATGAAATCCTTTTCATGAACTTTTGGGCAACAGAATGCATGTTGGCAGTTCTTGGTATTGTGTTTTTGCCACTTTGACAACAACAATAGCAGATTTCACGACTTCAAGATGGTACCATGAAACCATGAGCCATCAACATTGACAGTAACATTGCACACCCACACCAGAAACATTGCACCGTGGCTTGGTGTGTTACCTCGGACCACTCAGACACCTCCCACTGGGGTCCGCAGCTCTGGCCAAGGCAAACCTTTCTATTGGCTGGTTTGTGAAGATCATGTGACAGACAAAGTGAATCGTAGACGGATGAGTCGAGGCCGGGCGACAGCATCTTCCAGCAGCGCACAGTACGATACTGAACACCCTCTGCACAGGTCCGAGAGCACTCACTCCAACCACTGGTCTCCCATCTGAGGAGGAAACAAGATGCTCAGACATTTAATACAATGTTCAGATACAGTTGGTGTTTAAAACCATTTCAGTCACATTAAAAGATGTCATTCCTACTTCTGTTAATGCTTTTTGGATTTCTAACCAGCATGACATTCTTGTTACATTCATTCTTTCTTCTTTGCCATTTGCAAAATAAACTGTGCCAAAGTCTGAAGACTTGAGGGTTTTAGCTCAGCAGACCAGTCAGTGAGTGAGTAAGACCAGGACCTTGGAGGACACTCCTTCCCAGTGCAGAACTCATGTGTGGGCTCAGGTCTGGTCAGAGAGTCACAGTAACTGTCATCGACTTCAGTGCCGTCGTATCGAACACAAAGGGCGTAGCTAGTGGTGATACCTGGCAACACACACACACAATGTTAACAGAGAGCGCACAGAGAAAGATCAACAACGTACATGTATGTTGCAGCTGATGTCGGGCTAGTAGGGATAGTTCAATCAATAATAATGCATCATATTTGATCCTGCATGCTCCTATATGCAGAATGCAGAATGTTCCTACATTCAAGCAAACAAACAAAAAACAACCTAGTAATCAGTTTCAGCTATGAGACTTAAATGACGCTGAAGTGTCGCTGTGATTACCTGCACACTGATTCAGAGCAATGTTTAAGCTGTGGTCTGGTACTCTGTCTGAGGATTCCTGAGATGCAATATGAGCCTCACAGTACCAGCCACACTCTGCACTGTGTGCACGTTGTGAATGTGTTTACCTGTTGTACACGTCGAGCTGCAGGGAGCATAAGCAGAAACCTTCCAGCGATACATGTCTGCCAGACTAATGTCTGGGTCCAGACCCACGTCAAAGTCATTACTGGAGAGAGACAGAAACAGACACAGGAAGACACATTCTTTTTAATCCGGATTGTTTTCTGCTTCATTTTATAAAAAGCCAGTAAAGGAATCATTAGGATACTGTCAGGAGAAGAGGAAAGTTAAGACAGTAATGTTAAGAATGAGGGGAAACAACACGGCCTGCAGGAGAGACTCATACTCATTAATGTCATTCAATTCATATAAAGTCTTGCAAATGATAAGCTGTAAGCAGAGAGAGAATGATTATGGAAGTGTAACGAGCCGTAGATCATTATGTGACATAAGTGTGTACTGAATGTCATCTTATAGCATGACAGTGCCCTTCATGCATGTACTGTATTCCACAGCTGTTCCACATACCTCTCTGTGTTGGCTGCCTGGACTGCAGGCACCTGTTGCAGCTGTACCAAGATGGCAGTGTGTGTGTCTGTGTGTGTAACAGAGTGTGTGTCAGTAACTGTGAGCATTTCCAACCGTGTTTCTGTGTCTGTGTCAGACAACGTTTGCACGTGTGTTTGTGCTGGTGGATGTGGATCAGCGAGTGTCCTTTCCATAGAGTGTGTGTTTGTGAGGGAGTGTGTGTGGTTGTAATGCAGGTCCTCCAGTAGCAGGGCACTCTGACCACCTGTGAATGGATAGAAAGAAATGAATGTAGGGGTTTTAAAACATCCTGATATTTTGGACATTAACAGTTATGTACTGGTGATATTTTTGTAATATAGTTCAGACTATAATATCTTATTGTTTCTCTGTTTGAATGGGATTTTGATGGCCTCTTGTCTTTACACAGGGGCCAGAAGTCAAGAAACAGATACTAAACAGCATGGAGATAGTCGGGCTGTGTTCTATTCCATCCCTTTGTGTGGAGGATCAGCACATAGAGGCCCATCTCACACCAGCTCATCATTCTTTTAATGTCTACAAATATTATTGGAAAGAAATATCATATCCATTGTCATGAACCCCTGTGTATCATAGCATAAAAAAGAGAAATGTGTTGATGTTTTATTTTACTAAAGATATTCAAACACTCAACACAAAGAGGTGTGAGGCTCCATGTGTCTCTCCTACCAAGCACAGTGTTGTCATCAGCAGTGGATGGCTCGTCAATGGAGTTAGAGGAACTTCCTTAATGAACAGAAAAACAAATGAAAGAAATAGCTAGACACACACGTCACTGCCAGACCGACAGACACATGAGCCCACAACACAGCCTGCACTCAGAGATCTGTTTCTGAAAGCATGAGAGGGGGCAACTTTTACACCACCTCTCCTGTCATTGGTCAGGTTTGCAGTAGAGCTGGACCAATGAATTAGCCAGGATGATATATGGTCATAATAGCTTGTATCATATAGCTCACTAATGTCTCCCTCTGTGTGGTTACCCGAGCTTCCCTGAGCTTTGTGTGCATAGCTGGGCCGGCTGCTCGTGCATTTCCGTGCACGTGAGTCTCTCTGTTGAGCCCCACAGCATCGCCATGCCGATGTCCCCCCCCTGGTTCACACTGTTTGCTCTGTCAGCACTATTGCCATTGTTTGCTCTAGTTGTACTTTTAGCACCGCTGCTAACCACCAGCTCAGCCGTTGCTATGTTGTGTCGAGTACATCGGTATAAAACTAGGTGCAACAAAGCTGTGGTAGTAGCCAGTAGTCACGATCTCTGGCTCTGGAGGTGTTGGACGGACTTCAGTTCTGCTTCCAACAAACAAAGAAGCCTGTTTCATATGATCATCAATCATTTGAATATATGAAACAAGAACAATCTCTTCATTGATTTTGAAAGCTATGACCATTTCTACTCCATGATTGATTATTTGTCAATCAATCATGGAGTAAAAATGGTCATAGCGTTCAAAGCTGACTAATTAATAGAAGAACCACCACTGAAACCCTGTTTATTGGCAGCTTCTTTGTACAAATGTGTTATCATTTTCAAAAAAGTCTAAAGCTCAATTAGTAGAAGACAGATCAATCTGTGACTCACGGTAGCCGGCCGGTACTGGAGGTCCTCGCTCAACATCGTTATGGCTGAATACATGACTGGTGACATCCGCCGGCCTGTAGACCAACATGTCTGCCGGCGGCAGGGGGCTGGGTGTCCTGATGGCCCAAATGACTTCCTCCTCTTCTTCTTCCTGCAGCTGGACATCTGATTGGTCATCAGCTCCCAGCTGGCTGTTGTAGTGATGGACAGATGTCCCATTGGTCATTCTAAGCTGATCCCCTCCGACATCCTCATCTACCTCGTTATAGGTGAGGTTGAGATGGGAGGGGCCTGCTGTGATGTCTTCAGCAGCAGTGATGTCATGAGATGTGCGATGGATCGTGTATTCGTAGGTGATGTGGGGGAGCTTCCCATTCAGGTTGTAGTACTTCATGTCCAAAGAGAAAATCACAGGTTAAATATTTCATACTGGAACTGAACCCATTATTTTATTGTAGCAAAATGAGACACACATATACTTGTCCCGTGTGTGTTTACTACCATAGCATTCAGGCCCTGAAGTGTTGGTCCCTGGGCAATGATATACTCCAGCCCATCAGAGAATACGTTGCTTGGACGCCGGTATTTAATCACTGTTCCTGCCACATGGAAGTTTTGTGGATTGTCAAACACAGTGTTTCCGTTGAAGAAGAAATGACCAGCTTCATCTGACAGGGCTAGATAGGAGAGGACACATCAGGGGGAGGGACTAAGACAGCAATATTCAAAACCCCCAAAATTAGTCAATTTTAAAATAGTGGTACTAACAATATAGTTACTGGTTGTTGTTTTGTTAGACAAAAAAGATCCAAATGATCTCAATGCAGTCAGTACAAATATAAGTCATGTTTAGCTTATATATACACATATATATATACATATATATATATACATATATATATACATATATATATATACATATATATATACATATATATATATACATATATATATACATATATATATATACATATATATATACATATATATATATACATATATATATACATATATATATATACATATATATATACATATATATATATACATATATATATACATATATATATATACATATATATATACATATATATATATACATATATATATACATATATATATATACATATATATATACATATATATATATACATATATATATACATATATATATATACATATATATATACATATATATATATACATATATATATATACATATATATATACATATATATATACATATATATATATACATATATATATACATATATATATATACATATATATATACATATACATATATACATATATATATATACATATATATATACATATATATATACATATATATATATACATATATATATACATATATATATATATACATATATATATACATATATATATATATATATATATGTATATATATATAATAAAAACATTCTAGAACCACTGTTCCAGTGGCACTTTTTTTGCTTTACATCTGTTGATTTCATACTCAGTGTGTTGACCTAAAAGAAGCTGTAGGTTCTCACCCAGGATGTTCTCAGTCTTATGTCTTTCTATGATCTGAATGTCTGAAGCTCCAGCTGGGATGTTGGTGATTAACACATAGCCTGGTGACAAAAACATCTACTTTACACACAGGCACAGGCATTGTCAGTAGTGAACGAATCATCAGGGAACAGTGTAACAAATGTGTGTACTAAAGTAAATAAAAGACACCAACATGTTTTAAATGTCTCAAACACGTGTTTCTGGTGGGACACAACCAGGAATCTTAGATCAACAGTATGCATAACCTCAATCCCACCTCAGCTTCTGCAGGGTCAGTTCACCTAAATCACAAAAAAACTATTTTCCAACATTTCCACTTAATCGTGGTATCTCACCATAATTGAGCTTTTATACTGTGTGTTCAGGCTGGGCCCCAATACGATGACAGAAATGTTTTTTGGTGGTCAAAGCATGAAAAACCAATCACCTGTTAGTGACGAGTCGGTAGCCAAACATGCACCAGACCTGGGCTCACATATATGTGGCTTTGTGTATATTTGTTAAGTCTAACGAAGTAGTTGTATTGCCTAAACCTAAAAACGTATTTTTATTGTCTAACCTAACCAATCGGCGACTATAAACTGGAATAATAATAATTTAGAAATAAAACAGAAAGGTTCAGTGAGTGTGAAAACAGGCTTCTCACAGGACTTAAAAGTGTGCTGGAGACAAGCTGGAGACAATCTTCAGAAAGATAGAGATACAGCGCATAGAGCTACAGCGCGTAGAGATACAATGCGTAGAGATACAGCGCGTAGAGATACAGCGCATAGAGATATGGTTTTGGTGAGTTTTATTTAGTTTCTATCCAGTGTTTTTGAAGTCAGTTAAGCCGGCCTTAGTTTGGTGAAAAAGAGAAACTCCATTACAGAAGGTGTACAATTGTATTTGTTCTGTTTAGGTGTAAGAATATTTCCTTCATTGATGTTTTATTTATCAGAAGTAGCAAAATCGTCGATCCAGCGCAATGCGTCCTGGTACACATAGGCACAGCCGGCATGGCTCCGCAGCATCACAGATCAGTGTTATTGGTCAATAAAACACTTTACAAGTTGCGCAATTTGCGGAGGCGACAGGTCGGAAGTCAGCAAACAATGGCGTCTGGTAGTGCAGTAGGAGCTGGCTCACATCGTGGCAGCGGCAGCTGGTAGAGGCACTTCCTGTTGCAAGCTGCCACTGTTTTGGTGCGGATTCCGCGGTAGTTTAGCCTTTATTTGTCGTTATTTGACATTATGTGACACTACATTAAGGTCATTGAAGGTATGACTGTTGGTAGTTGTAATTGGTTTAGTAAAAAAAGGCCGAATTGTAATAGTATGGCTACTCGTTTTTATTAGCAAGCTAATGTAGGCTAACATCAGTTGGTACTTGTTACCATGGCAACGATACACACTTTCATGCAGACTGAAGGAATGCAAATTGTAAATATGGATAATATGCATTGTACTGTTTAGAATGATAGCAACCCATATAATCTATTGACTTGGATATATATATACATACAGTATGTATACAGTTGTGTGAAAAAGTGTTTGCCCCCTTCCTGATTTCTTATTTTTTTGCATGTTTGTCACACTTAAATGTTTCAGATCATCAAACAAATTTAAATATTAGA
The DNA here is from genome assembly GCF_050575085.1 of Anarhichas minor. NCBI lineage: Eukaryota > Metazoa > Chordata > Actinopteri > Perciformes > Anarhichadidae > Anarhichas > Anarhichas minor. Next base: position 145,267 of record NW_027466452.1, on the reverse strand, counting down.
CAAAGATAACACAAGTAAACACAAAATGCAGTTTTTAAATGAAGGTTTTTATTATTAAGGGGAAAAAAATCCAAACCTACATGGCCCTGTGTGAAAAAGTGATTTCCCCCTTAACCTAATAACTGGTTGGGCCACCCTTAGCAGCAACAACTGCAATCAAGCGTTTGCGATAACTGGCAATGAGTCTTTTACAGCGCTGTAGAGGAATTTTGGCCCACTCATCTTTGCAGAATTGTTGTAATTCAGCCACATTGGAGGGTTTTCGAGCATGAACCGCCTTTTTAAGGTCATGCCACAGCATCTCAATCGGATTCAGGTCGGGACTTTGACTAGGCCACTCCAAAGTCTTCATTTTGTTTTTCTTAAGCCATTCAGAGGTGGACTTGCTGGTGTGTTTTGGATCATTGTCCTGCTGCAGAACCCAAGTGCGCTTCAGCTTGAGGTCACGAACAGATGGCCGGACATTCTCCTTCAGGTTTTTTTGGTAGACAGCAGAATTCATGGTTCCATTTACCACAGCAAGTCTTCCAGGTCCTGAAGCAGCAAAACAGCCCCAGACCATCACACTACCACCACCATATTTTACTGTTGGTATGATGGTCCTTTTCTGAAATGCCGTGTTACTTTTACGTCAGATGTAATGGGACATACACCTTCCAAAAAGTTCAACTTTTGTCTCGTCAGTCCACAGAGTATTTTCCCAAAAGTCTTGGGGATCATCAAGATGTTTTCTGGCAAAACTGATACGAGCCTTTATGTTCTTTTTGCTCAGCAGTGGTTTTCGTCTTGGAACTCTGCCATGCAGGCCATTTTTGCCCAGTCTCTTTCTTATGGTGGAGTCATGAACACTGACCTTATTAATTGAGGCAAGTGAGGCCTGCAGTTCTTTGGATGTTGTTCTGGGGTCTTTTGTGACCTCTTGGATGAGTCGTCGCTGCGCTCTTGGGGTAATTTTGGTCGGCCGGCCACTCCTGGGAAGGTTCACCACTGTTCCATGTTTTCGCCATTTGTGGATAATGGCTCTCACTGTGGTTCGCTGGAGTCCCAAAGCTTTAGAAATGGCTTTGTAACCTTTTCCAGACTGATAGATCTCAATTACTTTGTTTCTCATTTGTTCCTGAATTTCTTTGGATCGCAGCATGATGTCTAGCTTTTGAGGATCTTTTGGTCTACCTCACTTTGTCAGGCAGGTCCTATTTAAGTGATTTCTTGATTGAGAACAGGTGTGGCAGTAATCAGGCCTGGGTGTGGCTAGAGAAATTGAACTTAGCTTTCCAAAGATGTGATAAACCACAGTTAATTTATGTTTTAACAGGGGGGGGCAATCACTTTTTCACACAGGGCCATGTAGGTTTGGATTTTTTTTCCCCTTAATAATAAAAACCTTCATTTAAAAGCTGCATTTTGTGTTTACTTGTGTTATCTTTGTCTAATATTTAAATTTGTTTGATGATCTGAAACATTTAAGTGTGACAAACATGCAAAAAAATAAGAAATCAGGAAGGGGGCAAACACTTTTTCACACAACTGTATATAGGTATGTATCTATATAAATATATTTATATGTATGTATATATTTATACAATTTGTATACAACTTTTTCTCTCTGTTTGTCCTGTCTCTCTCAACAGGACAGTAGTTTGGGGGAGGCAGTAAGAAGAACCTGATCACATGTTTTTTTACTAAACTAATTACAACTACCAACAGTCATACCTTCAAGGACCTTAATGTATTGTCACATAATGTCAAATAACGACAAATAAAGACTAAACTACCCGCGGAATCCGGACCAAAACAGTGGCAGCTTGCAACAGGAAGTGCCTCTACTAGCTGCCGCTGCCATGATGTGAGCTTGCCCTTTCTCGGCTTCTGACCTGTCGCTTCCGCAAATTGTGCAACTCTAACGCTAGCAGCCTCGTGGGGAGGGGAGGGAGGAGCTGCGCTCATGTGATTGGTTGAAAATGAGAATGTTGAAAAAAACGCATTTGCGAATCCAGCGACATCAGGGGAGTCTCATAAACCCACAAATAAATGCAGTGCGATCCACAAACAAATCCATACAAACAAACAAATGGAAAAATCCACACACAAATACATACAAATGCAGAAATATATTTGTGATTTTTTTTAACATTTATATAAATCGTAATTTATTTATGTGTGCATTGGAATGTATTTGTGAGTTGTTCTGTGCACATCTGTGAATCTTTCTGTTTGCATTTGTGAGTCTTTCTGTGTGCATTTGCAATTATTGAGACTGATCTGACCCCATATAAATCAATTACATAGTGTTTTTTTGTCAACCAATCATGTAATCCAAATCTCCTTGCCATTGGATGGCTGCACATTTCTCTTCCTGTGCCTTTTCTACCCTCTTCAAATGTAACGCCTTGTTGAGAAGAAGTGTGTAATAACGGCATTGTTAAGAGAGAAGCCATGCAGCTACAATACTGCTGGGAAGAGTGCTACCAACATGACACACGACACTGAAATGGAGGTAATAAGATTTAATAACGTTGCTTTTTAACTTACACCAACTTTAGTACAAATGTCGGTGGTGTAATGTGATGTTTTACTAGCATCTCATAACAACTTGCTTGCATATGAGGGGCTGAACTGGATACATCAACATCTTGTTTAACGACACCTTTGTTTCATTTGGAGTGTCTGATAAATCATGCTCAGTATAATTGATACATAAATCTGGATTGGCTCCAGGCCATATTCTGACTGTGTAGTACACATAATTATAAACACTTGTGAATAGAACACAGTCTAATATAACATGAAGGCCAAAAACAAAAGCTTCGGGAATAACATCAGAGCAGACCCCCAATCTGCATTCTTAAACACACATGTCATCTTCAGATCCAGTTATTTTTGCCTAAAATCAAATGGATAATAAATCATTGAAACCAGTTCTTCTGAAGTTTAAAAGACTCATTCTTGGTCTTGACTAAAACTAGACTGAATTGTTCATGCTGTTCTTTGATTAAGGCAAGACTTAAAAATCTAACAAGTTTTTTTGTAGACTAAAAATGAACTAAATAAAAGGGCTAATTCTGTGTGAAGCTATAACATTGTCATCCCGCCAGTATGTCAAGATATCCTGTGATTAATGACTACAGTAGAACTTGATGAGAGGGTTTCTGAGGGCCCAGTTAAAACAGCAGCTGACTTTCAGTGAAACAGAAATTAGAATGTGAATCCAGAGAATTTAGTGTTGTTGTGCCAGTGTAACCAAATTCAACACCAGACATTAATGATAATGCTTCATAATGAATACTTCTATTCACATCTGTCTACTGGTGTGTGTGTGTTACCTAACTGTGTGAGTGCCTTCCTGTATGATCCAGAGATGCGCTGGCAAGACGTCCCGTTGCCTCCACATACTCCACATCTGTCTACCGTCTTACTGCCGTACAGCTCCCCATCACAACCTACAGGCTGGACACATTCAGAGGATCACTCTTACAGACAGTGTTTCTCATCAACAAGAAGCATTCGCTATGAATGAGAGTAAAATCATGAATGATTTATTACAGAAAAATAACATGTCATTTTCTTGTCGGGTTACCTGACATATTCCCTCTATACAGACTCCATGGTATTTGGCATCGTGGCAGAATGTACCATCGTGGGCGGGGACTAGCAGCTGTCTCTCACCACTGATGGTTGTGCACTGCAGGTCACATGGCTTATTGGAGATGCTGATGTAATCAGCTACACAGGGAATTACATGTTTCAAAAGATATTTCATTTAGTGACATCATAATGGATCCATCATAATGGATTAAAGGATTTCTGTGCAATGAAGTTTACAAAACGAATTGAGTTACATGTGGTTATCATTTGGGATTGGCCACATGTAATGTTGCCTTGTGCAGCTTTAACTCATCGACCACCTTCTGTTAAAGTCAATCTTTCACATTTGCTGGACTTAGTAAGACTGAAATATCATATAAACTCAACGATTATCAGAAGATTGACAATTTTTTAACAATTAACTTTCATTTATTCAAGACGGTGTGAATGTTAATGTCCAGCAGACATAGCTAGAAGAGTATGGAGGGAGGCCTCGACTGTGTTCAAGATTGATACCTGACAGACTGGAAGAAAGACGAAGACCATAGATTGATATCATACCAGGGTAAAGAGGTATCCACTGGTAGTATCTTCTTCCAAAGGCTTTAGAATTGAACTGGGAACACTGGTGCTGTTTGAAGCTCACAGTGGGGCTGGGACAGGGCTGAAAAACCACAACGAAACACACAAACACATACAGAAAAAGATACCTGCATCTTAAAGAGTGACTTTGTTATATTTCAACCTGGACCCTATTTCCCCATGTCTTTGTGTCCAGCTGACTAAAAGAGACAACAATTGTTGTAATTGGTCCAGTATTGAGCGAAGGCTCTGTAGGCTCCAGGTTAATCATATCGGGGCAAGCTGGCTCCGTCATTTACGTCCAATAAAAATGTGTGTTTTGGTCACTGAGAGGCTCAGATCGTTATAAGTGTCTGACAACATTATGGAGAGTCTTCCTCAAGGAAAAGTCTTGTTCTGAAATCTCGCATGGTGACGCTTGCTGGAGGACAACAGTGGAAACGTGAGTGCCGGCGAGGCAGAGTTTGTTGCTTTAGACTACAGAAAGTTTAGCTGAGTGTTGAAAAATACAGAAGTCACCCTTTAAAGACTTTGTTAGTTTTTCTTACTAATTTCTTCCATTTACCTCTGTATTCTATGGTTGAGGACTCAATGGAGTACTCATTGTTATGGTATCAACATCAATGTAGCATCATACCTGGTTTGGACAGAGCTGGTACTGTTTCGGAGAGCCAACACAATATGAACTGTTTACATTCTGGGTTGTGGACAGCCTGAGACAGAGAGAGGATACAGAATAACACAAGATGTTTAATATACTGTATAACATAGACAACACACAAGATATATAAAATAAGGCAGTATATATACTATACACTATCATCCCAGTGTCACATCGGAGAGAGGGTAATGGCCTTTGTCTCCTTGGTTTGGTCTAGCAAGAGTAAGCAACGGCAGCGTCAGATACTACTTCATATTTTGTACTTTCTGGTCAAGAACTGAATAAAAACAATTTCACCAGTTGTGTCTTTGCTAACAACACGGAGGAGTCTAGTAAGGTTGACAGAAGGCTTTCCAGCTCAAATGAATCCATCACAGAAACTATTTCACGGCTTTTTTACAACATTTTCGGTCACGTCACTGTTTAAAAGTCTCATTTTTGTGATGTTTAATTGATCATTGCATAGCAGCACTGACTGACCAGGCTGTAATAGTGGCTGTTCCTCCAGGCTGCAAGGAAAAGCTGGCGAGGGAATAATATGCATGAAAATGTGGTGAATCATATGCTATGGCCTTCACAGCCACCAGATCTCAGCTCAACTAAACATGGTCCTCAGTGCATCAGGGTCTGCAGCGATGTCGACAACCCACCCGACCCATCTTGAAATGCGGACCCCATTTTGTTTACCATGCTTTATGCTGTGTCATCACCATTCATATCCATACAACCAATGTGTTTATGATTAAATTGTTAACAAGAGCACAAACTTCTTCAAAGATCGAACCTCTTAATTTAGCAATCAAAGTGCATCAGACTGATGTATTTAACCTAAACTTTTAGGTCATCCAAAGCTGGATGCCCCCACTCATTCCTGCACCGCAGCTGTAGCCTGCCAGTTGAGGCTTAGTGGGTGTAGGAGCCAGGTATGGCCTGTGTCATTTTGTACACCCTTTTATGTCACGTCCGGTAATTGAGTCACGTGGTGTTGGGGATGGCAATGGGGATATATGCTGTTCCGTAGTTTAGTTTAATGAATGGAAGGAGAGGGGGTCTTGTTTTTTGTTGACCGCTGTCCTATGCCAACATCTCTCCAACAACTCACTCTCGCTGTAGATTTATTCTCCAAGACATCGGAAGGATAAGTCAGTTCCTGACCCAGGAGGTGGTGCAAGGCAAGGCAAGGCAAGTTTATTTGTATAGCACATTTCAACAACAAGGTAATTCAAAGTGCTTCACATAAAACCATTAAAAGCATCAAAACATAAGGCAAAAGAAAAGGAGATTTAAAAACAATTAAGAACATTCATTGAAACAATAAAAACAGTGTAAGAAATAAAATACAGTAGTAAAATGCAGAAATGCAGGAAATTGATTAATATATTAATTGAATCTGGTTCAATTAAAGGCAGCAGCAAACAGAAAAGTCTTCAATCTTGATTTAAAGGAGCTGAGGGTCTCAGCAGACCTGCAGCTTTCTGGGACTTTGTTCCAGATATGTGGAGCAGAAAAACTGAACGCTGCTTCTCCATGTTTAGTTCTGACTCTGGGAACAGAAAGTAGACCAGTCCCGGACGACCTAAGGGGTCGGGATGGTTCATAAGGTAGCAGCCGATCAGAGATGTATTTAGGCCCTAAACCATTCAGTGCTTTATAAACCAACAGCAGGATTTTAAAGTCAATTCTTTGTTTGACAGGAAGCCAGTGCAAAGACCTCAGAACTGGAGTAATGTGATCCACCCTCCTGGTCTTAGTGAGGACTCGAGCTGCAGCGTTCTGAATCAGCTGCAGCTTTCTGACTGACTTTTTACAGAGACCTGTAAACACACCGTTACAGTAGTCCAGTCTGCTGAAGATAAATGCATGGACAAGTTTTTCCAAATCCTGTTGAGACATAAATCCTCTAATCCTTGATATATTCTTCAGGTGATAGTAGGCTGATTTTGTAATTGTCTTGATATGGCTGTTCAGGTTGAGGTCTGAATCCATAACTACACCCAGATTTCTGGCTTGGTTTGTGGGTTTTAACATCAGTGATTAAAGCTGAGCGGTGATTTTCAATCGTTCGTCCTTGGTACCAAAAACAATTACTTCCGTTTTATCTTTGTTTAATTGAAGAAAATTCTGGCACATCCAGTTGTTGATTTGTTCAATGCAGTTACCCAGCCCTTGTATGGGATTATAGTCCCCTGGTGACATAGTTATGTAGATTTGTGTGTCGTCTGCATAATTATGATAACACACTTTGTTGTTTTCCATAATCTGAGCTAGTGGAAGCATGTAGATGTTGAACAGAAGAGGCCCCAGTATTGAACCTTGGGGAACACCACATGTCATTTTAGTCAGCTCTGATGTGTAATTAGCTACAGACACAAAGTATTCTCGGTCCTTCAAGTAGGATTCAACAGGTTAGTGATGTGACCTTTCGTGTCGATGCTTCGAAGCTTGTGTCGAGTAATCCAGAAAGATTTTTATGAAGCGCGTATCGAGGCTTGTGTCGATGACGTATGTGGTGACGTTCGAAGCCTCACGAACCAGCCGCACCACGTGACTGATTCAGGAAATGGTTCACGGGTTTGGCGTGTGATTCGAAATAAAAGGGGCAGCGAAACGCAATGGATCCCCGGTCACATTTTGTGTACTTAGGACTTTATTGCGCGTTTGTTTACAAACTACTCGAGCTTCTTTTTTCTGCGATGGAACCAGCAAGAAAAAGGAGATTTTCCCCTGTCTGGGAACATTTTGATCTGATCTCTCATAATAAGCTCAGCACTGTGGAAAAGTTGATATTTTTAAATAAAAATGAATAAAATGTTTTACGTGTTACATGTTGTCCCTAGTAACATAAGCACAGTCACAAACCACGTTACAGAAGCACATTAGGCTGTGGCTGAATGGGTAGAGAGGGTTGTCTGGTGACAGCAAGATCGGCGGTTCGATCCTTAGTTTCTACATATTTTATGCCGACTTGTACCTGAGCAAGACACTGAACCCCTAACTGCTGAACCCTGGGCGCTTCTCAGCAGCCCACTGCTCCCAATAAGCTAAGGATGGGTTAAATGCAGAAGTCAAATTTCGTATATGTATATGACAAAACCCTAACTTTAACTTTTTTTTCTTTTTTACTTTTCACATCACAACCCTCTCCCCAATTTGTTTCCACTTTCCCTTTTGACCCCGCCATTGTATCATAAAGACAGACACCATATTAATAAGTTCATAAGTTATGTATCACACATCACAAACATCATTCATTCATTTATTCAATTCAATGCTTCACACACCAAAGCTATGGTGTCATTTTAATCACTCTGCCTGTTTTACATTTATTGTCCACTTGATGGCGCAGTAGAGCAAATGAAGCACCATGAAGCTTCGACCCATGTGTGAACCAATTGGATGGAAAGCTTCAATGCTTCATGAAGCTTCATCTCGCTATCACTAGTGCAGGTACTGTGTCAGGTTCTTGTCATCTCACGCATGGACTACGGCAACATCCTTGTGGCTGGTGGGCCTGCATGTGCCATCCGACCTCTGCAGCTCATCTAGAATGCAGCAGCCTGGCTGGTCTTCAACATACCCAAGTTCTCCTACATTACCCCTCTCCACTGCACCGTGCACTGACTTCCTGTTGCTGTTTGAATCCTTCTAAATACTTACCTTCTGTCACAGCTCTGCCACTTCTATCTAGTTTTTTCCACCTCTCACTCACCTCATCAGTTCATTCAGTGCACCTGCCAGTCACACTCACCTCATCAGCTCATTACTCTTACCTGCTCACTCTGCCTCCTCCACTATTTAAAACCCTGCCTCACACACACTCACTGCCAGATCGTTCTCTGCTTTCATGCAATACTTTCCCGCATACACCCTTGGACTGATTCCCTGTTGCCGACCCTGCCTGTTTCGGACTACCTCGCCTTGCCTCTGCCCTGGTAACTCGCTCAGCCTTCTGTCCTTGACCACGAGAACCTGTCGCTGTTTTCCTGAGAATATTCTTCCTGTCGTGTGTGTCGAAGAAAATAAAAAGTCAAACTATTCCTGGTGTTTGTCGTACTGCTCCTGCTTACTACACCCGTAACAGTACGATCTGGCCAGAACATGGATCCAGCAGACGGCGCCACGGCATGGCCGGCTCGAGGCGATCGAGGAGGCGATGCGGCGAACTGAGACCATGGTGGTCACCAACACCGCCGAGGTTCGCCACAACCTGGCGAATCAGAACCAGATTCTCTCTACGTTGATAGACCAGGTACGACAACTCACGGCAGCCACAGCTCCGACCAACATGGCGGCGTCGCCGCTACTTGCTCCGGTTCAGTCGAGAATGGGTCCAGCAGTATCTATGGCGGTCTCAGAGCCCAGGGTGGGGGAGCGCGAATGTTACGCTGGGGATCCTGAGGGTTGCAATGCATTCCTGACGAACTGCTTCATCCTGTTTGCGTTGCAGTCCCGCACCTTCGCGTCAGAAGATGCCAGGGTAGCGTTTACCATCAACCACCTGATGGGGAGAGCTTGCCTGCGGGGAACGGCGGAATGGGACCACCGTACTCCTGCCTGTGCTTCCTTCCAGTCCTTCTCCGCCAAACTACGCAAGGTTTTCGGGGCAGTGTCCGGAGGACCGGACGTCACCGGAGGGCTAATGAGGCTCCAGCAGGGCCACCGATCTGTCACGGACTACGCCATTGAATTCCGGACCCAGGCTCGATTAAGCTCATGGGGAATGGATGCCCAGTGTGACACGTATCTGCTCGGTTTAGCAGATTACGTCAAAAATGAACTCATCTCGATCGAGCTATCCACATCCCTGGACGGACTTATCGAGACAACCTCCAGAGTGGATCGCCGCATCCAGGTCAGGCAGCTGGCAAGGTCCCGGGGACAGCCAAGTCAGGTGCAACCTTCTTGCTTTCCTCGTGCTACGGCTCCGGAGTACACGCCGACGCAGCCGCTTCCTCAGGAGAGCGAACCCATGCAATTGGGACGTACTGGGCTATCCACGGAGGAACGTGAGCGACATAATCCGCACGTCGACTGGACTACGAGAGGTTTTCGGGGTTGGAGCCAGGCCTGTCACCTAGTCTGCCTGAAGCAAGCCGCCGTTCCACAAGGTGCCGCGCTCACCAAATCCACGCCTGAACTTACGGGGGTTCCTGCGGAATACTTGGACTTTAGGGAGGTTTTCAACAAGTCCAAGGCCATGTCTCTGCCTCCCCACCGTTCGTATGATTGTGCCATCGACCTCTTTCTTGGTACGTTCCCACCGAAGGGGCGCCTTTATTCCCTGCCTTCTCCGGAAAGAGAAGCGATGGACAACTATATTAATGACTCCCTGGCTTCCGGTATCATACGCCCCTCGTCCTCTCCCGCAGGGGATGGATTTTTCTTTGTGGAGAAGAAGGATAAGACTCTCAGACTCTGTATCGACTACCGTTGTTGGACATGTTGGACCGGCACGTATTCGTCTACCTCGATGACATCCTGATCTTCTCCAGGAACCAAGAGGAACATGTGCACCACGTCCAGTCCGTGCTTCAATGCCTTCTGGAGAACTCCCTGTTTGTGAAGGCGGAAAAGTGCGAGTTTCATGTTCCCATGGTCTCATTCCTGGGTTATATCGTCTCCCAGGGCAGCATCCAGATGGACCCCGCTAAGGTTGCCACTGTCACTACCTGGCCTGTCCCAAGCTCCCGCAAGCAACTTCAAAGTTTCCTGGGGTTTGCCAATTTCTATCGGAGGTTCATCAGGAATTACAGCGCGGTTGCTTCTCCACTCACCGCCCTCACCTCCTCCAAGACCCCTTTCCGTTGGACTTCTGCAGCTGAAGAGACCTTCCAGAACCTGAAGTCCAGGTTCACATCTGCACCCATCCTCCGAGTCCCGGATCCAGACAGACAATTTGTGGTGGAGGTGGATGCCTCCGACATAGGAGTTGGGGGTGTCCTGTCCCAACGCTCAGCCACTGACCAAAAGCTCCATCCCTACGCCTTTTTCTCGCGACGGCTTTCCCCCACCGAGAGAAACTATGACATTGGTAACCGAGAACTACTAGCAGTGAAGCTGGCCCTGGAGGAGTGGCGGCATTGGTTAGAGGGGACCAAGCTCCCATTCCTGGTTTGGACCGACCATAAATACCTTGAGTACATCCGCAAAGCCAAGAGACTCAATTCCCGACAGGCCAGGTGGTCGTTATTCTTCACCCGGTTCCACTTCACGCTCTCCTATCGCCCCGGTTCCCGCAATGTCAAGCCTGATACCCTTTCCTGTCAATTCCAGGGGGAGGAGGAATCCACCTCTGGCTCCTTGTCCATCCTCCCTGCCTCCTGTCAAGTAGCCGTTCTCACCTGGGAGATTGAGGAATCGGTGAGGGCCGCGACTAGGGGTCAAGCCGGTCCCAGCGCGTGCCCTCCTAACCGCCTGTTCGTCCCTCAGGCCCTTCGGTCCGTCGTCCTCCAGTGGGCACACTCCTCTACACTTACCTGCCACCCGGGCATCCAGAGGACCCAGGACGTCCTGCGGCAGCGCTTCTGGTGGGTCTCGCTCAACGAGGACACCAGGGAATTCGTCAACGCTTGCCCAGTGTGCAACCAACATGAACCTTACCACCAGGCTCCGGCCGGCCTCCTGCGGCCTCTCCCAGTGCCTCATCGTCCGTGGTCTCACATCTCCTTGGACTTTGTCACCAGACTACCATCATCTGAGGGCCACACCGTCATTCTGACAGTGGTCGACAGATTCAGCAAGCTGGCCCATTTCATTCCTCTTCCCAAACTCCCATCTGCTAAGGAGACGGCAGAACTCATCTCCCTGCATATCTTCCGCCTGCATGGAATTTCAGTCGACGTTGTCTCCGACCGAGGTCCTCAGTTCACCTCCATCTTTTGGAGGGAATTCTGCACTTTGCTGGGGGCCACTGTCAGTCTGTCCTCGGGGTTTCACCCTCAGTCCAACGGTCAGACGGAGAGGAAGAATCAGGAGATGGAAACAGCCCTTCGCTGCATGGTCTCCCGGAATCCTGCCTCCTGGTCCCGCCAGTTGATGTGGGTAGAGTACGCCCGTAACACCCTGACCAGCTCCGCAACAGGCTTGTCACCTTTTCAGTGTGCTTATGGGTTCCAGCCACCCCTGTTCCCTACATTGGAAAAGGAGGTTTCCTGCCCATCTGTCCAGACATTCCTCCGCCGCTGCCGCCAGACCTGGGCTAGGGCCCGAGCAACCCTGCTCCGGTCTGCAGACCGTGCTGCTACAGCGGCTAACCGACACCGCACTCCAGCCCCTATCTACCAGGTGGGTCAGAGGGTGTGGGTCAACCAGGGACCTACCTTTGCGGGTGGAGTCTAAAAAGCTGGGCCCAAGGTTCATCGGGCCGTTCGAAATTGAGAGGATCATCAACCCGGCAGCAGTAAGGCTCAAGCTCCCCAGATCCATGCGCATTCACCCCACGGTCCATGTATCCAAGGTCAAACCGGTCCGGGAGAGTCCTTTGGTGCCGGCTGCTCCGCCTCCTCCACCTCCTCCGCCTCATCGAAGGAGGTCCGGTTTATTCGGTTCAATGCCTGCTGCGCTCCCGCCGCTGGGGGCGAGGGCTTCAATACCTGGTCGACTGGGAGGGATACGGTCCGGAGGAGAGGCAATGGGTTCCGGCTCGGAACATCTGCGTCCCTCGACTCATCGCCAGATTTCATCGGCAGCACCCAGAACAACCGTCTAGGACCCAGACAACTGCCAGGAACACCCAGCAGGTACCTGGTGCGGACTATGAGAGACCTCCCTCCGGGACCAAGAAACCCTACCACCTGAACCCGGGTGGGGATTCTGACTCTACGGCCTTGGAGCCGACCCTGTCTGTTTCGGACTACCTCGCCTTGCCTCTGCCCTGGTAACTCGCTCAGCCTTCTGTCCTTGACCACGAGAACCTGTCACTGTTTTCCTGAGAATATTCTTCCTGTTGTTTGTGTCGAAGAAAATAAAGAGTTCAAGTCAAACTATTCCTGGTGTTTGTCGTACTGCTCCTGGGTCCTTACTACACCTGTAACACCTACATTCCAGATATGGTCAAACCATACATCCCAGTCGGTCCGCTGCGCTGTGCTACTGCCAACCAGCTTGCTCCTCCCTCACTATGAGTGGGCGTTTCTTTCTCTATGTCTTATTAGTTCTACATGTATCAGTTGAAGCAGTTCAGCATAAGAAGTTGATGCACTTGCATGATTCTTGGCTGAATGCACTTATTGTAAGTGGCTTTCGATAAAAACTTCAACATAACTAACTCTGGAGTACTTTTATTAACAAATGAATGATGAAAGGTAACATGATAATGTAGTTGAGGTGCCATGGGCCTGCTGACCGGCTCGCTGTGTTTAGTGTTCTATTGTGGTTGTGTGACTACTTGCGGGTCGTACATTCAAGTCTTCAGAGGAAACATCTGATCAACAATAGCTAGCTCTGAGGAACAATAACTACTCAAATGTGTTTTTTGACAGTAAAATAGAAAGGACCTCTTAATTCACTTTAAAGCAGCTGATGGCAACACATCTTAAGGGTCTCAGAACTTCACAAGTTTACAAAATGTCACAACAAGTAAGATGTGTTTGCAACAGATGTACCAAGACAAATCTGTCTAAGAACGCTGTAGTTTATGGTTAACATTATGCCAATTCTGTCTGTGTGTGCGGAGAAGGACCTACAGGAGTTAATGCCTCTGTCTTTCATTACCATGTTAACTGCACTCCCCCCACACACACACCTCCACCATCTACATTACATTACAGTCATTTAGCAGACGCTTTTTATCCAAAGCGACTTACAATTCAGATTCTATCACATTTCTACGCCGCAGGCACAGCTACGGGAGCAATTTTGGGGTTATGTGTCTTGCTCAAGGACACATCGACATGAGACTAGCAGAGCCGGAGCTAGGGATCGAACCGCCGACCTTCTGATTGAAGGACGTGCTGCTATCCACTTAGCCACAGTCGCCCTATCTATCCATCTGTGTCTCTCTTTCGTCAGCCCATCCTCCTACACTGTTAAGACGGTAAAGTAGAAGAGACTCCAGGAAGAGGTGAGCGAGAGGTCACTGTGTGAGAGTGTCACGTCTAATTGGTAAAAGGTGATGAGTGTAGGGCAGGAGAGGAAGAGGTGAAAAAAGCAGGAGAGGAAGACGTGAATGGGTTAGGGTAGTAGAAGAAGAGAAGAGTGTGGAAAAAAAGAATTGAAGAGGAGAGAAATGGGTAAAAATAAAGAGGAATAAAAGCGGCAGACATGAGAGGAGAAAATGGGAAGGAGAATAACAAAGACAGGAAAAGAAGGAGGAAGGAGGCCAGCAGTGAGGGCAGAGTGGCGTTAATCTCAGTTGACAGACATTTCCGCAAGTCTGACAGGGGGAGGCCAAAGGTAACGAGATGGCTACAAACACACACATTCTATCACCGCTACCTAACTTCCCTTTGTGTATGGCCATGTCTCTACTCACTCTTCCACCATGTGTTGTTTCCTGTACGTCTTTACATGCACTGTGTACAAGACATGAATGACTCATCAAATATCCAAGTCGTTGATTCTTTTTAACATAAAATTGTAGCTTTCATTCTTAAAATGTTGGGCTCTATTTTCCTGAGAGCACAAAGCCAAATGGCTCCAAACAAACCCACTTGCACCGGGGTGGGTGGAGTGGTGCGGCTGAGGTCCTGTTTATTGAGGAGAGACGGTAAAGTGCTATTTTAGGGCTCATATTAACATCAAATTGCTATTCCATTCGCCCCATTTTGACTGCCTCTTATAACATTGTAGTGTTATAAGAGGCACAGCTACACAGCTGTAGTTGGCAGAGATGTGTGAAAACAAAAATAATGAGCGTACGTTAAGTCCAGTTTCATATTAATGATGTCATGCAGCGTAACTTGATAATGATTTACATTTCCTAACATGGTGACCGGCTGGGTCAGGATCTAACACAAGATGACACCTCTCTCCAGATCTATCGACAACTGAAGCTCAGGGACCCGAGACAGTGGGGTAACATGGTCGCCACCCCAAGCAACACACCTCCACAAGCACTTATCAAAGTCATCCTACTGACACGGGACACATACCATTAATGTAAATAAAGAGCCAAATTATGAAATCAATTAAACGCTAGCCCGTGATGAAAAAGATATATGTTAGCAGCTAATGTAAGTTCCATAGTAACTGCCATTCTACAGCAGGCAGCCAGCACAAGAGGGCCTATTTAACATTATTATTAATACATTTAAAATGGAACTTTTATATGGCAATATTTGATGACCGTTTTATAAGAGCAATAGCTGACTTCAGTCCATGATATGTTTGATCATGATATTTTACAGCGAAGGGGCATTGTTCTTCTCAATGCGAAGCAGTTGCACTTCTGGTTATAATATCAGATTTTGTTATGAATTGTGAGAATGGATGGTCTGAGCATGGATTAGTATTTGGAAGAGATGGAGCAGATAGAGGAGTAAGATTAAAAGACAAAAACAAAGGAGACGTGCCTACATGAATGAGAGAGAAGTTGAACAAAGCCGGGGCCGTTAAACAGACTATGTGGTCCGCTCACCGTCTTCAGACCTGATCATCCAACTGGACCAGAGCGGTCCGGAGGAGGCTACGCTGTGGTGCAGGGATGACGGATGTTGTAGGCTAACCCTGATATTTAGCATCACACTGGTTGCCAATGGGATTTTTCCATTGGATTTTGGATTATTACAGAAAATAAGCTCTGTGGCAAACACAAGTCTATGATTTGTACACGTCTTTAGCAAGATAATCATCACAAATGAACACCACTTATATGACTTTGGAACCGTGAATGCAATCGCCAGAAGTAAAAAACTATCATTGGGCTACAAATGGGAGCCAGAGGTGCAGAAATGAGAACTTCATTTCTAGCGATTTCATTTGTGTGTAAGTGCTGAGCGTTCTACACTGTGACAAAATTAAATAACTGACAAAAGTGAGCAGGAAGTGAGCATAACAGTTGCTGATGGTAGTAGATACACCGATCAAAAGTTTAGAGTCATCTATATATTAATATTTGTCTTCTTTCCTTCAATCATTTATATTTGAACAGAGACAAAAAGAGCATAATTCACAGAGCAAACTGTTTTGGCCCCAACAGAAGAAAAATTAAATGATTAAAACTATATTGTTTGGTGGGAAAATGATAATGTGTTATCAATAAAATGTTGTAGCTGTGTGTTTATTTCATAAAACCTTGCCAGATATATGCAGTAACTGTTTAATAACAGCAGTAAGCCCCGAGAGATACAGTGATCTTTGTCTTACAACAAACCTCGGCTGTTGTAACATGGCTGTAAATCACAGCCTCAGGTGGAGCAGCTGTCCCGACAAGCTTTCAGAGGATTCAGGACGGCCTCTTGATTTAAAGCAAAAGACCAAACTCCACATCGCTCACATCTGACAATATGTTTGGTAGTGGCATTGCACACAAAAGCTGAACCCTTTTCAATAGCCTCAGTAAATAACAAAAGACAAAGGCAGATAGTAACAAAGGAAACATGTTGCCCCCCCCCCACATATAATGCCTCCAACATGGGCCTGTTTGAGCTGCCACGGGGGCTTAAATGAGTCGGTCACATTCACATGCACCCTGACTTTAGGTTTCCCTTGCGGCCCTCACTGTACAAACCAAAACATTCAGAGAGAAGAGTAACATAGAAGTCATTCTCCCTCTTTATATGCACACACACACACACCTCTGTATCAGACAGTGTCTCTCCTGACTCCTCACTCCTCCTCCACAACTCCTGGAACAAGAGGACCAACTGGACCACTCTCCCCACCACTGAAACACCTCCTGGGAGAAAATATACAACAAGCATTAGAAGCACCCTGGTGTGGCATGTGGTCTCCACGAGGGAGAGGTACGACATGACAGAGTGTGCTTTGAGAGGAAACACAAGGTTAAACTGGCTCTGTCTGCACAGATGAAGAGTCTTATATATTCTACAGTCAAACACAAATTACATTTACATTACATGTCAAAAGTGAGAGAAGGAAACAGATGAAAGGTGTGCCAGGGTATGAGTGCGATTACAGTACCTTGTTGCTTGTCTGTCTGACATTCTGACCTCCAGAGCTGTGTGATTGTAGACGGATGTTACGCTGCTCCAACCTCCCTTCACTTCTGTCCTGGCAGACACACACCACACACACACACACACACACACACACACACATAAACATGGATCATTGCACTCTGTGACCCACATGTGTAAGGGGGGATGTGCTGATATCTATATATCTGTCCATATATGTGGATATAGATATCTCAGAAATGTGAAAATAAATCAGCATTTAGTTTAACTGACCCTTTAATTGACTGTCTACAGTAACCGTACCTAACCAACCACAAGATGCATCTGCTGCTTATTAGCTCACACATTATTAATGCAGAAGAGAAAGTCTGTGTACAAAGAACAGCTCTATGTGTTTGCAGCCTGCTCACCTGTACAACAAAACTGCATTATCAGTTATGTTTGGAAGGAAACATACTTCTTTGGGACTTTCACCAGGTGTTAGTGTCCCGTGTGAAACATAAAGTCAGCGTTAACTTAAACACTCTATGCAGGTTTGTTAGTCTTATGGAAACTACCCGATGCTCTATGAAAGGATTCATTCATTAGTCTTGCAGCGATTAATTCACTTCTTTGGACGGCTGCTATACTGAAAACCACAAGTATGAATGCTGGATACCAAAGAGTTGGTTCATCATGTCATCAGTCAAACATCTGTTTCTTGCCAAATGAGAACATCAAGGAGAGGTTCATCACTACAATCTGTATTAAACTGTATAGGTTCTTAAAACATATGCGTATCCAGGTATACTTCAAAGTAACTGTAGTGTGTGTCAAACTTGAGCTCATATAAAATTCTAAAATTGAGGAAAATCTGCCCAATGTCAAGCTGGAAGAGGAGATGTGGTTTGCAATGTATCAGAATGATGTGATATGCTTAAAGTCTCAGTAAGGTGGTATATTTGAATCCCTCAACCCGACAAAACACACACACACACACACACACACACACACACACACACACACACACACACACACACACACACACACACACACACACACACACACACACACACACACACACACACACACACACACACACACACACACACAAAAAAAAGACCAAGGCTCCAAATCTGCTGTTTTGTCTCAACAGGGTCCTAAACAAGTCCACACAGGCTCCTGACTCTGTCAGATTAGCCTCTGGCATATCAACACATAAACACACACATGTCTTTAGTGTGTGTGGGGGGATATCTGTATGATTAGAGAGCTAAAAATAGACAGTAATAGGTGCTTACTATAAAAGTTAAAGACACTTCCATGTTCTGGTAGGGGCTGCATTGCATTCTTATGGTTCAGTGACCATTACCTGTTAGTTGGATTGGAGGTCAATCCCAGAAGCAGCAGCACCTCTGTGAGGTGGTGTGAGTTAGGATGAAGGAAGCTCCTCTAACACAACCTGTAATCTACCATATTCCTTCTCATGCTGGGAGAAGTGACAGTGCTGACCTACACTGTGTTCACATCTATTATACAAATCAACATAGAAATGTCCGTTTATTACATTGTTTATGAATCAACTATCAAAAATGTTGCGAAGCTCAATCACAAAATTGTTGAAAGTATGAAGTACAGACTAGCAGATATCAGCAAGGTCGATATAATAAGCAAATATTAGCAGTATTGCTGTTTATGGTCATATAGAAACAGTGTCATTTTTTGTCCTGACATGTTTAATTTTCAACTGTAGAATGTCCTGCACAGTATGTCATTATTGTGTAATTAACATTGATATGGTGCTATGGTGAGGACTGTGGCTCCTTTATCCTGGTCTAAAGATTGCAGATGACTCATGGATGCATGTCACCATATTATAGATTTGAATGTGTTTGAAGGGTGCTATAATCCAAATCCTGAGCACATTCATGATAGAGGGAATGCCTCCACACGGCTCTCAACATGGCCACGGCTTGAGCTGGCAGCCAGAAGCTAACGGTGCTAATAGCACACGCAGTCAAAACAAAGGCAACGATGGTAAAAGTGTGACGCTGAGGGCAGTCCGTTGGTCTGGACGACGTTATCAGCGGTAACCACTATAAGAGCGCCGTGCAGAGAGAGGAGATCAGCTAGCCAGTGGTGCTCAACACAGAGACTCACGTGCACTAACATGCATGCACGGCCAGACCGCCTTTACAAAGCACAGAGAAACTCAGATCACAACACAAGCAGAGGGACAGCTACGTGCTGCTCTGCTCCGGTAGACATCACTCCACTAGAACTGATGTAGAACATCGTCATTTAGCACTTTACACCTATACTTTTTCTATAATGGCTGATAGCGTACATTGTTATTAGATTTCCATCTCAAATATTGGTGCATTGAAAACTGTAATTTCAAACTCAGAGATGGAACCAACAGAATAAATTCAAGCGTTTCAATAGAAAGCATTGCCTCACTTGCTGTGGTATGTTTGAGTGTAACAACATGCAAAGACAATGTCTTTCACAAGTCTTTGCCAACAAAGGCTTTTAGATGTCATGCCAGTCGATGAGAGCACTACCCAACTGTTTTTTACTGTTGTCATCAATTTTATGTGTCGTCAACTTCATCCACAGCTCAGCCTCACATCCAGAAGCCCCGCCCTCTTGCTCACTGTACAGTATGTGTGTTTATATCTTTCATTGGCCAGAATGATGAAAACAGTGCTAAACAGAAAAGTATGTGTCATTTCCTCTCCGGGGCTCTATCGTTCAGTCCATCCACGTGTTTATGGTTCAGAAGAAGAACTGTGAATGCTGCTCACAAAAAGAGTCTGCTAACAATTGTTTGCACAGCCTTTGGTAATGCATCTGTTTAGAGTTTCAACCACGAGACCCCCAGACCCCCAGAGAGGCTGTCTGTACTGAGCTGAGCAGTTATAGTCACACCGGGTCGGCCTTCTGGTCAGACACAAGATCAATCGGAGAGTTTGTCTGTCAGCTGGTTGAAGCTCACAGTGAAGAGAGTGGACAAATGCTCATTCAGTCATGTGATGTGAAGGCAATCTCCTCACAGTTCATTCATTTACACTTTACACTTGCCCACAAGTCATACAACAAAGACCGCTGCAGCTGAACATGTTCTCTTGAAGGAGGATCAGCTCTGATAAAAGCAAACCCAACAGTGAAGCACTGTGTGTGAAGCAAAACTATCATGTTGGTTGTTTTTTAGTGAAGGTCAACAAAGTGGCTGTCTTTAAATGCACAACCAACAAACAGCAGTAGAGACAGACATCGAACCCCCCACGAGGTATTATGGTCTGCTTATTCAGACAAACCACACACAGGTCATGTTCATTAGATCTGGAGGAAGAGTACACTAATCAGCATTCATGATGTACACAACTGATGTCATCTCACTGTGTGTGTGTGTGTGTGTGTGTCGTCTCATGTAAACACATCTCAGACCACCGTTTAACGAGCCTTCATGCAACATGCATCCAAACAACCACTAGCTGTAACTGAACAGTCCGTTACGTTCCCGCATGTGTTAACAGTTCGCCTTCCTTCACACACACAATCACACTTTATGTGAAATGCTTCCACGAAACCCGACCCACTCCAGGGACTGGACTTCAGCGCACACGCTGTCGTTGCTGTGTTAATATCTTAGCCGGGTTTAATGAGCCTGTGATGTTGTTACGGTGAAAGCTAGACGAGAAGCAGGACAGAAGCAAAGTCACACACTTGTGAGTAACTTCTCTCCGCTGGAGCAAACCCAGATCAAATAACTTTGAAGCATTTTGCAAATGGACACAGCTTTGAGATGAGAACAAGCAGCTATTTACCTTAACGGGCCGGTTGTTCGTTAGCGGGAGAACCGGGATGTGTAGTAGGAGAAAAGAGCAAACCGGGAGAGCTAAGCCTCCGTTACCGAACATGGTTCATTCATGTCCCGGGCTCTAACCTCCTCACCCCTCCTCACCCTCTCTCTCTGCCTCCTTCCTCCACCCCTTCTGGTGGAGCTACGCCTTCTGGCCCTGCTCGCGCTCACACACCTACGCACGCGCACGCACGCTACACCCCCCACTTTGGTTTCATGCTTATTAACAGATTTGATGTGTAGGCTTTGAACGTTTTGACTTGTTCGTTTCATTTAGAGTTCTGGGGTTCTTTCGAACATTCCAAGTTGCGTTACAGACTGTAGGAGTAGTATGGCATGATATTGCCGGGAGGAAATTCCTCAAAAAAAATGAATCAAAAAAGAGGTCATTTAAAAAAACAAAAACGCTTTTTTTCACGCAGACTTCCAAACAGCTTTCACACTGTGTATTTTAGACATCGTTTGACCTGCAAATCTCCAAATCAATAGCCTACTGAGTACTTACACCAGTGATGAATATCTGCATGCCCCACACTAGATCACTAAACCAGAGCTCTAGCGCCCTCTAGTGGTTACAATGGCACTACATCCCAGTAGATGACCGGCGTGAGTAGCCCACTGAATGAATGAATAAGTGAAGTCTCCAATCAGTGACTTTTACAGGCTGATGTAAAAGAGAAGAGTGAGGCGGAGAGACTCGTGTAAAAAAGATAGTTGACTAGCCTACTCAACCAGCTTCCCTCTTCTCTACCATCCCTTCTTCATGATTGGCTTATTTTAATTTCAAAAAATTATTTGCCCGTCAGAATTTAGGCTAGGACACACAACCAGCACGGTCTGCTCTGTTTGACACTGTTTTGTGGGTTTTCGTGGTTACATTTTTACCTACGTAATGAACGTGATTCATCGTCTTTGATTCGGGCCCCCGGGCCCCGTTGGCATAGCGCCTCAATTTCCCAGACT
Organism: Anarhichas minor; assembly: GCF_050575085.1. Taxonomy (NCBI): domain Eukaryota; kingdom Metazoa; phylum Chordata; class Actinopteri; order Perciformes; family Anarhichadidae; genus Anarhichas; species Anarhichas minor. The sequence goes on along the minus strand of NW_027466452.1, from coordinate 123,555 downwards.
GCATTGCGTCTTATTCATCCGCCATATTGCCTTCGCCGAAACGCGCTGGCTGGATCGACTCGTACCCTCAACTGAAAATGTAAGTACAGAAACAATACAATTTGAAGCAAGCTAAGACTATATATAGTTTACGTCTGTAATTCGGTATCAATGTCCGTTTGCGTACAAGTTTGCGTCTGTTTAAACGTGTGAAATAGGGTTAAACGAGCATAAAGCTCACCTCAGGAGATTGGTGCGTCGGGTCCTTCTCTGTTGTTGTTGTCCCCTCTGTTTCAGACACAAATTACATTCACCATTACCTCGCAATATTTCAACTATAAGCGTTTTGTATCATTACCTGTAATATTTAAATGGACATAATTGAACTGTGCCTGTGCAGTCTTTGTCTTCGGCTTATGTGCCTCTAACGGCATCGTAACGAAGAATAGCTAGCTTCAATTATAGCTAGTTAGCATTAGCCGTGCCCCATATATTTTACATGCAATCTGTGCGCGGGGTCTGTCTATTAACTGCAACTGATCAGCTAGTATCAATAAGATGGACTGAATCAAGTGTTTACGTATTGGTCGTGTGCTAGCTAATAACTTTTAACGTTGACGTTTCTACTAACAATCATTGAGAACATGTATCTAGTTTACGTCCATTATTCTAACACATTTAGTTTGTTGGTTTGTTTACATGCATTGCTGATTGTGGTAACGGTAGTTACAGAGAATGAACACGCTGCAGTTAAGACGTCATACGGTTCACGTCTCCGTTTTTTAATACATTTTAAGCATGTATCTGCATCAGTTTCATTTCACATCAACATTGTATGTGGACTACCCCCACTCTCACCTCTTGTCTGTCACATTAGGCAGCATGGCCACATAACTATAGCAGGAGATTTAGACATTCAGGTTTCTTGGCTCATCTTTTAGTCTTTTCTAAAGGCTTTTGTGTGGGCATGTAAGACATAGCCCATCGGGCCCAGCACTCATTGTGGGTTACCCCTGGTTGGCTTGAGAATATATTTTGGTCAGGAATTCAAGCAATGCACCATCCAACGGTCTCAGGTGGCATTGACAAAGAGGCTAAAACTATTCTTTGAATTGCCAACTGAAGTGAACTGAGCATTTAGATGAATCAACACAGATGCTAGTCCTAATTGTTGTTTTGGGAGAATTATTTTTTCTAACCCTGACCCTGGGGGCGATTGGAACCCAACAAGATCTGTCCTGGGTACTAAGGATTTCATGGCAGGGATTTCACTTAGAGTTGTTTTAAGCTGTAGTAAATGGAGAAAAGTCTTGATGAATTCAAGTAAATGGAAGTTTTAAAACAACAAAACTATAAAAATCTGTTTACAAACTTAAAACCGGTTATAATTTCCCTTACGATATTCATTTTTATATACTGCCATATTGTAGAATGGCCAAGAACACCACTACGGTCGGGTTAACACAACAATTATTAACCCACAACTAACTCGCGTTAACAGTATTAAACACCATGAAAAACATCAATATGTGACACTAACAATTTGTAAAGGTAGTGTGCATTCACACATGTACACCGTCGAACAGCATGCTGGGTAATGGTATAGCAGTTAAACAGCAACACCAACGGTTCAGACATTGCATGGAAAGGGGTTTCCCAGGGGCTCTGCATATGACCGGAAAATCAGTGGCACGCAATAACAATCAGCCTATAAGGACATGGTCCCAATAACGCCAGTCGACAGAGTCTTTGAATCAACCATGAAAACACTGGATTAGAGGTGACAATATTTCAGCCAAACTGTAATCCCAACATTATACCAACAACACCTACTTACAACTGCCCAATTTCCAACAACAGACCTGTGTTCAGTTTATAGTGTTAATACAACTATATAAAAACTATGTATTATTATTATTTACTCTGTAATTACTCACATGTAAGTAACTGGACTTGGTCTGAAAAGGAGTTTTATAGCTGCATCCCTGCATACAATCGACACAAAAGGTAATCATTAAGTATTAGATTTGCTAGAATGTGTGATTTTGTTTTTTGTGTGTTTCAGTGTTGCAGTGATGACTCAGACAGTTCAGACCAACGGGGTTCAGCCCCTCAGTAAGACCTGGGAGCTGAGTCTGTATGAGCTCCAGAGAACCCCACAGGTAACAATTCATAGGATTTCACTTCATTCACAGACGTGTCTTTTCAAAATCCCCTTCATCAATCACACACCATGTTGAAATGTGTTTCTGGCATACAAATACCTAAGGAAGGTATTTCTGTGGGAAAACAAATGTTTTATTCATGTATGCTGATGTATGTACTATTAGAGATACTTATAAGATTATGAATTGATTCAAATCTTCCAAAAATCCATTTTTTTAATTGTTTAGTTTTATCAAAGAACCAAGATACTGATGAACAGTAATCCTTCACACTAGGATTTGCAATTAAGTTCAAGTATGAATGGGAAAAAATTACATTTGAATATGAAACTTTATTTCAGACGTTGATAGATAAAAAGCAGCACTAGCACAGACAAAAGAACCAGAACCAGTTTTACAGTGTTATTTCGTTTACAGTTTCGAAAAAATATAATTTTATTTCATTTTTTTAACATTCTTATTTTTGTATAACTTGATCTTGTTATTCTTGAAGTCACTGAGAATTGAGAAATACTAAAGTTTAGCATGAATAAATGTCACTTTTTTTTTTTTTTTTCACACCACTAATAGGGCTGCACAATTAATCGAATTTTAATCGCGATCACGATTTTGGCTGCCACAATTAAATGAGCATGATCGTCTGCGATATTGACGTTTAAAATGCGTGCTCTGCTACACATCAAATCAAGCGCTTCCTCAACTAACAGTCAGCCGACCACCAGGGGGAGAACGAGATGGGAGGTGTCATGCGCGCACCCTGCAGACTCCGCTATTAGTAGAAGAGTAGAGAGACAGACAACAGAGCAGACGGTCACGGGTGTCGTGTGAAAGCTAAATCTAATGTCAGGAGCAGAAGGGGAGGAGCTAGCCCCTCGAAAAGGATCATCATCCGTTGTCTGGAAGTTTTTTGGATTTAGGGCAAGTGATGTTAACCAAGAACAAATCATATGACAGAGTCGTCAGAGTTGTGTCTGCGCCGCATAGCAATACAACTAACTTGTTCAACCACCTGAAAAATCACCACAAACCACAGTACGACGAATGCATTAAGGCCAAAGCTAACGTTACCTCACTGAATCTCCGTCGTGGAAAGGACCAGTCTGATGCAAAGATTTGTACATTAGCCAGAATGTAGCATAACAATGGAAGTGGAAGCAGTGTTCTTGTTCATTTAAACATGAAAGTACAATAAAAAGATGTCCCTAAAATTGATGAATAATCGTGATCTCAATATTGATCAAAATAATTGTAATTATGATTTTGGCCATAATCGTGCAGCCCTAACCACTAATCACTTTATCTGTAAATAAACATCTAAAATGATGACTCTTCAGTTGCTAGGGTTATAGGATTTTGAGGACCGTTACCTAAAATCATCAACGGAGCTTCTACCATTCCTCATAGATGTGTCTTTGTGTGTACTAACCTTCATTTTGATCTGTTCCATACTGGCACAGGAGGCTATAACAGATGGACTGGAAATTGCAGTGTCGCCAAGGTCCTTGCACAGCGAACTGATGTGTCCTATCTGTCTGGACATGTTGAAGAACACGATGACAACCAAAGAGTGTCTGCACCGCTTCTGTGCTGATTGTATCATCACAGCTCTAAGATCTGGGTAAGTTTTACCATGCAGTAGAACGCATTGTTTAATGGATATGTCCGTCGTGTCTGTCTAAAATCAGTACATATCCAAATGCACATTAGAAGCACTCCGTTTCCCACAGGACTTTGTAAGACTATGGTGGGTTGACCATAGACCTTCTAGGGGTTAGACACAGTCCATGTTTCAGCTTAGCATAGATTGCATGAGTTGTGGCGTAATACAGCAGTGTGTGCACTGGCAGTTCTGTTACCGGTTAGCCAAACACACCATTCAAAACAATAAAAGTGAGCCGCAGGTATGCAGCATCATGTCTACCTTAGTTCAGATTGCTATCAGCCAAAACAGCGTCCATTCTGTTAGCCAGACACCCCATTGTGGGCACAGAGTAGCAGCTGGCGAATCAGAGATGCACTCAGCTGTGTTATCCCTAGCAGCCAGGCACCGGTTAAGAGTCGTGAGTGGGGAGTCAGCTGGTGGTAAATGGCAGTATAAAACGGGCAGTACAAGTTGTTGTGGGAAAGTGAGTCACCACAACCATGAGACGTCCTTGAGCATGCAGCCATAACTGGACAACTCAAATATTATGCAGTCTGGTTCAGCGGAATGCAAACTTAGCAGTGGACAGACACAGAGGTGCAAGCACCTTCACTCACTCACTCACTCACTCGTGGATGCAAGCACAAAAGTAACCAGTCGCATGATCCTCCTGGTGCAGGCGATAATAATAACTCTTTTAATATACATAGTGGCCTGTGAGTATTGAAATATTCTTAAAATAATCTATGCAGGTCGACTCATCTCTACACATATTGGCTCTAAAGTAGCAACTGTCTTCAACCATTATGTGGTTGCAAATAACATGGTATTCCACTGTATGTCATCAACATGAGCCTAGACATGCACTCACTCAATAGTCAGCGGCTCTCTAAACTCTCTAGTAGGGTGCTGACTCAATGCTACAGAAGAGTTTATGTATGTCAGTTAGTCATAGTCTTGCAAGTAGTGGTGCAACGGATCATAACGCTCGCGGTTCAGATCGTATCACGGACCAGAGTCAACGATCGGCTCAAAGATCGGATCAGCACAAAAGAAGAAAAGAGAGAGAGAGCAGATTTCACTTCTAGAGATCCCTCATAACCTTTGTTTTGCCGCTGATACTAATTGCCAATCATTGATGATCCATATTGTTGTTTGATTATAGCAGCTGGCCTCAAGAACCAGAAAGACAGAAATTATAATGCATTTGAAATGTATTGCATTAATAATGGTCCACATTGTTGCATTGGCACTGTTGAATGCTTCCTAATGTCTGTCTGTCTTCCCTGTGTCTCCAGTAATAAAGAGTGTCCTACCTGTCGTAAGAAGCTGGTCTCCAAGAGGTCGCTGCGTCCGGACCCTAACTTTGATGCCCTGATTAGTAAGTAATCACAAGAATGTCAAACCACTAGAAGCCAACACAAAACAGAAGCGGATACCGGGGGGGGGGGCCTAAACATCGGAACATTTCTTTTTATGACAAAGTGTGCAGCTTTTGTCACTGCAGTGTATCTTTCTGGGCTTCTGGAAGAACATCTCCAGAGCCTCTTGATATTTATTTATGCATGTATGTAATGTATGTATTTATTTACTTACTTACCAAGATCAGTCTTGTACAGCCAGGGGGAGTATTTCCCCTCTGACAGCCAAGCTGGGTCAAAACCGGTCCTCCGGTGGTGACTGGACTTTAGCTGCTTGTCATGGGCAGGGCGTGCAGCACTTGGGCTCTTTCCTGTACTTCGACCCGGAGCAGGAGAGCTAATCCGGCTGCTACTTGCAGGAGAGCGAGTGTTGCGTATATAACAATACCTGCGTTTAAAAAACGCAGGTATTGTAAGATAAAGATGAGATAAATAACAGAAGGCTCTTTAGTTTGTTTAATAAAAGAACACAGTGTAGACCTGTTCTATAGGAAAGGGAACCTTAAATGACTTCTGTTGTGATCTGGCGCTATATAGAAAATATAATTAAACAAAATTCACTTGACCTTCAAGGGATCCATTGATCCCCAAGGGATCTCCCCCCCATATAATGGTAGGGGAAACACTGGAAAGTGTGAGGGACTAACGGTCCCTGGCACAATTGCATTTTTGAGGGGCTTGGGATGATCTAAAAGTTGAAATTATTGGCACACGAAAATTGCAATGTCTTGTCTTGTTTTGTCTCGGGCATAGTCAGCGGGCTCCAAAGCGCCCTCATAAAGCTCACCGGGTTTGGGATTAAGTTCCTTTAATGAACCTTTTGAAACTCCTCCTAGAGAATTCTACAGCTCCGTCTCAAATGTGGTCAGCAGAATCTGAAAACCTTCTCAATGGGTAATTGCGAAGTTTTCGTGGAGGAAGTCGGCTGTATGTTACAAAGATCCTTCGATTTACATGACATTTACATGGTGTGGTCAACACATGATATAAACCAAATGGCCTATGATTAGTTTGTTCTCTAGTCACCACGTAGTAGACACAGAAGGAAGAAAGAAATACCGTCTTCAGTTGTGCATGTCCGGTAGTCTCGTTTATGCTCAACCGACCCGCCAGTACCCCGGACATGCACGGAGGTGCGAGGGCCCATTCATCACTGCTTGCAGCTTTGATTGAGGTTGTTATGGATCCATAATAAAAGGAGACCGACTCTCTGTAGGCTAAACAACCTCACCTTTAGAGTTTTCTAGAGCAATATAAATGTATTGTCATTGGTTGGCACATCTCGCCCTATACAACCAGGTATTCAATTACAATACACGGAGATCCAGTTTTAGGAAATGTCTAACTTGCGTTATGATTCAATGCTATATTTATGGAAGTAATAATAATACATTTTATTTATATAGCGCTTTTCAAAATTCTCAAAGACACTTTACAAACATCATAAAAAAAACTAAAACCATAGAAGACACATTAAGAGCAGTTTTGTAAAGGTGGGTTTTGATTTGCTTTGGAAGTAGCAGCTTAGATGGTTTATCCTCTGCTTTCACCTCAAGTCAAAAGACTTGTGCTTTGTCTTGTAGTGCTGCTTTTGATAATCGCCACGCAACATATGAACACATGAGGTATACTGGTTTTGAACTGCCCATGGGAAGAATGAACATCTGAAAGTCCATCCGTGATTAAAAGCTCTGTTTCTCTCACTCACTCACTCACTCGAGTCGCAATGCTTATTAGATTGGCTGAGTAGTATCACATGAGATGATTTACAACAAATGCAATTGGTCTGTGGGTTTGCAGGTTGTAAAGGCTACAAAAGTGGTGCATGTAAAAAAAAAAAAATAGAAAAGCTCCTTCAAAATGTAACAATTCCCAAGAATTTAGCAAATATAGGTCCGGGGTCCAGATAGGACACCATCCACTGTAGACTTCTAGAACAAAGACTGTTGACATGATTCCGTGTGTGTGTAGGACATGAGTCCGTGTGTGTGTGTAGGACATGAGTCCGTGTGTGTGTGTGTAGGACATGAGTCCGTGTGTGTGTGTAGGACATGAGTCCGTGTGTGTGTGTGTGTAGGACATGAGTCCGTGTGTGTGTGTGTGTAGGACATGAGTCCGTGTGTGTGTGTGTGTAGGACATGAGTCCGTGTGTGTGTGTAGGACATGAGTCCGTGTGTGTGTAGGACATGAGTCCGTGTGTATGTGTAGGACATGGGATAGCTTTTAAACTAAGTCCCTCGCAGGAAGACCTTCTTTGGATACTTTGGCCATGTGGAGACTTTGGGGGCCTCTGCAGCTATTTCTCATTTGAGACACACCAGACCCTTTGTTGGGACCTGATGAAAAGGTTAAATTATAAAAATGATTTTAAAAAACCAACCAACTCATATTTATTAACTTCACTTTCATAACAACGTTTAATCACGACACAAAACACCTGGATGAACTGAAACATTGTGTAAAATATTATTTTTAATAACTTATTTTTATATTCATTTATCCCATTTCAGGCAAGATTTATCCGAGCCGTGACGAGTACGAAGCCCACCAAGAGAGAGTCTTGGCTCGCATCAGCAAACACAACAACCAGCAAGCCCTGTCCCACAGCATAGAGGAGGGGCTGAAGATACAGGCTATGACACGGTGAACAGGACTCTCAACGCACACCAGCACTGCAAATACAAACGTAAAGCTGTCCCTCTAATACATGCCGTGTGCATTTGTTTCTGTCAGACTGCAGCGTGGTAAGAGACACACAGTGGAGAACGGGAGCGGAGCGGAGGACAACGGAGACTCCTCCCACTGTAGCAACGCTTCTGTCCACAGCAACCAGGTATGTTGCTACGTATGATGTTTCAATTATCCATCGTGTGTGTCCTATGGATGCATTTTGTGTCAAACCTCAGAAATCGGTTGTAATTTGTGCCCAGTGAAAATATAGGTTGTATTGGTTTGCACTTGTTGTATTGGTGCGAAATATGTGAATATAAGCACACATGAATATGGGATGACACTTTGTCCTGGTGTGTTATGTCATCGCAACAATGCTGTGCTTTTCTCCAAGGAGGCAGGACCGAGCATTAAGCGCACCAAGACCAGTGATGACAGCGGTTTGGACATGGACAATGCTGCGGAGAACGGGGGCGGAGACTCTGTGATTGAAGGTGGTGCCAGCGAAATAGAACTGGTGTTCAGGCCACACCCTACCCTGATGGACAAGGATGACGGTCACAACAGGTAGCGTCGCACACGTACAGCTCGCATTGTGGCTTTTGCTTGTGTCGTATGTAAAATACATCTCTGAAGAAACCGAAAGCTGAGATAACCTTTACAGTATACGGTGAAAAGTGAAGCAGCTAAAACATGGCACTTATATTTGCTGTCGCCGTGAGTTCTGTAAACAAGGAACACGTGTTCCACAGAAAATGTTTTTAGTGCACAGTTTGGAGGCTGCAGAAGATTCAGTGTAAGTCCACAAACCAAATGTGTGTCACCGTGGCTTTGTACGGTAAATCATGTGGCCTTCATGGTACGGCTCTCAGCAAAGATAGAGCGTGACAGTGATCTATCAAGGGCTATCTGTGTGGACACCACATGCAGCTGAGCCGTAGTAGTCCAGTATCTACTGTGTGGCTGCTCTAACCTGCAAACATGGGCACCGGAATAGAAAGCGCGTGTGCGTGTGCGTGTGTGTGAAGACAACACGGCCAAATGGGACCACTGTGATAAACCCGCCCACCCCTTCCTGAGGATGCTACATTGTGAACAACAAATGTGTTTGGGCAGGAGGATAGCTAGTAACGTTGGAAGCAAATGGCTAACGCAAGGACGTTCCAATGAGCTGCATTATGATGCCTTCATGCTCTATTCAGCAAAAATAATTACTGAGCAAAGTTAAATTATAATGTTATGATGATGTGTCCAAATGTAATCTTGTAGAATGTAGTTTTGAGCGGTCAGTTGATGGAGACGTTTATATTGCAATAGAAACTAGATATTAGAGAGGGAATTATGACTTCCTAAGACGAGCTCTAAGCAGCTCATAACACATCATTAAAACTACTAATAATAATAATTAAAGATCTTTTTATCAATTAAAAAAAACAATCTTTTACTGAGCTCAGAGTGAGTCGTCTTCCAATCTGAACATTGGCGTTTGGATCCCCAGCATGTTGAGGTGTCCTGAACACTGAACCCAAATGGCTCCTGAAGGCGGGGCCATCGTGAATGTGGGCGGGCACCTTGTATGCTAGTGTATGAATGTGAGTGGATGTAGTGTTCAGCCAAAGTGGTCGTCTGTCCAAGTCCATTTCATACAAAAACCACTCTAGATGACTAACATTTAGGTTGTTCACACTGACTTCAGGGTGGTTTACATTTTTTGGGGGGGGAAATAGTAATACTATCTTTAATAATCAATACCTTTTTTCCCAGCTGATCCAATCAATGAGTCCAAACTGTGATCTGATCTGAACTGTGACCTTTGTGAACTGTTACAATGTACTCATCAGCTGTGGCAGCCTGCTCATTTACACGTGTGTGTCTTCAGTGTGGAGTTTGTCCCTCGCTACATCAAGACATCCGGTAACGCCACAGTGGACCACCTGTCTAAATACCTGGCTGTGCGACTGGCTCTGGAGGAGCTGAGAAGAAACGCAGAGGCCAGTCCTGTAAATGTGGAGGCAGCTTCAGAGAAGCAGTACACCATCTACATACCTACTGCTGGGAACCAGTTCACTGTGAGTGCACACGCACACAGAGCATGACCTATACTGCAAAACCTACACTTATGTACCCTACGTCATTGGTGACTTCATTTTCCCAGTCTGTACTACAGCAGATGCAGTCTTCCCTAAGCAGTAGCAGTACTTTGCCCTGTGTTCTGGTCAAATGTGTGTTCCTAAACTCTGTCCACAGGTTCTGAACGGTTCCTTCTCTCTGGAGCTGGTCAGCGAGAAGTACTGGAAGGTGAACAAACCCATGGAGCTCTACTTTGCTCCTACTAAAGAACACAAGTAGATACACACGAAAACGCGCGCACACACACACACACACACACACACACCAGTAGGAAGTTAACATATGGACTTGACTACACCTGCACCCACACAAACGAGAAGAGAGGAGTGTGTGTCAGAAGGAGATGAGAGGGTTGGTTAAACCCTCAAAAGGACTCTTGTAAAAAGAAAACCCCGTTGTTTTATATTCTCTGTATCTTTCTTCGTGTCTCTTTCTATTGTTCTCTCAGTAGAAGGTAGCAGATCAGTACAGCAGGTAAACTGGAGCCATAATGGGCTGGTAATGGTCTCTCCAACACCAGGGTCTGTTCAGTCTCATTCTTACAGCATCAGACATTGGAACTGCATAATAGAATGTAGAATCCAGCAGCCAGCAGCAGCTGCCCGTAGACATGTACCACATGGATGTGTGTCTACTCTACACGGTCATTTCAAATGTAAGGAAGCAAAGAATGATGGCCATAATAATTGAGTTTCTCACTGGAAACCAAACCATGAGACGAAACCACCACTCAATACTTCATGGTTTCACTTCATTTGTAACTCTGAGAGGGTTAGATTCCCCTCTTCAAGTCAAGTCAGGTTTTGCTATTTTAAAAACAGTAATTGTTTTAGAGTCTCGTGGGATCACATGACTGACAGAATGAAGTCCATCACACAGATCCAGGCTCTGCTGATTATTCCTGCTAGTGTGAAGGTTTCACTTAATAATATTTCACAAATCCAATCCAAGCAAATAGATGTACATGATTGACTGGAACTCTTGGATCTCAATCTTTATTAGCTTTGAATCTTCTGTCTGAATTTGTGAATTCTAAAATGTTTTTGAAATTGGCTCAGAGCATACAAATTCATCTATATTTTATGTTCTAAATTCAATAATAATTTGTGATTCATTTTCTTTAACGTAGGTTTTAGTTGCTTGTGAAATTGAAATGATTAGTGGATTGTCTTTACTTCCATAGACGACCATCTAAAGTGATATCAGCCCGTTTGATTGGAGCCGTCTGGCACAGTGTGACATGCTGTTAGTGTGGAGGGCCTTCTGAGAAAACACCTGTTGAACCATATGTTAAAAAACTGTTCTTTCATACTGACCAACTTGACAAGTTATGAGCAGCTGTGGGCAGTGCAAGCATATCCAATTGCATCTACATAGTAATATGAAGCTACAGAGATTGCCTCTGGCACATAGTCTTTATCTTTTTGTTAGGTTTTTTGATAATATTGTAAGTAATTATTTTTTGTTTGTTTAACACGTCTTTCAAATTAAACTAGAGAATGGAGAACATTTGAATGGCTGCAGTGTTTCTGTGAGGGAAGGCTTGTGTCTGTAACTGAATCACTGTAACATGGACGGAGCTCTGGTCGCTCCTTTGGCTCCGACTCTACCAGCATGGACACATGCTGACCATCCAGCTGCTCTTTCCTTTGTTCCTGTGAAATGTGTACAGCAGAATAAGTCGACTCATTGAGGAGACAGTGAATTGTGTTGTAGAAGCTCGTTGCTGTTGTCTTGATCTCTTGCCTGTAGAAACAAACTGTCCTCTAATATCTGTGGCTTGTTCTTTTATAAATGTCTTTTGTAACATGGAGAGGAGTGTGTTGGGTTGGGAAGATATGTTTGCAGCACCACGGACAGTTAGACCATTAAAGTATTCACCGTCACCCCAAACCTGCTCTCTGCTGCTGGCTGACCAGTGGGAGGGGACAGTCACAGGATCCTTCTGTTGCCGGCACTCCTTGGATGTAAAGAATGACGTCTTCATATGCAGCTCAGACATTCATTCATTCATCGCAGAATACATGATGCTACTTAGTTTTTGTTTCAGACACATGGCGAGGGTTTGGTTAAGTGTGTTAAAGTGAGATCAGCCCTGTACGGATCTACAGAGGACTTCTAGCGCCACACACACACCTCCATCACCTCTTAGATCAGGAGAAGGTGGAAGGGAAACTGCAGATTCAGTTCTTGAAATGAAAACGTTTTTGCCCACTTACATCCAAGCACACATTTCTTCCTTTCTCCTTTGGCTACTACGATCCACAAGTCTCCTGTGATTGGATTGATTTTTGTAAACGCCCCTATGTGCAGGATGAGTCCTAAAACATTTGAAACTGGCTCTGACTTCTGTTTCACTGTTAAATACTCTGTTTTAGTCTCTGTGTAGCTAATGAGCGGTCAGAGAGCTTTACAAGGATACGGATCCTGGAGATAAAGTGACAATTCAAGCGAGTGAGTGGGTGTAGAAACTCAACATGTTTGTACTGTAAATGTCCAGTTGGGTTGATGTCTTTTTTCGCTCTGCATCTCATTTGGTACACAGGACGAACCACAACCATTACACGAAAACATGCATGATTCAAACGTGACTCTTTAACCGTCCTCACTGTGGACAAGAGGATGCACCAATTTGTGTTGGAGGAAAAACATGAGGTGTTTTTGCCATGTAGAGAAAAGTAAAGTTTGCATGTATGAATCTCCTTACTGTTACGCAAAGAGTGCCAGTTGATTTCATTTGTGTGCACGACCATGGCTGCTGCTAACGGCCTTCGGAGGCCACTAATCATGAGTCACTGGATGAATTGATGAGTTTGTTGAAATTTTGGCTTTGGCAGCCCATCCCAGGTGTAGAAGAACCCCCTCATCACAGCCCATCTACACTTGTGGACACCAGGGGTTGATTCTCACTGCTGGATCAAGAAATGTGATTTATTGTTCCATCAAAAGCTGGAAACATTTTCCTTTTTGTCATTGATGTCACACGTTTGATAGTTGGCAGGGCAGATCCAATGGAACTCATATACTTGATCCTTGAGTCCACTGGGAGGGGAGGGGAGGGGAGGGGAGGGGGGGGGGGTCAAGTGACCTCATAATCAGTGCACACTATTGTCCCATTCATGGATACATCTTTCACTACAATAAAGAAAGAAATGGAGCCCATTTAAGACTGTCACAGTATTCTATTACATTCAGGACAGTGCAGTCGGTATTTGTGAGAATGTATTTGATGACATCTTAACGCTTGGTCCATATTAGCTTTTAACGGCATCTCATGGTCTTCATTGGCAGATGAATTTTGCTCAGTTGTCTGTTAAAAAGACTGAGCAGTGAGTAATGATAAAATAAACTATTTTATCGTCATTACTCCCTGTGGATGTGCTAGTCAAGCCTATTGATGTAATGTGAGTGTAGCTGACTCACCACGACGGGTGCCACAAACTGAAGGATTGCATCCGAGTTCTAGCTTTAGGAAAGAGTTCCACAAACTGGACTGCCCAGATAGGCAAGTGTCAAATGGTCAACAGCTGGAACCACAGCTTCCCTCCCGTCTCACTTGGTACCTGACTGTCTGATTAGCTGTCTGTGTGTGTGGGACCTGTATACTGCATCTTTCTGTTTGGACAGTGAACCTCAACCTGTGTTCAACATGCAACACAGAGTGCTTATGTTCTCGCTGTCTGGTTAATAAATTGCAAAAAAATGACTTAATAGCATCCTGGGTGGGATCATGGCCTCCTGTCACTTACTCTATCACCTATTATAAAATGATTAAAAACTGAACCGTATTAAACTGAATTTGTAATACGAAGAGTAGAGGTATTTTCTAGCTGGATAAAAAAACAAATAGTCGATGGCGACAAAACCACTTATGTTGAGGTGAAAGGTCATGGTTGGGCTTAGCACCACTACAGAATCAGTGTAACACAAGGAGGGGAAACACTAACGTGACTTTGGGACACAAACCGGCCTCCTGGTTCAAAGTCCTGTGTTTGTTTGACCCGTCGCCTCTTCTGTCCCAGCAGTTATCCCTGGACTCAGCTCCTGTGGTTTTCATCTCCATTTACACTTCTCTGTAGAATGTGAGTGTTTCCTTTTATCGTTTATCACTATGTACTTGTTATACATTTATATTAAAACATGAGCCTACAGTTGAGAATTGTTTGTTCATATAAAACAGTATACTACAAAGTTTAATCAAAATGATTAATTACTACATGGAACTTTCCATTTGTGTTGATGTTGGCAGTCATTTCCTCTTACAAAGAACACTTGAAATGATGAAAGCACTTGCAAATGACGGTGGTACAGCATGTAAATATTATAACTAAACAATGAACAGCTGCTATACCTCCTATTTAATTCGAGGATATCTCATTTGTTAAATGCCTGCTGCCTCGACTCCTCTCTGGTCTCTTTTTGCCTCCTCCGCTCGCATCTCGCGTGGGCAGGACTAAGACGCGAGGTGAGGAGGCGAGGAAAGGAATCAAGGAGGAATACAAAATCGGGAAAAGAGAAAGACCCACAATTCTAGCAGAACTGACCCCACAGTGTGTGTATTCCTCCTACTGGGTATGCACAATTCCCCTCTGATAACAATCTATTGTTAAAAGACTGATATGACTCAAATGTACTATTAATAAAGGCTCTATCGGTAAAAAGCCTTGTTTCATGGTTGCTGCCATCTGTATTATAAAGACTCACCATGGGTTAAGGACCACACACAATACAATGAAGTCTACACATTGCTTACTGAGTCACTTTGAAGTTGTCATTGTATGTCATGTACCAAGTATAACTTCAGATACAGGAAGACAAAAAGCAAACATCTCATTTTAATGAATATATGCTTATCTGCTTTTCTATAGTTTGTATCTTATGGTGTGTTTTTACACAGTCGTGTAGAAAGTCAACTGTTTCTCATGTGTAATGCTTCTCAGGCTGGAAAGTTTAATAAACCTACTGTTTACAGTTCTATGTCCCCGCTATTTATTACAAACACTAGGAACCAATGTTTTTATCCTGACTCCTGTTTCTAGTCGGACAGAATAACAGTGCTCGCTGTTATTTCCGGTGGTCATTAATGGCTCCAGCTTGTTCTTCAATCAAACACGCGACTAAACGACGTGCTTGAGTGGGAGGCGCTAGGACGTGACGTTACTGAGCTAAAGTCACGTGTAATAATCACGTCGTGGATTAAACACGCGCTGTTGTCCGGTAATAATGAGCTGCGTGCCGCTGAAGAGGTGCTACAAGGAGCTGCCGGTGTGGATAGTGGAGGACCACCACGATGTAAGCCTGGCCTCATTACATACGCGTTGTCTCTTGAGGCTGTCAGCAGAATGTCTTCCTGTGTGTTGCATACCCAGCTAGCTATTCCGTAGTTGATGAACGTCCCCTGATTTATTACCGACTGTGTAACAGCTACTGTGTACCGACATACTTCCACATTACTGCTCATTATTATGAAGGTATTTTTTATATCGACAGTTAACCTGGAATTCATTTGTAATGCCATAGCTGCACTTTAATGCAGCCTCCTAGAGAATGTATGAGACTGACTTCAGAATGAGTTCAGTACGATCTAAAGACTTTAGAGATGAAAACTCTTCTCAAGTTTGAGCTTTGATAGAACGGCCTTTCCCTGGCATGGTGGCCAATTCACATGATCTGTCATTAACCAATGAGCTGTGGTAAATTGACTGTACAGGTCAAACCTGCCCCATGCTTTACATGTTTGATCAGAGTCATGTTCTGAGATGTGTTGACGCATAGTCACAGTGCCACCTACTGGCAACAGGCACCAGCGTGATGTGACAAACATCATCTGATGTACAATGTGGGGTCCAACACTACAGTGGTGGGAAGACTTTACATGTCCAGTCCATTGACCGTGTACACCTCCACAGCAACACAATGCATGTTCCACTCCTGTTCTCTAGAGCCACAAAGTGCACACAGGAAGTGGTGGAAAAATGTGCAATATGTCATTTCCAGAAACTCGTGCGCGAGTATGTGATGGTCACGGAAACACCTGGCCATGCCAACCAGCGCTCCACCAGTACAAGCAACCATCGCTGCTTGCAGCTTTAATGAAGGTTTGTTTCTGCTTGTTCGGTTGGCCTGCTATCAGCAAGGCTGGAAGCTTCACTGACTCATATTCACGGAGCTTATTGGTGCGAAATGTTCTACAAAAAATGATTAATTTCTCTTCATGTAACTCCTTCCAGGTTTTTCAATGTAGAAACTTCATTCAAACGTAAAACGTTACTTTATTCGGACATATGTGCTATTACTTTTCTCATGCATGCCCTTCATACTTCATAATAAGGTTATTAATTGAACCTATGTTTACCCAATAACAAGTCAAAATGGGTGCTATTACACCTGTTTTAGTTTGGTGCAGGGATGGCATATTTTGTTAGAACTGCACCAGTTCTCTCGACAAAACGCCTTCTAGATTATGGCAGAAAATCAGCTCTGTGGCAATAGTTAGTGATACTATCATGTTTTGTTGGGCAAGATAATCTTCACAAATGACTTCCACTTATATGACTTTTGAATGCAAGAAGTAAAAGTAAAAAGCTAATCTTAGGCTCTAAACAAACTAAACAGTGGTTGCATGAGTGGGAGTTTACCCAACAAGGCTATGAAGGTGGACTAGTCAGCGGGATGACCTTTCCTAGTCTCCTTTAGCCACTTGTTAGCAACCGCTTTATTTTACTAAAGGGCTTCAGAGTTCATGAGAGGGGTATGTACTGGTGTGTTTGATATTGTAGGACAAAACTAGAACTGGACCTAGTTTTTTTCAAAGTGAAAGCCCCTTAGCCCCAGAGTGAATCTATTATATATAATATTTATATATATATATAGAGAGAGAGAGAGAGAGAGAATTGAGTATGTGCTCCAAGTAGCAGACACACTGTCTAAATGTCTTACGAAATTGTGTAGTTCAGTGGCTTTAAACACAATATCAGAAAACCCCGCCCCTAACAGTGTGATTGACGTAAAGCTGTCAGTGTCCAGCTCCTCAAGAAACCAGTGATTCCCACAGGACTCTGAGAGACTCAGAAGGTTCTAGCACAGTCCCTATTTGAGAGTATTACCACTTTCCATCTTGTCGTCCTCTACATCTCAGAGGGAGGTATTGCACTTGTTAGGTTCAGGAACCTCTCGAAACTGTGGGAGAGCCGCACGTCTCCCAGCCGTGCCAAAAACTCAGCCTGTTCAAATTATGATCAAAAGTATTTAATCTTACAGAAGCTAAAACAATTGCAAAGTGAATTACATTATTTACACCATCGATGGAAATATGATCCGCGGAAAAGAGTCCACACACGTTCCAACCAGGAAGCTTGATACCTGCAGGATGAAACGTGAAGAAACTGAACGAATTCTTCCTTTGAATCTCCTTTCATAGTCCGTAAAGCATCCACAAAATGTCTGTCTCTGTTACAATTGGCTTAAATCCAGCTGACTCCACCTCCTGGCTTCAGTCAGCTGACCGCCCTCGCGTGACTTATTGGCTTTTGGTCCGTCGCTCCTTCTGCGTGTCCCTCCCTCTGTTGGGCCCCGGTTGGACTTCCTTCTGTGGCGATGGTGGTCCCTGAAATCCCTGTCTCAAAATCCCTGTCCGTCTCTTGGCTATTCTTCACAGTTTAATACATTCAATTAGGGCTGGGCGGTATACCGGTTTTAATTTCCCGTATGATATGAATTTTTCATATACCGTCATGCACAGCCGAGGCAACTTCTGTCGCTCTTCAACAGGCAGCAAAATATATTGTTCGCCGCTAAGAGCGCTGCAGTCTGAGCTAGTTGTCTTAAATGTATTGAGAGGGAACCCTAGTCATGGTCATAACTTTATAATAACAATTAACAACCCACAACTAACGCTCTTTAACAGGGCAAAACACCACGACACAACAGTTTGCGACACAAACAATTTGTAACACTAATAATTGTACATTTATAAAATTTCCCCGCTGAACTGCATGCTGGGTAAAGCTCGCTAACAACAGTCTGCTAACAGCTGGGAGAGGCTCTGTCGCTCCAGTAACGTTACATTAAAGAACAGAAAAGAGCGATGCAGGATGAACAAAGACTGAACAACAAAAGGTATTTTGGTCGGACACATATGCAACGCTGATTACCGTAATATGTTTGGTATTTGTTATAAATGTACGTTGGTACATAGAGGGTGATAATAAGCTGTACATGGAGGGACTTAGGACCCAGGGGAATGTAGGTGAAGGAAACAGGAAGTGACGGAACGGAAGACATGCCACACAAACAGCTGTTCACCGCTTGCTGGCCGGTTGACCGGACGGTTCTTTCCGGCGTTAATTAATTAATGCGTTCACGCGGGAAAAAAATACCGTGATATACCGTGAAACCACCAGAATCTTACAAAATACCATGATATGCATTTTTGGTCATACCGCCCAGCCCTACATTCAATGATTGTCTTTTATGGCTCAACACTTCTACGGTAAACATACTGTAAACATACTATACATTTGATAAGTATTCTTGTGGCGTTCCAAATACTTTGACATGTTTTACAAGCATATGTGGCATACCACGTACTTCCTGACATTTTACCATCCACCTCTAGGGGTGCTATAAATCCTACTAACAAACACTTCTAAACCTAAATTCCTCACACACTTTTAACTTCACTACATTTGTCAATATTAGTTGCTCGTGAGGCTACTTGCAGATTCAGATTCTTAATACACAAATTACATTCACTAATAAACCATGGTGTATTACTAAGTAGTGTATAGGCTTTGAGCGTGCAATTACTGAAAGGCGACATACATTGTCAGGATGAAACAAGTGTGCTGTCTGTTTTGGCATTTTTCACATGAATTTTGGCATTTTTCACATGAATATTTTCAGTTGTGTCACTATTATGTCAGTGTTGTTGTCACCAAACCCCTTAGCCTTCCACTCTCCCTTTAGCTAATCACCACATGGCAAGCTCTGCAGTTACTGTAGCAAAGACAGAAAGACTGGTCAGATGTCAGCTGACTAAAACACGCAGAAGGACAAACGTAGTACAATCGCCCACGACATAATGAAATGTCTCTTAAACATTGTGTCACTCAGAGGGACGGGCCAATTTACGATTTACTCACAAAAAGTTGATGGAGGTGGATTTCCATTACCGGGATGGCAGTAAATATGGTCTTGAGTGGGTAGAGAAGTGGAAAATAGAGCTTGATTTAAAGGTGTTTATGCCTCATTGTCAACTATTCCTTTGCAATTTAGTGTCACAATAGCCGGAGGGTTATACCAACCAAATTTGAAACAAATCTGATAAACCTTAGAGACGTTTGCTTAAAATACATGAAAACAGCACAAAATTCATAACGGCCAACTTCCGTTTGGGAATGAGAGCCGACATGAAATATGTCTAAAATCATGAGAGCAATACGCGTTCCAACTGTCCCAACTAAGCCGAAACATACATGAGCCCAATCGCTGTATGTTCTCACGATGTTCACAGGTTGTGATGTGAGTGAGTTTACCAAACGCATCAAAAATGTGTTCAAAGGCTAAAAGTGATCGGGGGGAAATACGTGTTTTACAACATGAAAAATCATCACTTGTGTGAACATGGGTACAAAGTGCATCCTAAAGTCCTCTAATGAAAATGAATGGACAAAATCTAACATGGCTGACTTGCTTCAGGCCAAATTTCCCAAAAATAAATGAAATATGTTCATCAAAGGAACTTTGCCCCAATCATGGCGTGTGATTGGGCGCTATGGAGCCTGCTGGCCACGCCCGAGCCCATCCACTGCATGACCTTGCTATTTTCACCACTTCTGAAGCGTGTGCCAGTTGTGTAACTTTTGGAGCATCCTCAGCCTCTCAAAGACGACCAGAAAATGAATAATCTCTACAGAATCAGTAGGGGACCTTTCAACCCTGGCACGTTCATGCTCGGGCCCCAAATATCTCTAATGCAACAAATACTATAAACATATTTGTTTCACGCTTTTTGCTGTTGCTTTTATACATTGAAAAGTGAATGACATGTTATGTGAAGTTCTTCACAGACTAGAAAGTCCATTTATGAACGGCATTCAAAGAGCTTAGATATTATACCAGTTTACTCATCGCATACAAATGTGTCAAGGATCTGAAAACTGCTTCTTTGACTGTATTTTCACTAGGTGGTGGGTCATATTTATCGTGCCATTGCATCGAGACATCTCCCACTGAAGAACATCAAGATGATTCACTTAGACTCCCATCCTGATCTGCTCATCCCTGTCAACATGTCTGCTGACACGGTGTTTGATAAGGAGAAACTCTTCAGGTAGGATTTTGTTTCAAACACGGTTACAATCCAAGTTTTGGGATGCATCAATGTGTCAACGTTTACCGCTGTTCACCTTGCTGCCCATGAATGTCAGCGTATATGCCGATGGACAGTGGCTGATGTTTATCTGTTGGGTCAATTTTGTGATGGCTACATTTTGCTGGTTATTTACGGGCTGTCTGGGGCAACAGTTACCTGCTGCTGATTTGGAGAAGAAGCCACTGGTTGGGGATGACTCTGGCAGGACGATGGGTGTCGTGCGCACATGTGGTTTGTTTACAACTAAAAGTGAAAGAAAAAGTCGGCCATGTGGGAGTATTATGGATCAATGACGAGAGCAATGTTGTGTTCAACGAAAAATGAAGGAGTAAAGCTACAGCGTGCAAGATTACGAAAACAATTACCGTAGGCTGTGGATGGGATGTGTTACTAGAAGCCGTGGAGCGTCTGTGACCACTACGGTCAGAGAGTGCTGCCGGTGCAGAGGGAGCCATTCTGCGGGATTTCCTCCCGGTGAAGTGAGTGCTTGCAGGATTGGGGAATCCCTCATTCAGTCTGGTCAGTCCAGTCTCCAGTGTGGCAGCAGATCAGGTTCAGCCTTCTGAACGAAAATTAAAACACAAATGGAAAAAAAACACTATTTTTGTGTGTTGACATTCGGTGTCGTGTGTCTGTTTATCTTTTCTCTCCATTCTATAAGCTTGTTCTGTTCATTAAAGGTCACCTATTATGCAAATTAACTTTTTCATGGCTTTTAAACATCAATATGTGTCTACAGACCCCCAAAGTGTCAGAAAAGAACACCTTAAAAAACAGCTGATCAAAATATGGTCCTGTTTCTACGTAAACAGAGGTCCCAAAGCCTTGATGTGTTTCCTGGTGGTCCTGCAGAACCACCGTTAGCTTGGTGGCCCCACACACGGACCTCTGTGGAATCCACTGCTGTCCACCACTGTGATTTTCTGGCTGTCATGGACCTGTTTTTTAAACGTTACAGCATGCAAACATGTTGTAGTAGAAAATTAAAATAATATACAATGAACCTAAAAACTTGTACGATAGGTCTCCTTTAATGATTAAACAGACACACACACACACACGTGTGCGGTACCGTGAGTGCTACAGCCGCCGACTGTGTCGAGTCAAAAACTCAAATTATAATAAAAGACAAATGTAATCATATTCAAAACTAAAATATTTTGTTCCAATCCATATATGTTGGCTTTACGCCTTTCAAAAACAAAATGTTCACCCTCGTTCAAACTTCATCCAAAATCAAAAAGGAGCTTTGAATGTAAATAAATAAGTTCAGCGCTAGTGACTCAGTCCACTTTGTTTGTTTCCCGTTTACAGAGCCAACAGTTAACGACAACGAAAAAGCCTAACGCACCCACTACGTCAGGCCACCCTCGTCCCCTGTGGGTCTAGACAGACAGCTGAGGCAGCCAGGAGCTCTCCAGCCGTTCTTCTCATGAGTAGTGTAGCAGCTAAAGGGCGTTTTCCTGTGAAAGGAGGTTATATTAAAAGTTGTTTCATACATTTTGTTGTGCTCATTCAAAGACTGTCATGAAATGCTGAATGACTTTAAAACAGCTATTTCTTTTAATATGAAGATGTCTTTGTTTCCCTGCCACAAAAGGGGAATAAATAACAACCAGAACATCAGCATTGGCAGCAGCTAACAACCCAATTTTTACTTCGGTCCAGAATTATGCCGTCGGTGCCTCCCTAGTGATCACAGCCATGATGTGGCCATGTTATCACCTCTGTGACATGATGTTTGCACATCATAGAGCTAACATTTCTGACCACGGCCATGGCTGGGGGATTGAAAGCTTTAAAGAGTTAGTTCACCAAAGTAGTTGGGTGCTATCATATCCTCAAATTGACTGATATTTTTAGAGGGAGGAGAGGGAGAGGAATGTTTCAAAATTCAGATAAGAATTCATGGAGACAGACAAGTGACTGTCAATGATTGGCAGCTAACAGCTCAATGGCTCAATGGACTAACAGCAGCAGCAGCAGCATGATGATGTGAAGTGTGTTGTCTTAGGATAGGAAGACATTTCTCTCTGGCTTGCATGTGCAGAAATCTGCTTATAAAATACATGTTTATACACCTATAAAGATGCTATATTGACAGAATAGTGGATCATTTGTTCATGTCTAGAAGCTTTCTTCGTGTTGTCCTTGTATATATTTCGTCTCATAGAAAGGATGGATGAATAGTACGAATGGAAGTAAAGTTTCCCGCCTGACACGGAAAGGAGAAAAAATGGTTTGCTCAAGTTCACAGTTAATGGACAAAAATATGTGAGGTCATCATATTCAAACACTACATTTGCACTTTTTCACAAACAAAGAGCACACCAATGGGAAGCTCAATATTTGGTTTATAAAAAAATAGGTAATTTATATTTCGCTAAGCCGTCACCCAACCAACATATGCACCTGAATCTAACATTATGTTACTCAACAGGTGATGTGTTGACATACTTCGTGCCGGTGTTTTAAGAGAAAGTAAAAAAAAAAAACAGAACTTGCCTACAATGTGAAGCGATATTGAGAAAATATGCTGTATGTAAAATAAATTTGTTAATCAAAGGGTGATATCAAATTCAAACGGTTATTAAGCAGCCGTAAAGCGAAAGGCAGGCCAAGAAGTAGAGGATTCAGAGAGGTGTAGGTTATTCTCCCATGTAGACCAGAAGTCTACTCTGGTAGGATGTGTGTAAGATGTTTTACACTGACTGCACCAGTACCCTGCAACCCTGCACAGGACATGTGGGTGTAGGTAATGGATGGATGGCTGTTCTTAAAGGCAAAATGTTACATTGTGTTGGACTTCACCAATCACTGTATGTTTTCTTTGTGGGTTTTTTTCAGTGAGTTGAGTATAGAAAACTGGATAATGCCCATGGTCTATGCCGGCCATGTGTCATGTGTGGTGTGGCTGCATCCATACTGGGCCCAGCAGATCAGAGAGGGCGAGCACAGGATGGCTGTAGGAAGAGACTCATCCACCACCACCATCAGGTAGGACATGCACTAAACAGACCCAGCGGAACACTTCAAAGATTCAAGGATCATTTATTGTCATTTTGCAACACAGGGATGCTCAACGAAATGCTGTTGTAGCCCATTTACAACACAAGAATAACATGACAAAACTAAAAAACGTAGCGCATTCCTTTAATGCATTTTTGGAATTTGCATCATAATTAATGTAAACAGCGGCAACAAAAACAATTCTCTGGACAGCTTGTTAAACATAAAAAATTCAACATCAGGAAAACATGGTCCATCAACTTTGACTGTGTTTAAATCCACCTCCTCTCGTCCCACTGGAGTTCTGCGCTCCGCCCGTCGATGGAGCCAGGTCTCTGTAGAGATGGGGTCACAGTCATCGACATCCCGCTGCTGGGTTAGCCAGGAGTCTTATTTCATTCAATTCAATTTATTTTGTATAGCCCAAAATCACAAATTTGCCTCAGAGGGCTTTACAATCTGTACACATACGACATCCTCTTTCCCAGTACAGGAAAAACTCCCCCAAAAAAAAACATTTAATGGAGAGAAAAGAGGAAGAGACCTTAGAGAGAGCAACAGAGGAGTGATCCCTCTCCCAGGATGGACAGAAGTGCAATAGATGCCATGGCAGGAGGTACGACCATGGTGCAGGTTTAACCACGATCCATGGAAACCTGTGAGGCGAGAAAGCACAAGACTCCGGGGAAGAAGCAAAATTCGTAATGAGCATTAATGAGACATGAATTCACACAGAAGAAGAGGAGAGAGGAGCTCAGTGTATCCTAGGAAGTCCCCCGGCAGTCTAGGCCTATAGCAGCATATCTAGGGGCTGGTCCAAGGCAGACCTGAGCCGGGCCCTAACTATAGACCTGAGCCGGGCCCTAACTATAAGTGTTATCAAAGAGGAAAGTCTTAAGCCTACTCTTAAATGTGGTGAGGGTGTCTGCCCCCCGGACTGGATCTGGAAGCTTGTTCCACAGAAGAGGAGCTTGATAACTGAAGGCTCTGGCTCCCATCCTACTTTTTAAGACTCTAGGAACCACAAGTAACCCTGAATTTAGGAAGCGTAGCTCTCTAGTGGGGTAATATGGTACTATAAACTTATTAATGACATGATGGTGTCTGACCAATTAGTGCTTTGTAGGTGAGAAAGATTTTAAATTCTGTTCTAGATTTTACAGGGAGCCAGTGCAGAGAAGCTAATACATGAGTAATATGATCTCTTTTCTTAGTTCTTGTTAGTACACGAGCTGCAGCATTCTGAATCAGCTGGAGCGATTTAAGAGACTTATTAGAGCAGCCTGAAAATAAGGAATTGCAGTAATCTAGTCTAGAGGTAACAAATGCATGAACTAATTTCTCTGCATCGCTTTGAGACAGGATGTGCCTGATCTTTGAAATATTACGTAGGTGAAAAAAGGCAGTCCTAGAAATTTGTTTTATCTGAGAGTTAAAAGACAAATCCTGATCAAAGGTAACTCTGAGATTCTTTACGGTGCTGCTGGATGCAGAGCAATAACATCTAGAGAAACTATATTATTAGATAACTGATGTCGGAGGTGTTCTGGGCCTAGTAGAATATTTACATGAAGTTGCAGGTCATCCAGGTTTTTATGTCCTTATATGCTTGAAGTTTAGTGAGCTGATTGGTTTCATCTGGTTTGATCGATATATATAATTGAGCATCATCTGCATAACAATGAAAGTTTATGGAATGTTTTCTGATAATATTGCCTAAAGGAAGCATATATAAGGTGAACAAGATTGGTCCAAGCACAGAACTTTGTGGAATTCCATGACTAACATTGGTGTTCATCGAGGCTTCATCATTTACAAACTGTGATCGATCAGAGAAATAGGACTTAAACCAGCTTAGTGCGGTTTCTTTGATGCCAATATAATGTTCTAGTCTCTGCAACAGGATGTGATGGTCAATGGTGTCGAAACGCAGCACTAACGTCTAACAGGACAAGAACAGAGACAAGTCCTTTGTCTGAGGCAATTAGAAGGTCATTAGTTATTTTCACCAGAGCTGTCTCTATGCTATGATGTTTTCTAAATTCTGACTGAAAATCTTCAAATAAACTATTGTTTTGTAGAAAGTCACACAACTGATTAGCTACTGCTTTCTCAAGGAACTTAGAGAGGAAGGCAAGGTTAGAGATCGGTCAACACCTCTGGATGGAGAGTGGGCTTCTTAAGAAGAGGTTTAATTACAGCTACTCTGAAGGACTGTGGTACATGGCCTGTTAGTAAAGACAGGTTGATCATATCTAGTAAAGAGGTGCTAACTAACGGTAAAACTTCTTTAAGCAGTCTAGTCGGGATGGGGTCTAAAAGATGGGTAGAATGTTTAAACGTAGAAAGTGTTCAAATCAATTGGTCAAGGTCGATGGGAGAAAAGCCGTCTAAATATTTATCTGGGTTTACAATGTTTCTAAGGTTCCTATATTTGAGGATACATCTGTACTGGTTGAGGGCAGGAGATTATTAATTTTGTCTCAAATAGTTAGAATCTTATCATTAAAGAAGTGCCTTCTTCCATTTTGTTTTTCTGCGACCGGACATCAGAAAGCCTGGAGTAGGCTAGGTAATGGAGAAGCCTTAGGTCCTAGCTGGGCTAGCGTAGCTTCCATCTCGCCTCTCCTCCTCGGGCAGTTTGGTGGCGTTTAGTCCAGCGGGTATGAAATCCTCTGTTGCTTTATAAAAGGTCCTCTATACAAAATTCAGAGCATATCTATTGCCCCCCACATGGCTCTCAACATGGTGACTACTGACTCTGGGGCTAGTAGCTAATGGTACTAGCAGCTAATGGTGCTAACAGCGCAAACATAACAAAAGTGCTGACTGAGCTAACAGTGTTCAGCTGGGGGGGAACTGGAGGGTGGGCACTACACATCTGCGGCGACGACGTCAGGCGTGACGGCATTATCAGCTGTAATCGCAGTATGAGCACCTTGCAAAGCAGCGGACATGAGCTAGCCAGTTGGGCACGCTCACATGCACTAAAAGGCACGCTTGGCCGGCCTGGCTACAAAATCAAAGCACAGAGAAGCTTGAATTACAGCACTCGTAGAGGGAGAGCGACTTCATTCCTGCTCAGGTAGAGCAGGAATTTATAAACTGGGCGACTGTGGCTAAGTGGATAGCAGGTCTGTCCTTCAATCAGAGGATCGGCGGTTCGATCCCCGGCTCCGCTAGTCGCATGTCGATGTGTCCTTGAGCAAGACACTTAACCCCCCCGAAAAGATTGCTCCAGTAGCTGTGCCTACGGTGTAGATCGAATCTGAATTGTAAGTCGCTTTGGATAAAAGCGTCTGCTAAATGACTGTAATGTAAGGTCGGCGGTTCGATCCCGATTCGGCAAGACAATTCACCCTAAATTGTTTCCGAGGCTGTGCCACTGTGCCATGCTCCAACACAGCTCCACCCAGCTTTAGCCTGGTTTGAGGTCTGTCAGCCAGAATAATTGTAAACACCTAAGTAGAAGTACAGGACTTTTAAAAGTAGAACAGTTTTGTTTTTTTCTTGTCCTTCTTTGGTTTGTCATGAACTTCACTTTGTTTCTGTGTTTCTGCTCTCTACTCTCTGTGCAGGGTGACAAGTACAGACAACTACTTCCTCAGTGACGGTCTGTATCTTTCGGAGAAGCAGTTGGAGAACTCTAAACCTCTCCGTCTGAATGTGGTCAAAGTCAATCCTATTCAACCAAGTCACTGGTCACTTACAGGTGTGGAATGAGCCACTAAGGTCAGGTGGAAAGTCGACAGGTCGGGGTCTCTAATCTAATGCCTCTAACTCTAGTAGAGTTAGAGGCATTAGTAATTGGATTACTTAGATATCGAACCAGAAATGGTTTTGTTCCCTACCACCTGTGGGGGGGTGCACACTTTTAACAGGGTTATTTGCTCAGACTGCATTTACCATATCATATGCAGATCATAAGTACACAGTCTAGTTGAGTTGAACATTAATTAAATCAACTGACTCATTTAATATTGTTTGAAGTTTTCATTGAAAAATAACATTTCCATTTGACTCTGTTTTCTGCTTTTCTGTGGGACATTTCAGGGAAGCAAACTGAAGAGGACACAGAGGGATGGTTTGCCAAGAGACCCCGTACAGAATGCATTAAAGCTGGGGAGGCCAGCTGCTCTGAGCCCCTCTCTAGATGTACTGACTTACAGCAAGCAGCAGAGAGCAGCAACATGTCGAGCTTGGGTGATGATGATGACAATGAAGGGTCCACCAGTTATGTTGTTAAAAGAATTTCTGCAGTTCTTAGTGAGACAGAACCATACATCTTGGACATTGATTTGGATTTCTTCTCATGTAAGAATCCCTTCAAGGAATTATACACACAGGTATATCCCACTTATACACCTCTAGTTCTGTAGTGGCTCCTTACCGCAGATGTGATTGCTTTACCCTGCCGGTCCTACCACTTTTACTCCTTGAAGTAACAAATGTTACATTATTGCAACCCTAGTGCACAGATGGAGTCTTCTACTGGATTCCATGGCTGATATTCTTTTCTAATCACAAGCACAAGTTCGAAAATGTACAGGATGTGCCTACCTGAAGATGTGCGAACCCACCACAGTGTATAAGGCAGCACACTCAACGCTCAACATCCTACACCTGTTTTAGGGAGCGGTTTAGGAGCGACATAACATCGACCCAACCCCACACATCCTGACCGACTAAAGGTTCGTTTGCCACAGCCAACCTACTTCTTTATAACCTAGGCCACCACGGCGGAAAAGTAGGGGGCCCCAGCCAACCCAGGTAGTA
Organism: Anarhichas minor; assembly: GCF_050575085.1. Lineage (NCBI taxonomy): Eukaryota > Metazoa > Chordata > Actinopteri > Perciformes > Anarhichadidae > Anarhichas > Anarhichas minor. The sequence goes on along the minus strand of NW_027466452.1, from coordinate 95,388 downwards.
CCTAACTGAACTAGTAGACCCATGACCTAACCCTTGAAGGATCAAACAGATAAGCGGTAGAGACCCTGCACACCACCCACCCTTTTTGTGTTGTCCCAAGGAGCACAGACCCTAAAAAAAGGCCGACATGTTCAAGAGATAGAAGCGTTTGAACAGGCAAGGCATCGGCCCTTCTCCCAGCAAACATACAGTAGCTGCCGACACTGCTGTGTGCGCAGACCACAGTGGAAGGGTCTCTTTAGGCTTGCAGCACACAAAGAGATGTTCAAAATAACATGCCAATGCATGAACTTGACAAAGCAGATGTAACTATGTCTTCCTGTCCCCTGTCTGGGGTGGAAGACAAAAGGCATCCATCTGTATTATAATAATAATAATAATAATAATAATAATAATACATTTTATTTAATTGAGCGCTTTTCATAATTCTCAAAGACACTTTACATTAAAATCGTCATATAAAAGAAAGCTATACACTAAAATTGTAAAACACATAATATCGGTCACACATTAAAAGCAGTTCTGATTAGGTGGGTTTTGATTTGTGATTTGAACATGGAGAGGTCAGTGCAGTCTCGAGTGTGTTTGGGGAGGGAGTTCCAGAGGGAGGGGGCAGCTCTGGAGAAGGCTCTGTCCATGTCCGGTGCTTGGTCCTGAGTGGAAGGGACAGGAGGCATCAGAGGAGCGGAGCCGACGGGATGGAGTGTGGTGGTGGAGCAGGTCGGAGAGGTAGGAGGGGGCCTGATTGTGGAGGGCTTCATGAGTGAGGAGAAGGACTTTGTATTGGATTCGTGTCTAACCGTCAACCTGAAAGAACTTCTTAAGTCCATGTCAACAATGTAGGGATTTGTATTGAGTAGCCCCACTACGGTCACCACGAAGCAACAAGCAACTGGGGTGCACCGACAGGGTGGTTAGTTCACATATTCTTAGCGGAGGTCAGCGCAAGCAGCAAAGCTGTGTTAATGGACAACACCAAGAGTTTTCATGAGAGAGTGGCCAACGAAAGGTCTGTCGCAATGACCCTTGTGGCAGCAAGAAATTGCTACTGCATGCACTTTAACAGTGACATGAGACAGCCCTCTATCATCCAGCTGTAGCCGCCTGGATAATCTGCACAACCTGTACGGTCAGACCAGCCCTCCTCAGCCTGTCCTTCTCAGGAGCCAAGCCTATAGAGGACGACCCATAATGGGCAATGTGCCTATTGTCCCTCTGGACCACCATCATCTGAGTCACTTCTGCGTACCACAGTGACCTGGAGCTATCAGGAACACCAAGGGCGACTGTGGTAGAGCAGGGTTGTCCTTCAATCAGAGGATCGGCGGTTCGATCTCCGGCTCCGCTAGTCCATATTTATGTGTCCTTGGGCAAGACACTTAAAGAAGAAGGTCTTAACTCCCCCGTCTTTTTTGGAACCAGGAAGTATGTAGAACAAACCCCCTCTGTCTGTCTTGATTGGGGACAACAGGTCTAAGCTGGAGGGAGGTATGGGCTGAAACGGCCGGTGTGTGTTTGAGTGCTTTGACACTGGGCAGTCGGAACGTATATTCGGTTCAGGTGAATTCAACAAGACGTCATGGGAAGCCGGAGAGAGTAGAGTATTGAGCTCTTGAAAAATGTAATTTGTTTTAATCAAAACACTTCAACAGCATGCAACACATTCACAACATCAGCTTTATTAACAACAACAGGAACGAGGGAGGGGGCTAAATATCTCACCGTCACGTCATGGTGGGGCCTCGGCAACACGGCCCTCTCCGTCGAGATGCACCCTGCCATATACATGTCATCTCTGCTCTGTTGAGCCCTCTCTGCGCTCAACTGAATCCGCTTGCTGCTCATCACCGCTCTATTCATGTCCCTGCCGAGGCGTCGGGAAGATCCGTCCCGGCAAAGTGGCCGGGACATGACAGGCAGACATGTGGCAAATCGCCGTTCACTGAAGACAAAAACGATGCGGTGTGTTGACTTGTATACTGTAGGGTCCGCACGTATGTGGGTAGGCACGTCCTGATTGGCCGTCTATGCAAAAACAAATTTACAGTGGGCGAACGAATGCTCGTGATTGGAGGAGAGTATAACCAGTGCCAGCTTGCCCCGATAGGATAACATTTCAGCCCGTGAGTGGCTGCTGTCTACAGCGCTCTGGCTCAATACTGGACCAATTTCAAAAATTGTTGTCCCAATTGGTTAGTTAGACAGGTTAAAAAAAATATCGAATTTACCCTTTAATGATTGAATTCACTCAACAAATGGGAAATTAAAATGTGTGTAATAATTGTTAAGTTGTAAGCAAAGAACCTGAACTGTCAAAGCAGAAATTTGATGTGATAGATACCGCCAAAACTAGCAATGTAACGTCATGTCAAATGATCAAATAGATACCTGACATTGGGAAACATAAGCACACATATTACCCTTATATCTTTATATGACAAAGATACAACAAATATAACTTTATACTTTATTTATTTGGGGTTTTTTCATATTTTTTGTAGTTTATGTAGAAGAAGCATATCATTTTGTCATAGATTGCTACTAACAGTTTAACCCCCCCCCCAAAAAATGAAAACCATGACAGGGATGTGTTTTTCTTCTTCAAGGACATATATGGAAAATGCCAAGTCATGAACTGTAATTTAAGTGTCTACCTAGAAAAGAGGTTTATTTTTGAGGTGGCAATGTGAACCTGATCTCTGGTAAAGCCATTGTGATTCAGTGCCCCCGCTCTCTACAAGAGAATACAATATATTTAATTCAAGCTGATGAGCATAGTCTTATTATGCCCCAAATTCACATTTTTGACACAGGTAAAGATCCAGTCTTTCACCTTTTTATCATATTTAGTTTAAAAAAAACATACCATTGATAGACTGAAGCACAACAAATGTGTATGCACATATATAACTATGTCGTGCTACACAGAGATCCCTCTGTAGTTAAAATGCAATACATGGAACCTTGAATTGATCTCTGCTCCATGTTGTCGGTCTGTCTTGTCTGTGTCAAGGAAGAGTACGACATCCTAAAGGAGCTCTACAACTTCAGAGGACCCAGCCCTGATGCTGATGAGGTCAGACTGTTTTATACATGTTTCTAACCAAAGATGATACAGTCCACACCTAACACGCACACAGTAGGACTATTACACATAACTCTGAACACATGAGCAAATAAGAAAGGTGCACTCAGTAGATTGCAGATCTCCACCAGGTATGTGTGCAACGACCACTTATGTATTGTGTTATTGAACGAATACAACCAGCGACGTCAAGCTACAAAAAAACAAGCGACGATGTAAAGTTATACAAGCAATGTGCTCAAAGTCGTCGTATAATACACTTCATCAATGGACTTGGACTTGTATAGCGCCTCTCTAGTCTTCCGACCACTCAAAGCGCTTTTATACTACATGCCATTCACCCATTCACACCCATTCACACTGATACCATGCAAGGGGCCACCTGGTCATCAGGACTATCTAAGCATTCTCACACCGATGGCACAGTTGAAGTGGATAAAGACAGAGGTGCACACTCACTCAGGCATGGATGCACACACACGACCAAACGCATAACCTAATAATGGAGGGAGTCTGCTGGTCTCTCAACATCGTTTGTGTCATCAAACAGAGACTATAACATAAAACATGATGCAATGTCCACAAATGCCCTGGTCTGGTTCCATCAGGCTACCATATAGAGAGCAACCTCACTGGTAGCATACTGGTGTGGTTTGGCAACCTGACTGACTTAACTTATACCATCTATACTCGTACCGCTACCTTTAGGAGCACATAGTAGTGTTGTATTCTATATAGATTTGTATATAAGGAGTCATACCACAATGACGGTACAGAATAATTTGTAGTATAGTTTTAGTGCTTTGTTCTGTAACACGTGTGTGTGTGTGTGTGTGTGTGTGTGTGTGTGTGTGTGTGTGTGTGTGTGTGCGTGTGCGTGTGCGCGCGCAGGAGGCGCTTGATGAGTGTGTGGATCGTCGTGTACATCAGTTAGAAGACCTGGAAGCAGCATTTGCTGATCTGCTCGAGGATGATGGGGACGAGACGGTGACACGCTGGGCCAGCAACCCTGGGTAAAGTCCTCAACATGCTGCCTGAGCACGGATGTTAATGTAACCATCAGAGGGACACTTTGCTGATATTACACATTCATTCAGTTTCTTATCATAGGGGAATGTACTTAACCTGTGAAAACGGTTGTTTCTTCACTGGCTCATGTGCACAAACTTTCAATCAGGACTGTGTGTCACTGCAAAAGTTTTCTATACACCAGGTCAGAAAAAACCCATCAGTTCCTCATTACATCACAGACAGTGAGCAAAGCTGATGAAATTGAGCAACAGAAATCTCCCCGTGGACCCTTTTTCACAGCACATTTTGACTTGTCAGCAGGTAAAGCAAAGATGGACCAAATGACAACAATGGCTCTTCTTCAGTGAAGTGTCTCAGGAAGTACAAAAACGAGTGCTGGGCAAGTTAACGTGTTATTATCGCGTTAACGCATTAATTAATTAATGCCGACAATTATTATATTGCGCGTTAACGCAGTTTTTTAAAAATGTATTATTTTGAAAGTCCGTTGCTCACTGGCTCTGAATACACAGACAGACAGACAGACCATGGGTCACAGGAGGGGCGGGATGTTGGTCAGGATTGGCGTCATCACGCGTCTCAACCAATGAGAGCATTTGGGGTGGGCCTAAGACTGCTGCAGCGCTCACATGAACCGGGAACTCTTACATGGATATTTTCATTATAAATCTCTTCCAGACGGCGGAGTTGATAGAACCAAAGCTATTTGTAACCACTGCAAAGGCAAATTTTCTTATTACCGGAGTACTTAGAGTCTGAAGTATCATTTAAATGCAATACACACCGTTGATGCAGCAAATCACCCAAACAAACAGTGGAGGAAGTCTTCAGACTACGTTGATGCAGTGTGTGGGAGAAGTAGAGATAAACTAAAGCAAGACAAGCTAACAAATGCAACAGAGAAGTGGAGACAAACTGCAGGTTAGTATTGTGGAAGAAGTCGGTCTGAGGAACGTTCTCAAGATGTGTTCACGTCGCGTTTGGTGTGAACGCACCTTTAGGATCTCAACGAATGACGTCACGTATGAGCCTCAAGACGCACCGTCACCAGAAGAACACACGGGTTGTATGAAAGGAGAGGACGACTAAAGCGACGGCGTTACAACGTGCAGCAGCTGCTGCTCTCACTGGGGACTACTGGACATCGCTGGGTCACCATCATCACCTCGGAGTTACAGCATTATAGTGATGAACAGTAGAGCTGCATTCACATGCTCTGACTGTCATGAAGACACAAGACACACATTGTGTTCATGTTGCAAAGCAGTGGAACGTTTCACATACAGTCACACACTGAGCACAGATAGTGAAGAGATAGAACTGCTGCTGTGTAAAGAGAACACTGCTGCTAACAACAACCTGATGTGTTTAAAGTGTTTACACCAAATGTTATTGCCCTGTTGTTCATATAGCAGTACTTTTAAAATATAAGTGCGCAATACACTACTTTTGAATTCATTATTGAACTTTGCGCATTACAATGCGATTAATCGCGATTAAACATTGTAATCGTTGCCCAGCACTAAAAAAAAATGCAAACTCATTCCCGGGTTTTAGGACAAGTAGTGAATAAATGAATCCATCCATTCCTATTTCTGGAGGTGGCAAAGCAACTAAACCGTGCTTGTCCTACTATATGTCAAAATAGCGTAGACTGTATATAGGATTGGTTTGTAGACTGCCGTTTGAGTTCGCCGTCTTGGCTTTTTGCAACCAGTGAATAGAACTGACCATATTAGGACTGCAGAGACGCTGTATACGGCTCTGGTAGCAGTAGCAACCTGTCAATCACAGTAGCCCCGCCCTAAAGCATCCTCTGCTTTATGGTCTGTGTGACTCTAAATGGACCATCATTTACTAAATGAACATCATGCTGTATTGAAGAAGACTTGAAACTAGAGATTGAGACCATAAACTCATGTTTACAATGTTTACTGAGGTAATAAATCAAGAGAGAAGTAGTCATTTTCTCATAAACTTCTATACAACCAGAGGAGTCGCCCCCTGGTGGACACTAGAGAGAATGCAGCTTTAACACACCACTTTGGCGTCGGGTTCTATTTTCAGAACTGCAGGTTGCAAAATACCTCCTGTGAAAAGGGCTTGTAGTAATGATGGTGGATGTCAGAGAGATGTTATCAAGTACATTCTGTACACGCCCACACTGTCCTGAGAACGGGTCTAACACGTCTAACAAAGTGAAAACACCTGTACTTTACTCCCTATATGCGAGACACTCAGTAGCTCACTCCATTTTGTTACCTTCCTTTTTTCTCCCATGTGTTTTCAGCATGGCTCCATTAGCCCAACTGGTTTCCAGTTTGAAGTCGAGAAATCTGTGCCCTGATTATGAAATGGTAAGAAGGTTCATGCACTTACAGTGTTTCCCCTAGGTTTACAGCTTGGGGGGGGGGGGGGACACAAACACTTAAAGGAATCACGGTGTTCATGTGTTTCTTTTAATGACAGCAGTCAATATAACAACTGAACAATTATTTGAACTGTACATTGAACTAAACATCGGACCATTTCTTTTTGTGACAATTATCCACAATTTTGTCACTGCAGTGTATCTTTCTGGGCTTCTGGAAGAACATTTCCATGCCTCTTGATATTTATTTATGCATGTATGTAATGTATGTATTTACTTACTTACTTACCAAGATCAGTCTTGTACAGTCAGGGGGAGTATTTCCCCTCTGACAGCCAAGCTGGGTCAAAACCGGTCCTCCGGTGGTGACTGGACTTTAGCTGCTTGTGGGGGGGCTTTCTGCTTTCTGTACTTGGACCCCGGCTGCTACTCGCAGGGGAGCGAGTGTTGCATCTTCACCACATGGGAGCGTTTAAAAAACGCAGATATTGTTGTCTGCTGTTCAGCTGATTGACGCGACATATTTTCCGACGCGCGCTCTCCGTCCGCTGGTGGGAGTGTGCTCACCTATGAAGGTATATTTGTGTCTTTATTACGCAAACAAAAAAAAATGTTTTAACCTCTTTAGCCCGAGCGAAGCCCAATTGGGCTTCCAGTACCGGTACCGAGATTCCGAATGGACTTTTCATCAAATAATATGAAAAATGGCCCAGACATGTAAAATACCGAAAAAAAAAAAAAAGTCCGAGCAAAATCATCATGCCGGTCTTTTTACGCAATTATACACAGTATACACAAACTAATTCAATACACAGAAGATTTATCACAATATCAGGATTTTTCTGCAAAAAATCCGCCAACTATGCAGCAGAAATTCATCTTTCATCACAAAGCCGGCAGCGAAAATGGCCGATGGATACATGAAATCACACGAGGGCTCGATGCGGCGTCGACACAGCGTGTCCAAATAGACCTCCGACAAAGCATTCAAAGGTCACAGGACAAACCCCAAGAAACCGCACACTGCTCTCGAGAAATAAAATTGAAAATCTACATACCTTTTGGCGATTTTCGTCCAGAAAAAAACAGTTAATCCATTGAAAGCTGCTGCAGCGCTGTAGTGTATTTCCTTGTCTGTCTGCCTGCATTGAAATGAACGTGCTGTGACCTGGCATGCGAAAATGGCCCGCATTCTTCGCCTGGACCAACCTATTTTTCGCATGGGGGTCAAGCCCACCTTATCAAGATTTTTACTGACTAATGTCCCTCAGCATTCCAAATAACACCCCTGACGGCTTTCAATGGACTATTCCGGACCCAACGACGTGTCATATACCTAAATCGGCCAATCACAGGCCTTACAAATCTCACATACACACTGAGTCAGAGCAGGTTTTTTTCATGAATGACACATATGACATCTGGAAATAACTGAACATGGCTGAAAATTATTGCAAACTGCTTTATTATGATGTATTGAACACTCTTAGTGATAAAGCAAGTGAATATATAGTTAATATGTAGTTATATAGTATATAAAATGAGTATACAGCAATGCAACAGCTGGTTCCAAAAATCAAAATTTTTATTTTTATGACCATGTATGCTGGCCTGCTTCACTCAATCGAAGTAAAATATGTTGTGGGGACATGTAACACGTGTTGTTCTATGACTTTTGTGTAGTTTTAGGCCAAGCCAGGCATTATTTAAAAAAAAAAAAGTTCAATAAAAGTGCTTTTTTTCAGGCGAAACTTGAACTTTTTTCAATTTCAGTTGTGCCATAAGTGTATCAGTTATTAACCAGTAACATATACACAATATTTCCACAATTTAACACATCTCACAAGTGTTACCAGTATTCTAGCATAACAATTATTAAAATAGACCTTGTAGTTAGGGCTTGGACTCTCTATGGGTATGTGTATGCAATTTTCGAGCAGAGGGCTAAAAATAGGGCTTGGGCTTAAGAGGTAGCAAATTTCTCGCACTGCAATCAAAAATCAAGTTTGTAAGTGAAAATATATAAACTGAGAATAATTTATTTGTTAGTTTTGCTTATGAAACTAGAATTTTTGGTTCCAAAAATAAAATCTTTGGTTAAAAACAAAAAAATCTTTGGTTGAAAAAAAAATCTTTGGTTTTGAAACCAAAAGCTGAGTTGGGTGTAGTGGGCGGGGCATACGCTGCTGAATGTACCTGGAGTTTCTATTGGTCAGTTTGACTTATTTTAAATATAGCAGCACTTCACTTTGTTCTCATGTTGTTAGTGTCGTGGAGTCTCTTTTTAAATTGTGTCATACATGTGTAGCTAACCTTAGCTAACATAGATGCCTCAGGTGCATGTAACGTTAGCCCACAGTGGGGCTAAATGTCAACACAGCAGCCCTCCATGTCATTCTTAAAAAGAGACTCCACGACACTAACAACATGAGAACAAAGTGAAGTGCTGCTATATTTAAAATAATTTTGACAAAACAGAGCAGTCAACTTACCTCCATGTCACCGTAACCTCCCGTCTGTGTTTAGATGATGCAGATACCGAGAGACAAGTCAAACCGACCAATAGAAACTCCAGGTACATTCAGCAGCGTATGCCCCGCCCACTACACCCAACTCAGCTTTTGGTTTCAAAACCAAAGCTTTTCGTTTTGAAATCAAAGCTTTTTTTTTTTTGCAACCAAAGATTATTATTTTTTTAATCAAAAATTCTAGTTTCATAAGCAAAACTAACAAATAAATTATTCTCAGTTTATATATTTTCACTTACAAACTTGATTTTTGATTGCAGTGCGAGAAATTTGCTTTTAAAACATTTTTTTGTTTGCGTAATAAAGACACAAATATACCTTCATACTCACCTGTGTGCGCGCATCGGGGCAGAACTCCGCCGTGCGCGATACAGAGAGCAGAGGAGAACTGTAAACGCGCGACCACAGAAATGACATGTCGTGTCAATAAGATCAATAACAGAAGGCTGTTTAGTTTGTTTAATAAAAGAACACGGTGTAGACCTGTTCTATAGGAAAGGGAACCTTAAATTACTGATGTTGTGATCTGGCGCTATATAGAAAATATAATTAAACAAAATTAACTTTACCTTCAAGGGGGGGCGGGGCACCCCCCTCATACAATGGTAGGGGAAAAACTGACTTATGTACTACAACTGTATGTGCCACTGCTACATCAACTGTTACTGGAATTGTTGATAGAGATGTGAACCTCAAGTGGCTGATTACAGTTGTGAATCACCTGTCAATGACTGTGTATCTCAATGTGTCACTTCGTATTAATAGCCAGAGCAACAAGGTAGTGGACTGGTGAGTGTTTGAATGTGCATGTCTAAGCTCTGCCCTCTGTGAAACGCAGAGATCAGAGAGAGAAACCAGTAGACAGTAAAGACACTCACTCACCTGTGTTTGTATGTACAGAGATTACTTTAGGATCATGGGTGGTTTGCCTGATGAAGACCTTAAAGACTGCACCATTGGGAGGGAAGGGCTCACTCAAAATGACAGTTGGACATTTAACTTATGTGATGTAAATGAAACATTCAGAAATGATTTTGTAATGATAATGATAGTACAGTGCCTTTCAAAGTAAAGGCATAGATAACTCAAATGAAATGATAGATATCAAGTTCCATACGAGTGTATTGATTCACACTTTCTATCTAATCTCCTAGCTTCTCTTCTCTTCCATGTTGTCCCCCTCATCCTGACTCTCCATTGCTTTTTCCATCCGTCCCTCCTGATGTTTTTGTCACTCACCCCTCCTTCAACCCTGCTGCTCTCTCAGGTCCATCAGGCGGGTCTAACCTGTGACACTGTTGAGCTGCCTCACCACATCAGCACCGATGAGGAGATCGACAGACTAATCTCAGCTGTACAGCTGTTTCTGAAGGCTGTGCCCAAACCTACACTTGTTACTATGTCCAGGTAAATAATACAGCCACGCATAGCTCAAATTTGAATTCAAGCCTATCTTGTTCAAGGTATAGGAGTAAAGGGAGAAAGGTTCAATGGGTTTGTTACCGTGTGTGTTTTCAGGTCCAGTCTGGATGAATACTGTCCGGTAGAGCAGGTGGATTGTGTCCAGAGCAGAGTACTGGCTGTGTTGGAGAGCCTGTATGGACCACTGGATGTACACAAAGACTATGAAAACAGCAGCATCGAGACTCAGGACTGCCAACCAAAGGCCTCTTAACAAACATACACACACACGTGTCACTTCTGGATGTAGTGGATGTACCGTTTGATACAAACAACCACATAAAAAAATGACACGTCAGAGGCTGTTGCAATGAATCTTTAAGTCAATTTATATTTTATCGCCAAAAGCTGAAACCTGTTTTGGGGCTGTTGGTCATGACTAATTAAAGTACAGTCAACAGATCCCATGTGCAGGCTCAAACAAGCAATTCATGAATATTGAAGTTTAAAGGTATATTCTCTGTAGTTATTGAAGTCAAAGTTTCCACTTCACTTCTCCTAAAAGAAAACAAATGTGTACAATTCCAGAGAGTCGAGGCAGCCGATGGAGGATGTGAGATACAGCAGGTTGTAGAGTTAATAGGATCAAAGGGGGCCAGGTTAACTACATGAGTTTGACCTGGATGCAGTATAGGAGAGTCAGAGTGGAGCTCGGGACAGTGATGCTGGAGAGCAGCAGCTGCATGTAACGAGATATACCACAGTAGTGTGTGTGTGCGTTTCATACTGCTTTCTCATCCAACTGTGGGTTTATGAAGATGTTTTCCAAAACGGACATGCTTAATGCTGCTCACATTAATAGAACAATGGATTAAATGACTATAAGTGGCCGCTGGTAGCAATGAAGAATTCTACTATATAATCAGCTTCTTTTAGCTTGCGTCAGGCAGGTGTCATCAGCTACAACTGTATCTTACCTTCTAACCAGGCAGCAGACAAAAACATCAGTTAGAGCAGCTTCAAACTTGTCCATATTTGACTATAACTAGTGCCAATTTAAGTCAACAGAAAAACACAAGCTAACTGTTAAAGCTGCTCTTTATGACATACAGAGCGTTGATATGGAAGCAAACTACTATATATGTAAAGACATGGTGTAGTAATGTCTGCCTGAGTAGAGGATGGAGTCGCTCTCCCTCTGTGTGTGTTGTGATCCCAGCTTATTGGTGGTTCGATACCCGGTTCCACATGATAAAGAGTCCTTAAATTTCAAGGTTGGGGGTTCGATACCCGGCTCCACATGTCAAAGTGTCCTCCTAAAATAGGTTAAATGCAGAGGTCAAATTTCATGTACACATATGATGATTATGATAGTTTTTTCTTCAACCTCAAACTGGAGGTGTGCAGCAACTCATTTCACAGGCCCTTATGTGTAAACTGAGCATTGTGTCAAATTGGTGATGTACGCCTTTGCTGTTTATAGTTTTAGAACTAAGTATGTAAAAAGTAACTATGACTGTTTGTTTGAATCTATTCTCCTCAAAGTGAAGCCAATAAATGACCATAGCCAATATTTGAATGTGATCTCACAACATGGCCAGAGAAAATGTACATGCTGTTGAGCTGTATTCCTCCAGTTCCTCATGGTGTTATCAGCCTGAAGATCGTCTGGCACCAACAACCATGCCATGTTCAAAGTCACTTAATAAATCCCCTTTCTGATGCTTGTTCTAAACTTCAGCAAGTCCTCTTCACCACGTCTAGAGGCCTAAATGCATTGAGGAGCTGCCATGTGGTTGGCTGATTAGCTATTTGTGTTAACAAGCAATTGAACAGGTGTGTCTAATAAAGTGGCCGGTGAGTGTATGTTCTTAACCAACGTGGATATTTGAATGAAATGCGACTTGCATCAAAATCCTCAATATGAAGAAAGGCCCTTTTAAGCCCTATGTGCAGTTAGTAGTGTTACCGTATCACAAATGGGCAGTCAAAAGTCTGATTCCCAGTGAACTCCTCACTTCGTTTGTCTGTTACAAACGTTTGCTCCCAGGCTTCGGGCGTTCACACAGAGCTCGACACGTGAACGCATCAGCGTGTGTTCCGACGGTCAGAGACAGCTACCAGCAGACCCACGGACTACACAGACGAGCTGCACCAACATGAAGGACAACAGCCTGCCACGTATCGTGGTTCTTATCTTGTGTGCGGTGTTTTTTGTTGCCGTTTTAATTGTTAACGCGTTGGCTGGAGCGGGCAGAGGTGAGTTCAATAACGTTATTCAGACACCGGAGTGTTTTCTACGGCTCAGGTTAGGGTCCTGAAATACTCCCGACACTGGCCCGTTAAACTGTGTGTAACACGTTTTATTTGTTCTAACTTATGGCATATTCTCCTCGCCTTATTCAACTGTGTTTAACTGGTTACGAAAGTGTTCGTGGGAGGGAGACTCCCGGGACGGCTGGCAACTTGTT
>NW_027466452.1:40000-75000 GCF_050575085.1 Anarhichas minor | reverse complement strand
TTTTGCTTTGATTTGGGCAACGACAGTAGAGTTAGACTACAACGGCGCGATGCTGTTTCCTCATTCTGACGAGCAGGCGAGATGAACAGACGTGAAATTGCCCTGTGTCATTTGTGTGTCCTGTTTACAGGTGGGTGAGGAAGAATTGAATACTGAATGAGTCGGTTTAGATAAGCCTATTGTTAGCGGCTAGGTAGCTAGGAGATGGATGTCTGAATATATATGCGTTTGTGTGGGTGTCTAGCTTGATTGTCCGTTGTGCCGTGTTAGCGAAAATGGCGCGAAAGTATTGTTTGTGGCTCAGTGAACATTTCGTGTGTAATATTGTCTAAGACTGTTAAAATGTGTTTACCATATGTTTTGCACCTTGTGTTTTTTGGTAAATAAATAACTGATTCTGACGAGCAGGCGAGATGAACAGACGTGAAATTGCCCTGTGTCATTTGTGTGTCCTGTTTACAGAAACTTATCATCTGGCTATTTGGTACCAATCCTGGTACCTGTAACATATGTATATGTAACATATGTATATGTATATATGTATATGTGTATATATATACAGTTGTGTGAAAAAGTGTTTGCCCCCTTCCTGATTTCTTATTTTTTTGCACGTTTGTCACACTTAAATGTTTCAGATCATCAAACAAATTTAAATATTAGACAAAGATAACACAAGTAAACACAAAATGCAGTTTTTAAATGAAGGTTTTTATTATTATGGGGGGGAAAAAATCCAAACCTACATGGCCCTGTGTGAAAAAGTGATTGCCCCCCCTGTTAAAACATAAATTAACTGTGGTTTATCACATCTTTGGGAAGCTGAGTTCAATTTCTCTAGCCACACCCAGGCCTGATTACTGCCACACCTGTTCTCAATCAAGAAATCACTTAAATAGGACCTGCCTGACAAAGTGAGGTAGACCAAAAGATCCTCAAAAGCTAGACATCATGCTGCGATCCAAAGAAATTCAGGAACAAATGAGAAACAAAGTAATTGAGATCTATCAGTCTGTAAAAGGTTACAAAGCCATTTCTAAAGCTTTGGGACTCCAGCGAACCACAGTGAGAGCCATTATCCACAAATGGCAGCGCAGTGACGACTCATCCAAGAGGTCACAAAAGACCCCAGAACAACATCCAAAGAACTGCAGGCCTCACACCAGCAAGTCCACCTCTGAATGGCTTAAGAAAAACAAAATGAAGACTTTGGAGTGGCCTAGTCAAAGTCCCGACCTGAATCCGATTGAGATGCTGTGGCATGACCTTAAAAAGGCGGTTCATGCTCGAAAACCCTCCAATGTGGCTGAATTACAACAATTCTGCAAAGATGAGTGGGCCAAAAAATTTTTTTCCTTAATAATAAAAACCTTCATTTAAAAACTGCATTTTGTGTTTACTTGTGTTATCTTTGTCTAATATTTAAATTTGTTGAAAAAGTGTGACAAACATGCAAAAAAATAAGAAATCAGGAAGGGGGCAAACACTTTTTCACACAACTGTATATGTATGTATATATATATATGTATATATATATGTATATACAGTGGGGCAAAAAAGTATTTAGTCAGCCACCAATTGTGCAAGTTCTCCCACTTAAAAAGATGAGAGATGCCTGTAATTTTCATCATAGGTACACTTCAACTATGAGAGACAGAATGGGGGGAAAGAATCCAGGAAATCACATTGTAGGATTTTTAATGAATTAATTGGTAAATTCCTCGGTAAAATAAGTATTTGGTCACCTACAAACAAGCAAGATTTCTGGCTCTCACAGACCTGTAACTTCTTCTTTAAGAGGCTCCTCTGTCCTCCACTCGTTACCTGTATTAATGGCACCTGTTTGAACTCGTTATCAGTATAAAAGACACCTGTCCACAACCTCAAACAGTCACACTCCAAACTCCACTATGGCCAAGACCAAAGAGCTGTCAAAGGACACCAGAAACAAAATTGTAGACCTGCACCAGGCTGGGAAGACTGAATCTGCAATAGGTAAGCAGCTTGGTGTGAAGAAATCAACTGTGGGAGCAATTATTAGAAAATGGAAGACATACAAGACCACTGATAGTCTCCCTCGATCTGGGGCTCCACGCAAGATCTCACCCCGTGGGGTCAAAATGATCACAAGAACGGTGAACAAAAATCCCAGAACCACACGGGGGGACCTAGTGAATGACCTGCAGAGAGCTGGGACCAAAGTAACAAAGGCTACCATCAGTAACACACTACGCCGCCAGGGACTCAAATTCTGCAGTGCCAGAAGTGTCCCCCTGCTTAAGCCAGTACATGTCCAGGCCCGTCTGAAGTTTGCTAGAGAGCATTTGGATGATCCAGAAGAGGATTGGGAGAATGTCATATGGTCAGATGAAACCAAAATAGAACTTTTTGGTAAAAACTCAACTCGTCGTGTTTGGAGGAGAAAGAATGCCGAGTTGCATCCAAAGAACACCATACCTACTGTGAAGCATTGGGATGGAAACATCATGCTTTGGGGCTGTTTTTCTGCAAGGGGACCAGGACGACTGATCCGTGTAAAGGAAAGAATGAATGGGGCCATGTATCGTGAGATTTTGAGTGGAAACCTCCTTCCATCAGCAAGGGCATTGAAGATGAAACGTGGCTGGGTCTTTCAGCATGACAATGATCCCAAACACACCGCCCGGGCAACGAAGGAGTGGCTTCGTAAGAAGCATTTCAAGGTCCTGGAGTGGCCTAGCCAGTCTCCAGATCTCAACCCCATAGAAAATCTGTGGAGGGAGTTGAAAGTCCGTGTTGCCCAGCGACAGCCCCAAAACATCACTGCTCTAGAGGAGATCTGCATGGAGGAATGGGCCAAAATACCAGCAACAGTGTGTGAAAAGCTTGTGAAGACTTACAGAAAACGTTTGACCTCTGTCATTGCCAACAAAGGGTATATAACAAAGTATTGAAGTGGGAGAACTTGCACAATTGGTGGCTGACTAAATACCTTTTTTGCCCCACTGTATGTATGTATATATATATGTATGTATATATATATGTATGTATGTATGTATGTATGTATGTATGTATGTATGTATGTATGTGTGTGTGTGTGTGTGTGTGTGTGTGTGTGTGTGTGTGTGTGTGTGTGTGTATATATGTGTATATGTATATATGTGTATATATATAGGCAAAAGGAGCCCCAACTAAGTATTGAGTTACTGAGATACTGAATTTGGGATTTTCCTTAGTTGTCAGTTATAATCATCAAAATGAAAAGGAATAAACATTTGAAATATATCAGTCTGTGTGTAATGAATGAATATAATAGACAAGTTTCACTTTTTGAATGGAATTAGTGAAATAAATCAACTTTTTGATGATATTCTAATTATATGACCAGCACCTGTATATTGCAATCCTAAAGCAGAGGAAATCAATCAAGACAGTTAACAGTAACAGCAGCAAAACAAATGTCAGCAAACGTGTTTATTAACTTGCAGTAACACATGTGCATATACTTTATATTTTTAAAATAAGATGCCCCCCCCCCCACAGGCAAATTTTCTCCAAAATTGTCCAAATCACATTGAGAAAATGATGAAAAGAGAAACATTTATCAATAATGTTCACACAGGGATGCAAACTTAGAAGATTGACACATTTTACACAGCAGAATATATACATATTCACATAGAAATCATTTACATGGATGTCTTATGTAAATTTAAATAAATAAAATAAAAAGGTGACAGTCACAACTGTCATCTCTGTGACAGCAACATGAACACATGAGAAGGATCTACTGGTTGTGTTGTTAGTGAAGGCTTTGTACAGGATGAGAGCTAATGTAACTGTAACCTTAAGTACAGGATGGTCAAATGGAGATATTACAAATGGACTAATGTCTTAATTAAAAGCTGTGGCTGCTGAATGTTTGTCCATCGTTCTCTCCTCAGCTCCTGGCTCTCTGTAACAAAACAAGAACAGAATCAGCAAAATACTCAAATTCAGTGTATTCGTGTAGTTAATCTCAACGTTTGAAACGTTACCGGACTTAAAGTGATATTTCAGGTTCACAACCTGTCTACCTGAGCTCACGTTGGTCCGTTTATGGACATGATATAAAGTATAAATCATCTGTAAAATCATCACAAACTCAGTAAGATATTATTCAACCTCTGAGGTTTGAGAGTGAAGTTATTAAAAGTTACTTTCCAAGGCTTACTACGGTCGGATGCAGGCAGCCGAGCTGCCGGTAATAGCGCACCGGCACGCAATGCATCTTGGGATATGGTGGGCCGCGAAGGATACATCAGATGTGTCCTCCAAATCTGGGACCAGAAGGCTGCATTCGTCGGCTGCATTGAAGGACTCTTCAACAAAAATGCGAAATGGGACAGCAGTAGTTGCAGCGCTGTGACGCAACCGGTCTACGAATGCAGCCTCCGAAGGATGCAGACCCTGAATTGAGACACAGCTACTGTCACATCTTCAAGTGTTTGAGGCCTCTCTTGCAGACATTTTGAGCCCTTTATGAACCCTTTCCGTAAGTCGGCATGGTAAGCTGACTTAGCCTAAGGGAATTACCCACAAATCATTGCAATGTGCCGTTAAACACGGGGTAACCAGTGGACGCATGGAGACGTAAAAAAAAGGTAAACAAAGAGGACTCGCGTGTGTTCAGCCTGTCTTAATAAATTTACTCAGAAACATTAAGGGTTAAAGATGGAACAACAAATAAACTCGAAATCAGAAGATATGTATTTATTTATTCATCAAATATTAGATTTTGTCATTGAAGCTGTTTCGACAAAAACGAGTAAATCTATAATATGAAATCACCTCATCTTGTGAGGAAAGAGCCTGGAAGACGTTCAAATCAGGGAGTACAAAGTATAAAATAAATACACACAATTATACATCATATTTATTGTCGTTTTCATGGTAACGTGATATGTTGCAGCAAAGTGCTGTCCCGTTCATATTTACACCATCTCAAGCCCTCACAGTCTCTCACACTCAACCACTTACCAGGTGACGTCAGTAAGTCCTTGAGGGTTCAGGGTTTGAGGGTTTAAGGGGGACATTGGGATTTGGCCTATGGGTACATCCCAAGTCTCTTAATTGCGTCCCTGTTTCCCTCTCTTGCGTCCTTTCCTTATGTCCTAGTCCATACCACCAGGGATACATGGAGAGACGCAAGGAAACCATGCGAGGAGAGAGGAAACAAATAAATGTGTTTTTAGAGAAATTAGATGAGACTGTCTTTTTCTGATGATGGCGGATCAGCTGATCACAGAGTTTGCTTCTGCACACATGTACTGTACTTAAGAGTAGCCTGAGTATTTATACACAGTCCATAGTATTTATACTGTGTTCTGTGTCCTGTTTATAAGCGCAGGACCGATTTCTACCGAGGGAATGTGTTTGTCTTATTTATGAATTATTTGCGTCTGTATTTATATAAATTCAGATTGTGAAGTCATTAAAAAATAACCCAGAATATGATTATGGTGTCTTTGGAACATTGGAATTCATTTATTAGGCTCCATGTTTCAGGTTGAATTTAAATGATAAAACTCATCAAACACTCAGGAATGATCCGCCTCAGAATGAAATGATGATAAATGATGTAAAAAGCTCTCTGACTTTAATTGTATCCATAATAAAAGTTATTGAGGGAAATATCAGATCATGAAAAGACAAATCATTCTAATAAATGTAGAAAGTTGTTTGTGGTAAACCATTAGAGAGATGTTGCTAACAGGCTCATCTATTGCAGAGATGTTGCTAACAGGCTCATCTATTAGAGAGATGTTGCTAACAGGCTCATCTATTACAGAGATGTTGCTAACAGGCTCATCTATTGCAGAGATGTTGCTAACAGGCTAAACTATTAGAGAGATGTTGCTAACAGGCTCATCTATTGCAGAGATGTTGCTAACAGGCTCATCTATTAGAGAGATGTTGCTAACAGGCTCATCTATTACAGAGATGTTGCTAACAGGCTCATCTATTGCAGAGATGTTGCTAACAGGCTCATCTATTAGAGAGATGTTGCTAACAGGCTCATCTATTACAGAGATGTTGCTAACAGGCTCATCTATTGCAGAGATGTTGCTAACAGGCTCATCTATTACAGATATGTTGCTAACAGGCTCATCTATTAGAGAGATGTTGCTAACAGGCTCATCTATTACAGAGATGTTGCTAACAGGCTCATCTATTAGAGAGATGTCCTGTTCGCCTCGGTCCAGACCTTTCAATCTGCTCACTTCACCGACTTTCAGTTGACTTTCTTCCTCATTTGTGTCCGTAACCGTAAATCCCGCTCTGACTTCCACCTCTTTACAATACATGGTTCATCACTTTGGGCTGCTGAATAATAGTCTTGAATTTGATATGACTCCCTTGATTAACAAATGAATATTACATGTATGTCATGCCTTCTCAGTATTGGCCAACATCTTAGTCTAGTTCTGTGTTTTTTACTTTCTCTTATGAAGTCGCTCTGCTCGACTCTTGAAACATGTGCTGCTGTTCTGATTGACTTCCCCATAGAAATCATCTTTCGTGGTGGTAATGTCCGACTGAAGATGGAAACATTAAAAATTCAGTCTATTAGTCGACTGTCCCACTGTCCACCTCTCATTCATTCTGAGTCTAAAATGGCATTTTACTAACAACAAATCAGGAGAAAATGAACTTTGTTCGACCGTTCTGTCTCAGCAACACAATTTTGCGAATTCTGGCATCTAACGATTGCAAACGCCATAGCTAACCAATTTTCATAATATTAAATATGGCGGTTAGCTGCGCAAATATCTAATGATAGCAAAACAAAATATTAATACATTATGCAAATGCAACCCAATCTGCTTTCACTCATCCACACAACGTTCACAACACTTTAAAATGAGGCAGATATTCCATGACCACGCCCACGTAGGTGACAGGAAGTGTACACCATTTCATCAGTGGCGCTTGTAATGTGAATAAACATCCAACTCTAGGATCTCAAATGGATGGGACTTCCTCATATTGGGGCATTTCTTTAGTTTTTGTTTTGTCCTAGCCCACATTTATTAAAGGCTTTCTATATTTAACCACCCACTCTAGTGCCTACCCCGCCAGTTTATTCAAGGTCAACATTCATAATGCAAATAATCAAAATATGAAAGTGCTGAGCACTGACTGACAGCACTGTCTGAACCCCACTGCCTGAACCCCACTGACTGAGAGCACTGACTGAACCCCACTGACTGACAGCACTGACTGAACCCCACTGACTGAACCCCACTGACTGAGAGCACTGACTGAACCCCACTGACTGACAGCACTGACTGAACCCCACTGACTGACAGCACTGACTGAACCCCACTGACAGAGCACTGACTGAACCCCACTGACTGAACCCCACTGACTGACAGCACTGACTGAACCCCACTGACTGACAGCACTGACTGAACCCCACTGACTGACAGCACTGACTGAACCCCACTGACTGACAGCACTGACTGAACCCCACTGACTGAGAGCACTGACTGAGAGCACTGACTGAACCCCACTGACTGAACCCCACTGACTGAGAGCACTGACTGAACCCCACTGACTGAACCCCACTGACTGAACCCCACTGACTGACAGCACTGACTGAACCCCACTGACTGACAGCACTGACTGACAGCACTGATGGACCTGCTTAATGCTCTTGCTTTCCAGGTCCTTTCCATTCTACTACAGGTAATGTGTCAGCCCGCTATGAGACCGACATCACTCCAGCTGGCTGGACCTTCTCTATCTGGGGTGTTATCTATACCTGGCTCTCCCTGATGGTGATCTACATCACTACATATGTATTCAGAGGGTAAGATAACATCACAATAGTCCTACTAAATATTGACCCCCGTGGATTGAACCTGTGTGATAGATGCAGATGAAAGTGATCTCTCTCTTCCTGTGAATAGATCCTGGGCTCAGTGTCTGATGCCATACACCTTATATCTGTGCTGGCTGTCCAACCTGGTGATGAATATAATATGGCTGCTGCTGTGGGACAGAGAGTACGTCTGCTACTTCTACTCTGCACAAAAAAGCCAAAATACAACAACAGTAATGATTAAGAAGGGATGTAATGTGGACACTGTGGGTGAGGGGAGGACATGTAGGCGAGTACGACGAGGAGGATTAGAGCGCTGCAGGTGAACCATGAGTCAGCATCAGCCTGTGACCACTGAGAGGAGTAGGGCTAGAGAACAGTGCAGGCATTGAGGTATGGAAGAGTAGTTCACACGGATAGTTATGATGGAAATGGACTTTCATTTGATATTGATGATATTTTATTTTCTTAAAGGGTAGTTTCATGGACGTAACTTGCATAAATGACTCAATAAATAAATTAAAAGGCCATTAATGTGGCATTAATTATTTGATAAAGTGATATTTCTGTTTCAATTTGCTTCTTTATCTTTTAACCTTTGTGTTAATTCCCCCATTTATTTGCTCTTCTATTTCATTTTACCCATTTATTTATTTATTTATTTGTATTTATTTATTGTTAAATATATTTATTTATATATTTCTGTATTACTTTCCTTTACGTAGACGTTTCTTCGTGTGTTATTCGTCGTTGTGTGACCGCGTTGCACAACGAAATGTGGATTTTAGTCCCAATTTGCTACATTGGAAAGAAAACAAAAATTGAAAATAAATAAATATATTTAACTATTAATAAGAAATAGATTAATAAAAGGGAAAATGAAATTGAAGAGTAAATAAATTGGGGAATTAATACAATGTTAAATAAATGAAGAGGAATTTATCATTAATCCCTTCCACTGGTTTCTCGTGAAAAACAATATTTACAACTTACATTTAAACTTCACAATAATTGACCTTCGTCCAATACCAATTTTTACTTAATAGAGCTTGAACGCATCATAATGCAACTCAGTGCAACCTGTGTGCGTTAGCTTTTTGCTGCGTCATGAAGCCGAGCAGGAGTGTGCTGTCCACCGCTAACAGCTAACAGCTAACACAGATCTGTTGTTCACAATGTGACCCTTCAGGGGGTTTGTCCTGATGGTACTTGGGCATCTAAGTACTTGGTAGTGAAATATCGGTTCTAGTGACATCACTCGGTCTGCTCACAGTATTACAGGATAATCCAAAATCTATTTAAAAACACACTATACATTTTAAATGTGCAAATAAATTCAGCTCCAAAGGAACTTTGTGGAAACTGGAACTGTTGATAGTGTGTTCTGTCAATTAGCCAGAAAAACAGACATTTCTGGAAAGTTTAATGTTGTGTGCTATGAGCACCACAATCCCAATCCATTCAGCTCCTTTACAAGAGGAAGGAGGTAGATATCTTTAAACACTGCCAAATATGAATATCATATCTGCAAGAAAGTAAGAATATATGTTTGTCGATATTTGATTATTTTATTTTCTCAGCTGAGAAATTTTATGATCAACTAGAAAGGTGTACTCAGTAGAGCGCAGATCTGCACCAGATATGTCTGCAACGTGGAGTTGAATGAATACAACCCACAGCTGGCTAACCCGTCTAGACACCAATAAAACACTTAACTCAAAAACAAGCAGCGATGAATTATGCAATGTATGATGTAATCGGGTCACACCATCCTACCAGAAACAGAATGAAAGTCACCAAGCTGTACAGCAGTGTGTGTGTGTGTGTGTGTGTGTGTGTATCGGTAGTTTGCATTGTGTTTGGCTAACCGCCATCAGCCAACGAAACTAATAATTAATTTGATATTTATGTAGTTAATCATCAATGTTCCAAATGATAAAATGAGTATCGCTGAAAAAGGAAGAAACATAATCATCCATAAAATAGTTCTGTTGGTGATCACCAAATGATTGTGAACATCATATAGCCGATGGTATACGTAGTTGGAGAATCCATAACAATGCAATTGATCTAATAGTATGATTTGACTGAGCATATCAAGGCCTAGGATCAGAAAGTTAACAATTCATTTGATGTGCTGTCTCTGAAGTGAAGCCACTGCTGACCCTCTCTTCTTCTCTCTGTCTTGCAGGTCGATGCTGGCGGCTCTGGTTGTATTAATCCTGATGACTATTGCCAACTACACTGCTTTGTTCTTCTGTTGCTCTGCCACAGATTACTATGGACTCTGGTTACAGACGTACCATCGCAAAGACCTGTACTGTCTAAGAATACTGGTATGGCAGACTGTGTGTGTGTGTGTGGACACTGCTGGTAGATCATGTGCTCTTTATTCACTGTATTGCTGATGAGTCTCACTTTTTAAGACCGTCCCCTGTGAATGATGTCATTCTTGTGCTTGTAAATGTTCATATGTTCAGGTCCAGAATGGTTTGGCTCTCTATACCACATGGACTTCCATCGCTTCTCTGATCAACTTTTCATTGGTTCTCCACCTGTGGGGTGTGGCCAGGAGCACAGCAGCAACAGCTTCTCTATGCATCCTGTTTGCAGAGGTAGTGGCATGGTAAGCTTTGATTGGATGAGGTATTTAACAAGTAGAAGAGTGATCGATGTGATACTATCAGAGTATTAGCTTTAGTTCTGACACTGCTGTAATCGGGAGTCTGTCACTTCAAATGACTACAAGAGTTTGTGTTGATGTTGGTGGTCCCTATGGACAAAGGCTGTAGAGGTTCTGAGCACCAGAGTCCCTTAAGAGAGCATCCGCTGCTGCCGGGCTCGGACTGCTGGTCCAAAGTGGCAGCATAGCTGGATCTGGGTCCGTCTGCGGCAGGCTGGTTGCTATCAGAGGCCGGCTTGAGTCTGAGCTGAAGGAATGTGACGCTGTGGCACCGATGAGCAGCATTAAGAATAACTAGGTAGAAATAGACAATCTTCTGTCTCATTTACTTCTGCAGCTCATGTTGAGGCATCAGTATTCATTTGAGACTGTTTCAGAACCAGTTCAAAGTTTCTCAGATTCACTTTAATGAATTGAATTAATAGCAACTGCTGAATGTATGATCACATGCTGTTTTTTTATGATTGTCAGAAAGATCATTTTTGGAATCTTTAGTGTGAAATGTGTGTAAATGTTTCTTAAGACTCCAGCTGCTAAGGGAAGCTTCAGTGCAGAAGGTATCAGTGAAGTAGATCACTGCACTCCAATACATTGAACAGTTGGCTGAGCATTGCTCTGTCTGTGTGTGCAGGTTCCTTCTTGAGAACTGGGTGCTGGACCGTTGGGTGCGTAACATCCTGACCGTGTACCCCGTTGTGATCGTGGCTCTGGTTGGAAACGTCTTCAGACATTTTAACCCAGCTGATCCCACTCCAAACTCTGTGTTTATGGGTGAGTTTAACACCGGATCACTCCAACTGTGACTTCACCAGCCCCACTCGCATCTTTATAGCACAGCCTCACATTCACACTACATGAATACTGGATGAACAGAACAGACGGGAACAAACAAATCAAGTCCACACCCACACACACTGTATCAATGTCATATTCTATCAAGGAGGCCAGCTCGACAGCTGCTTCCAGATATAATGTGATCATATTGTGCTGCCTTCCTGTACTCGCTAAAATGATATCCATCTTTAAACTTGGAGGTTGATTTAAGTTCTGCTGACTAACCCAATCACACACTGGTTCATATCCTTACTTCTTTTGTGTCCGATCAGTTGCACTGCTGGTGTTGGCATGTGTCCTGCTGGTTTCCCGACTCTGCACCGTCATCTGGAGAAACAGTAGGCGACCTCTCCACTCCCCAGGCTCAGCACGGCTGATGGTATCACCCCTTGATGGCAGAAAATTCATGATTTTTACTTAAACAGGAAGCGTTTCAGTACTTCCTGTCCCTCTGCAGCTTTTAAACTGTCAGGCTACTCTTAATTACATTCTCAAGTGTTAATGTAATGGGGAGCCGGGTAAACCTCTCCTTCACTCCTCTTTTGTCCCTCAACTGCAATCAAGACAATGGGAAACGCTAATTACCTACTACGACTGTTAACCATTAATTACCATTATTATTATCTGTATGTTATGCTCTTTTAAACAAATGCATGCATGTGATTTCATAATGTTTTATAATGCTATTTTAAAGCAGTTTTATTGTTGCATTTATTGCTTTTTTTATATTGTGTGTATCCATTCAGGGACAATCGACTATAAACTGTAAAACTACAGCATGTTGACCTTTTATACAATATAAGTTCAATAGAATACTAAAAAGCTTTGTTGAATTAATTCTGCTTTGCCAATTAAATCGTTCTTTTGCACATTTATCGTATGTCTGAGTTCCTGAATGTGTCAAATCAGGAAAAACTATTTCACTGATGTGCACATTATTCAGTTTCCCACCATGAAAATGCAGCTAATGAAGACGGTTTGTTAATAAAACGTTGAACAGACCTAAAGAGTATTGAAGAAACATTAGACATACAGGTGCATCTCAATGAATTAGAATATCATCGAAAAGTTCATTTATTTCAGTAATTCAATTCAAAAAGTGAAGCTCATATATTATATAGATTCATTACACACAAGGTGATATATTTGTAGAAAGCAGCACAATACAAAAGCGTTTGGAAACCTTTAAGATATAAACAGGCATGAATACAGCAGCGGACTCACAAAGTGCCGTAACAAAACCCTATTAAGACACATTGTGAATGAGTTGTATACATGTCCAAACAATGCTCCTAAAAGCTGAATAACACCAGCATAACCCAAATGTCTTTATCTATAATATGATGTTTACACAAGCCATATCCGATTTGGAATATTGTCATATTATAGTGAATAATATTGGAATATAGTGTGCATGTAAATGTACTGAGACAGGACAACCAGGGCTGATAGTTGGGATAGTGGAGGTATGAGAGCTGCTCCATCTCAGCGGCTTTGTTCTGCTGATCAGGTGAACTAGCTTGAAGTCCTTCCTTCTGAACTCCAATAAGTACATATGGTACATATTTTTCAACAGGACAAATCAGTATAAAGGTCTGTTAGTACTGATGGCAGCTGTGGATTTGTTTATGATCCCTTTAGCTTTGCATTCAGCTCATTTAATAGTACATGGAAGAGTAACTGGACCCTTCAGAAGATCCCAACATATACAACAAGGTGTTATCCGGCTACATTTTGTTTACTTTACTTGCCGTTATTTCCCCCTCTCAGTGATGATGAGTGTCAGAGAATTTCACTTCCTCACAATAGATAGATAGTAATGCCGTCCAACGCAAAACTCTTCCTTCTGTTCATGCTCACTTCCCGATCTGCGTCTATTTGCAGTTCTGTGAAGGAGGAACCAGACAATGTGGACGAGACGGATCTATCGTTGTGTTTGATTGCAGAAGTATATGGAGGACACTATCAGGTTCTACTTCATTAACAGCAAGAGGAGGACAGAACACAACACGGAACTAACGCAGCACAGAACACACAACACCGAACACACAGAACACACACACAACACTGAACACACAAACAAAACAGACACACAACACAGAACACGGAACAGAACACAGAACACGGGTCTTAAGGCGAGTGCGTGGGACAGACAGAAGACCTAAAGCGTCTGACCTGAGAGTGCGGGCGGGTGAATATGGGTGAAGTAGATCAGCTACATATGTAGGAGCCTGGCCGTGTAGTGCTCTGTAAATGATAGTGAGAATTTTAAAGTGTATCCTAAAAGCTACAGGGAGCCAGTGAAGAGATCTGAGTACGGGGGTGATGTGAGACCGTCGATTTGTCCTGGTGAGTAATCTGGCGGCAGCGTTTTGGATTACCTGCAAACAGTTAAGAGCAGATACACTGAGTGATGAGAAAAGTGTGTTACAGTAGTCAATGCGTGAAGAGATAAATGTGTGTATGATCATCTCTAGTTCAGCTGTTGATACTACAGATCTCAGTTTACTGATATTTCTTAGGTGGAAGAAACATGATCTGGACAGCTGCTTAACATGGGGCTCAAACGACATGGATCGATCAAAGAAGATCCCTAGATTGTGCAGGTTGCAATGGGCAGCAGAGGAGAGTGGACCAATACTCTGCCTGATCGTAGGGACAAACTCATCCGGTGCAATAACTAGAACCTCCGTCTTAGTGCCGTTAAGTTGTAAGCAGTTTTCTGCCGTCCAGTCTCTGATGGCATTGACACAGTCCAGGAGCCTAGTTAATGTGAAGGCCTCGCTGGGTTTGAATGACAGATGGAGTTGGATATCATCTGCATATAAATGATTACTCATTTACTCCAGCATACACAGATGGGTCTAAAGATCCTGATACAGGTAGAACTGGTTTTGCGGTCACCATACCAACCTTGCAATATGAAGTCAAAAGGAGAACATCAGATCATCTGTTTATACAGTTGAGACATCGGCCATTATAACAGCACTGCAGTGGGTAGAGGAGGTTCGGATCGAAAAGGTCGCTGTCTGTTCAGATTCCAGTTCAGTATTATCCTCATTACAATCATTCACATCTCATAGCAGGCAGGATTTAATTAATGAAATATACGAAACACTGTTCCGACTCAAGAATATGGGTATTTTTGTCTCATTTCTGTGGGTACCAGCACACAGACGGGTAAAAGGAAACGAAAGAGCAGATACATTAGCAAAACAAGCTTTAGGAAGGCAGCACAAGACAGACATTTTACTCAGCAAAGCAGAAGCTAAATCAATAATCAAAATAAATATTATTAAGGAATGGCAGCACAGTTGGGATGTAGAGAAACAGGAAGACATCTTTATGCTGTTCAGAGAGAAGTTGGCAAAGGGAGGCCATCCAGAAGAAGCACCACAGAAGAAAACATATTAACCAGACTGATGGTTGGACACACAAGGCTGAACAAAACAATGCAACTAATAAATAAACACCCAGCAGGACTATGTGAGCACGGCCAAATACCAGAATCTGTAGACCATATCATTTGTTATTGCCAGAAATTCACACTCGAGTGAGACAGGTTGAAGAGGAAGCTGGGAGTGGAGGAACTCAACCTAAAAGAGGCATTAACCTTGGGGGCAGGAAATGTACTACAATACGTGAAAGAAACAGGATTGAGTAAAATAATTTAAGTCAATGAAATGATAGAACTTCCTTTGTTGTTTTGTTTTGTAAGGGGATAGGTTACTCTGTCCACACTCCGGTACAGTAGGTGGCGGGAATGCACCATTCACTGGATACCATCCACCATAAAGCTTAAAAGAAGAAGAAGAAGAAGAATCTTATTAATGAGTTTAGTCATCCAGTACAGTAGGTGGCGGGATGCACCAATGGTTGCAACCCACCATTTAGCTAGAAGAAGAAGAAGAAGAAGAAATTGTGACGCAGAAGAATAGGAAGTGAAGCTAGTAGTTGTGTAGTACAGCTGCTAGTGTCTGCTGTCAAAAACGCTCGTTTTGAGGTTGAACAGTCACTATCGTTTCCAAGATGTCTAAGAATACAGTTTCCGACCGGTTTAGAAAAGTAGACGTTGATGAATACGACGAGAATAAGTTTGTAGACGAGGAAGACCGAGGAGAGAGCCAGGGTGGTCCGGACGACGCAGAAGTAGACACTCTGCTCAGACAATATCCTTTAACTTCAAATGAACGTCTTCTCAAACAACGGGGACGTTAACTACACTCAGGGCGCACAGCACAGCTGTTCTGTTACAACGGCCGAGGGCTACACGAGTTAAGGAGACGCTACACTTTCGCAGTGTATTGTGATGTTTTCTAAAGATGTATAATTCCAATTGTCTAAATTGCACTCGTGTTCGTATGTGACACATGGGTGACATATACGATATATTTGGCATAACGAGTGCAGTTGGCAGAGCATTTCTGTGGACGAACAGTCAAAGTAGCATTTCCTGGTGTCGGTTCTCAGGAGGGCGTGGTCAGCAAATGAGTTGATGGGCAACTTTAGTGTTTTTATATTTTATGCTTGCTCACTACTCCATGCCTCAACTTTATTGACTACGTTTCGACCCTACTCGGATCTCCGTCAGGTCAAAATGTTAGAAAAGATGTGAGCTGTACCCATAATTCTACAAAATCACACCAATCAGAAAGCAGGCTCTAACATGGCAGGTGTGGTTCATCCAAAACACCAGCTTGATCAAACATCCACAAACGGTTAACAATTCCATAAAGTAGATAAAGAAAACGGTAATACATACTTCCAATTATCAAATATGTCATTACACATATCAGAAAATACATACAAATGTATTGCATTAAGTTATAGGAAGGAGCTTAACATGAAAGCACCATCCTTGTGGTCAACAGAGTTCCCCCTCACCCACGGAGCTCATAAAGTAATGCACATGTATCTGCCCTGTGGAACTGTGTCGTCCTTGACTTGTTTTGCAAGGGGAACATGAATGCAGCTCTCCATGCCGTGCTGAAGAATCCTCCAATCAACACCAAGAACCAGACTGCCAAGGTAGAGTGTTCTGTGCTAAGTGCTATTGTGTTGTTTAGTGGGGACATCCTTCACCTTCTGCCTGGATCACCTGATATGGCAGTGGTACAAGACCGTGAACTTATTTCAAGCATTAATCAGATGTTTTTTTTTTTACTGCATGTATAGATTATTTTAGTTTGGAAAGGGTGTATCCTAATGTGCCAAAAATGATTTATGAATCATTTTATGGAAAGTGATAGCACAAGCAGGGGTGTGTTTAGAGATTTGGGGCATAGCCATAAAATAAAAAGTTGGGGAATATGGGGATGTGGAGAAATGCATCTGTCACATCTATGGTAAAATATCCAGTCACATAACATGCATCAGCAGAAGTTCCAGCATGATGTATAAAGGCTGTATATGAGATGAAGGGAGTGGACGATGGAAGAACACTCAGAACCAGTATGTGAGGAGGGAAATGTATTAATCGTTGGTTGCAGTGGCTCGACTATTGATGGAAGATTGTAAAGTGGCACATTGACAATAATTTAAAAAAAATGCGTTGAAGGAAGTTACTGCAGGGTCAATATGAGTTTCAACATTAATATAATGTTTCACTTGTTTAGGGCTCCAGACCCAGATGGCAACCTCGCTTCTGAAAAGTGAAGCCAAAGCGTCAAGTGTTAAACCTGCATTCTCTCTACTGACCAGCAGGCGGCGACTCCTCTGGTTGTATAGACGTCTATGAGAAAATGACTCTACTTCTCTCTTGATTTATTACCTCAGTAAACATTGTAAACATGAGTTTATGGTCTCAATCTCTAGTTTCAAGTCTTCTTCAATACAGCATGATGTTCATTTAGTACATTATGGTCCATTTAGAGTCAAACAGACCATAAAGCAGGGGATGCTTTAGGACGGGGCAACACGGTGATTGACAGACTGCCACCATGGCGTTGTCCGGTCTGGGAGTGGCCTGCGTTTTCATCTTAGATCTCTAACCCTTTCACAATATGTTCTCAGTGCATGAAGTTCTATTTGCTCAACATTTTGGTCGCCTTGTTCGGTGTTTGGTTGTACTTACCTCCACCCTCTCGTGTCAGTTCTGGTTGCAAAAAAACAAGATGGCGATGGCCAAAATTCAAGGTGTGTGTGTGTGTGCGTGTGTGTGTGTGTGTAGGAGAGAGCAGAGCTGCTGGTGGTCAAGGTGCTGAGCAGTTTTAAGAGCAGTGACATAGAGAAGGCTGTGGGCTCACTGGACCACGCTGGAGTGGACCTGCTGATGAAATACATCTACAGAGGCTTTGAGATCCCCAATGACAACAGCAGCGCTAGGGTTAGGTGTTAGGGGATTGTGATCACTATGCTGGAAGCCAGCAAGGTGATCTGTGCACTGTCCATCACTACCTCACATCCTGAAGCACCTACCTCTCACTCAAGCCTTTAGGATGTCTTGTATTCAGTCTGGTACTCCAGATCCTTCCGGCCCTTTTCCTCTGGGAAATGTTCCACCTGGGGTTACCCTCAATGACAGTCGTTCAAACAGAGTTTTAGGTCGGTGTAACATCAGTGGTTGTGGTGTGATGACCGTCCCTCTTAGAGTCGAATGCAGTCGGGTCTGCATCGCTGTTCGAAGCCTGCCGGTCGTCGGTCTGGTGGACTGCACGCTGTCTGGAATCGGAGAGGGCGGCTCTCCGTCTTCCTCATCCACTAGTGGGTCCAGCTCCTGCTGCGAGAGCTCCATGGTGGAGCTCGTTATGGAAGCCACACATCCATTGTGGTGTGGGGGGGCCCGAAAGAGAAGCAGGGGGGCCGGGGGGGCCTCTCGTGGAATAGCTTTCCTCCTGGTAAACAGTCTTATTGGTCTTTGTGATTGTGGATGGAGCTGTTGAGGAGTCGGTGTAGGTGGAACTATGTTTTGTGTGTTCTCACTATGTTGTGAGAGGGGCCAAATGTCTGACAGGGGCACCGCAGCAGTGTCCAGAACCATGTCAGTCCCCTGTGTTAGGCTGTCTGCAGGTCTAATAAGGGCCTGTGTTTCCTGGACGGATGGGACCACTCTGTGTGGTGGTGTAACGGGCGTCAGAGGAACCGTGTTGGTTGGTGCCCCATGTGCCTCCGCTGTGACTGAGTGTGTGACGTCAGTCACTGATGCATTTGTAGCTCCGTGGGGTCGAACCTGTAGCTCTGGGTGCAGCACGGTGCCGTTTTGGACCGCTGCAGTTCTGGTCGTCGGTGGAGGACTGCCCCCCGAATGCCGGATGAGAAGTGTCTCCCCTACAACTCTTCTAGCCTCGGCCAGTGTGTCGGGTGCTAATCTGCTACCGAGGTTTCTCTTCGCCCAGGCTGAGGCTACTTCAAAGGGGCCGCTCCAATCGTGAGGTGAGAGTTTATAAAGTTTATCTATCTCACTCTTTATGACGTTTTCATAATGGTCCTGAAGTATAATCAGTGTGGTGTGGGCCCAGTTTTTTGCATTTCCTTCAATTAGCCTCTGGGTGTCGGCATTCGGTACCGCGGGTTTAATTAGCGTGGATAGCTGATTAATCACTCTGTTAATTGTGCGGGGCGGCTGGTCTGCACTCACATTTGTGAAGTGATGCGCTGTTTTAATCACTCTGTGTAGAATGCGGCATTTAAGTCCAAAGTCTGGATCATCAGATCTAGGTCTATTCTGATCGCTTTCATTGTGTTGAAGCTGTTGCTGACCTGTGTTGTGTGTGTGGTCGATCTTACGTTTATTTCGTGGCATGTTGGACCGGGACTCCGCCGGTCTCTGGACGGTCTTGCGGTCCACGAATTGTGTCTTATAGTTTGCTTCTCTGCCATTATAGTTACGGCGCCGAGAAGAGCGGTCCCCGTCGGGTCCGAGTCCGGTCCTCGTGACGGAGGCATACGTCCTGCGGTGGACGTCTGATGGATCCCCGCGGCGGCGGCGGACATCTGATGGATCCTCGCGGTGACGGACGTCTGATGGATCCCCGCGGCGGCGGCGTACGTCTGATGGATCGTCGCGGTGATGGACGTCTGATGGATCCCCGCGGCGGCGGCGTACGTCTGATGGATCCTCGCGGCTGCGGCCGTCTGCTGGGTACCTGCGGTGGTTGTATGAAGGGTCCTGACGTCGGCGAGGGGACACAGGTCTGATGGGTGACCTCGGGCGTTGGTTCCGCTGTCGGCGGCCTCTCCCGTAATCGACAACCGTCCACTCATCTCCGCGGTCACGGCCGTAGTGGAACATGGTGAGGCTAGGTTAGCTTAGCTTAGCCTCGTTAGCATGTGGCTCAGAAAAAAGTTTACAAGAGTTGTTTTACCTTTTATTTTCTGTTCAGGTGAACCATATTTCGAACAAGTAAATTAATCGCGACGTTTCGGTTCTAAGAAGAACCTTCTTCAGGCTACTTGTTCTTTGTAGAATAACTATAGTTACGGAACGATGTCGGACGCTGTTTTAGCATCGGCCATGTTGTGGAAAAGGGGGGATGGGCTGTGGTGTGAAGTTCCTATGGTCTGGCGCCCCTGGGCCCAGCCCTTTTGTTCCAAGGACCAATCAGCAGGCCATCTGACTAAGCAGCCATGACATATTTGATGCCTAACTGATTGTCCAGTGAGATCTGATGAGTCATGTTATATGCACTGTTTCAAATGCACACAACTATTAACCTGTACATATGCATACACTTCAGACATTAAACCGTGGCATGTTTGATGCCTAACTGATTGTCCAGTGAGATCTGATGAGTCATGTTATATGAATTGTTTCAAGTGCACACAACTATTATCATACACATATGCATACACTTTAGACATTACACCGTGGCATGTTTGATGCCTAACTGATTGTCCAGTGAGATCTGATGAGTCATGTTATATGAATTGTTTCAAGTGCACACAACTATTATCATACACATATGTGCATACACTTTAGACATTAAACCGTGGCATGTTTGATGCCTAACTGATTGTCCAGTGAGATCTGATGGGTCATGTTATATGCACTGTTTCAAATGCACACAACTATTATCATACACATATGCATACACTTTAGACATTACATCATGGCATGTTTGATGCCTAACTGATTGTCCAGTGAGATCTGATGAGTCATGTTATATGAATTGTTTCAAGTGCACACAACTATTATCATACACATATGTGCATACACTTTAGACATTAAACCGTGGCATGTTTGATGCCTAACTGATTGTCCAGTGAGATCTGATGGGTCATGTTATATGCACTGTTTCAAATGCACACAACTATTATCATACACATATGTGTGCATACACTTTAGACATTAAACCGTGGCATGTTTGATGCCTAACTGATTGTCCAGTGAGATCTGATGGGTCATGTTATATGCACTGTTTCAAATGCACACAACTATTATCATACACATATGCGCATACACTTTAGACATTAAACCGTGGGATGTTTGATGCTTAACTGATTGTCCATTGAGATCTGATGAGTCATGTTATACGGATTGTTTCAAATGTACTCCCACATCCATTTTATCCGTAGAAACATCTTCGATCTGAAGTTGTGTTGTCTTTTATTTATTTGTCACAGCCTACCTCCTGCGGTCTGGGAAGTGATGCCATATGAACTGTTCCAAAACCAAACCTGTATGTGCATGTATCTGGATGTTCTAGTGTGTTATATTCTATGTGGTACTGAGTGCCTGATTAGGCTTAGTCAGACATGCTACATGAACCGTTATAAACACATACACACGTATATATACCCATACACCTACCTGCATACACATACATACATACACACATATATACATATATTTTTATATATATGCGTACATATACGAACGGTCAGGTCCAGGCGGGAGCCGAATGGTTAGGCTTAGGCGGGGGGGCCGAATGGTTAGGTTTAGGTGGGGGGTCGAATGGTTAGGTTTAGGCGAGGAGAGGGAGTGGTTGAGATTAGGACAAGAAAGCAGGGCAGGCTGCATGAGAGGAGCAGAGCAACAGAAATATGAGGCAGGAGGCACGGGCTGGTTAGGTGTTAGGGGATTGTGATCACTATGCTGGAAGCCAGCAAGGTGATCTGTGCACTGTCCATCACTACCTCACATCCTGAAGCACCTACCTCTCACTCAAGCCTTTAGGATGTCTTGTATTCAGTCTGGTACTCCAGATCCTTCCGGCCCTTTTCCTCTGGGAAATGTTCCACCTGGGGTTACCCTCAATGACAGTCGTTCAAACAGAGTTTTAGGTCGGTGTAACATCAGTGGTTGTGGTGTGATGACCGTCCCTCTTAGAGTCGAATGCAGTCGGGTTAGGGTTAGGGTTAGGGGTTAGGACCTTGGGAAGCGTGAATGCGCGGCCTGATCCATGTTTTCCATGTGTGTGTATGTGGTGAGCTGTCGGTGGGAGTGGTTGAGGTTAGGATAGAGGTGTGTTTGGGCTTGGCTTTAGTGTCTGGACCTGTCTTGGTGGGTTGGGAGTGGTTGAGGTTAGGATTAGGTCATGTTCGGTTTGGGGTTAGGGTTAGGGTTAGGGGTTAGGGGTTTAGGGTTAGGGTTAGGGTTAGGGGTTAGGGGTTAGGGTTAGGTAATAGCAAGGATACCAGACTTTTGGCGTGATGATCGTATATAGCTGTTGGCTACTTGGTGCTAGCCTCCTGAAACTTGGTGTGTGCATTCCTAGCACACCAGAGCACCTTTGTATTAAGTCTGGCATCTGTAGCTGCTTCCTGTGGTATGGCTGCCATAGAGCCCCATTGGATTATTTTGGTGATGATCGTATATAGCTCTTGGCTACTTGGTGCTAGCCTCCTGAAACTTGCTGTGTGTGTTGGTATTAAGCCAGAGCACGTGTGTGTCAAGTTTCTGTGGCTCTAGCTTGTTCCTTTAGTATAGCTGTCATAGACTCCCATTGCTTTAGGGTTAGGTGTTAGGGGATTGTGATCACTATGCTGGAAGCCAGCAAGGTGATCTGTGCACTGTCCATCACTACCTCACATCCTGAAGCACCTACCTCTCATTCAAGCCTTTAGGATGTCTTGTATCCAGTCTGGCAATCCAGATCCTTTCAGCCCTTTTCCTCTGGGAAATGTTCCACCTGGGGTTACACTCAATGACAGTCGTTAAAACAGATTTCCATCCATGTAATAGGAAGTGTTTCACAAAAGGTGTCTCCATCTTTTTCCTCTTCAGTATGTTGTATTTGTGTTGAGTGAATCGAGTAGAAATGGTGTTCCCCGTTTCACCCACATACTGTAAACCACACTTTTTACAAGAAATCAGATATATACAATTTTTGGACTTTAGACTGCCACGGGTCATTGTCTGAAAGACCTCTTTTGTGTACCGATTAGTGAACCAGTTTTGGTGTTTAAAATACTGGCCCTGTACTCTGGTTTTAGGGTCAAAGAGGGGTTTAATTTTCGCTTTTACCAGGAGATCCTGTAAATTCTTGTTTTTCCTGAATGCAGCAATAATGCTATAGTTTTGTAATGTTGATGTTCCTGTAATGTGTTTTTGAAAGTTCCTCTTACTTTGTCTAATTAGTTCAACAGTTGACGGGGAAAATGTCGTCACAAATGGAAGGTTACAAGTTACTACTGGTGGTCTAGTTTGCTGAAATGACCTTCTGCATTTTCTAAGGAAGGTCCTAGAGTACCCTCTGGTGGACAAAGCTCGAAACAGCACTCTGACTGCCGAATTAAAATCTTCCTCTTCAGTGCAAATTCTGTGAAACCTCAACAATTGTGACTTAATCAAGCCTGCATAGGTGTGCTTTGGGTGGAAGCTAGTTTTATAGAGCAGAGCGTGGGTGTCTGTCTCTTTAAAGAACACTTTGATCGCTAGTGTGTGGGTCTCCTTGAACCTGTCGTTCTTAAAAGTGGTGGTGTCCAAGAAATCGACAGAGGTCAAACTGCTGGTTGATTTTAGCTTGATTGATTCACTGTGATTATTCAGCGTGTTCAAAAATGTGTCAAAGTCCTCTCTCGTATGAGGCCACACCCCCCAGATGTCATCTAAAAACCTGTAGTAGTACAGAGGTTTTTTAGGACATGTTTTTAGGGCTGACTCCTCCCATTCAGCCATAAAGATGTTTGCATATGCGGGAGCAAATTTCTTCCCCATAGCTGTACCTTTAATTTGCAGGAAAAATTCTCCATTAAATGTGAAGTCATTTTTGGTCAAATTAATCTCTAATAACTGTAATAATTCTTTTTCTGGTCTTTTTTTGTTTGGGTGTTTCCGAAATGCATTTTTTATGGCTTGCATGCCTTCTTTGAAGTCAATATTTGTATATAGACTGTCTATGTCAATTGTAAAAAGAATAGAGTTGTCAGGAATGTGCAGTTTTTTTACTATGTTGATAAAGTGGTACGTGTCCTTAATGTAACTGGGGTGTGTGGTCGAGAGAGGATTGAGGAAGAAGTCCAGGTATTCTGCAGTGTAATATGTTTCACTGCTGCAGTCAGACACAATGGGTCTACCTGGAGGGATTTCATGTGGTTTGCTCCACTTAGTTGGATCCTTGTGGATTTTGGGCAGCATGTAAAATAATCTGGCTCTGGGTTCCGAGTTGCCCATTAAATAATATTTTTGTTTTGCCTTAATAAACCTTTTCTCATAGAGAGTTTGGATAATTTTGTTCATGATTGGAATCGTTTCTGGATAAATAGGTTTGGTCAATTTAGTGTAGTATTTGGGGTCGTTGAGTTGTCGATAACCCTCCCATACATACTGTTCTCTGTCCATAATGACCATAGCACTGCCTTTATCAGCTGGCTTGATGATGATGTTTGTTACTGTTCAGTTCTGTCAGTGCTCTAACCTCTTCAGTACTCAGGTTTGGTGGTACACGATGGACCCTAAACTCAGCATCCAAATATTGAAGATCCGCCTTGATGAGAGCCGTGATTTCACTGGGTGTTTGTCCCTGGGGGGGAGTCCAGACTGATTTCTGAATGAAAGGCAGCGGTTCAGAGTCTTTTGCATGTTCATAATAAGCTGCCAGTTTCAGCTTCCTATGGTATTGCTGAGTATCATAACGGCTTTGTTCCTTAATGTCTTTGTTTGTGCCCTTTGTGGGGATAAAGTTCAAGCCTTTGTTAAGCAGAGCAAATTGTGGTTAGGGTTAGGGTTGGGGTTGGGGTTGGGGTTGGGGTTAGGGTTAGGGGGTAATAGCCACGATGCCCGAATGGGCATCGTCTATAACTTTCTGAAAGTTTGTGCTAGAGTCCTGAAATGTTCTGTGTGTATTCCTGGCATGCCCTAGCACCTGTGTATGAAGTTGCGTGGCTTCAGCTGTTTCCTTTGGTATGGCTGCCATAGACTCCCATTGCTTTGTGCTGGGGGCCTTCGAGGTCCTGGAGCCTGGCTCTTCTGGGATAAGTTTTGATAGGAAGGTCCTGGAACCTTGCAAGTGGGCTCTACCCCCACTAAGTGGTCGATTGCGGTTCGATTGGTACCAAGTTTGAGGTCCTAGGACCTTGGGAAGGGGTAATAAATCCCCGTCACCATATATGGTGAAGAGGCTTAGATGGTGTTTAGCTCTTGGCTACTTGGTGCTAGCCTCCTGAAACTTGGTGTGTGTATTGCTAGCATGCCCTAGCACCGTTGTAGTAAGTATGGCGTCTCTAGCTGCTTCCTAGGACCTAACCCTAAGCTATTCACACATCCTGAGCTTTACGACACATGTATGACTGGTTGTGGTTAGTTAAACCTACTTGGGTAGGTCCTAGAGCCTTGCAAGTGGGCTCTACCCCCACTAAGTGGGTGATTGTGGTTGGATAGAAAGCAGTTTGGTGCTGGTAGGACCTTGGGAAGCGTGAATGCGCGGCCTGATCCATGTTTTCCATGTGTGTGTATGTGGTGAGCTGTTTGTGGGTGTGTTTGGTTGGTGGGAGTGGTTGAGGTTAGGATAGAGGTGTGTTTGGGCTTGGCTTTAGTGTCTGGACCTGTCTTGGTGGGTTGGGAGTGGTTGAGGTTAGGATTAGGTCATGTTCGGTTTGGGGTTAGGACTAGGTAATAGCAAGGATACCAGACTTTTGGCGTGATGATCGTATATAGCTGTTGGCTACTTGGTGCTAGCCTCCTGAAACTTGGTGTGTGCATTCCTAGCACACCAGAGCACCTTTGTATTAAGTCTGGCATCTGTAGCTGCTTCCTGTGGTATGGCTGCCATAGAGCCCCATTGGATTATTTTGGTGATGATCGTATATAGCTCTTGGCTACTTGGTGCTAGCCTCCTGAAACTTGCTGTGTGTGTTGGTATTAAGCCAGAGCACGTGTGTGTCAAGTTTCTGTGGCTCTAGCTTGTTCCTTTAGTATAGCTGTCATAGACTCCCATTGCTTTAGGGTTAGGGTTAGGGTTAGGGTTAGGGGTTAGGGGTTAGGGTTAGGGTTAGGTAATAGCAAGGATACCAGACTTTTGGCGTGATGATCGTATATAGCTGTTGGCTACTTGGTGCTAGCCTCCTGAAACTTGGTGTGTGCATTCCTAGCACACCAGAGCACCTTTGTATTAAGTCTGGCATCTGTAGCTGCTTCCTGTG
Organism: Anarhichas minor; assembly: GCF_050575085.1. NCBI lineage: Eukaryota > Metazoa > Chordata > Actinopteri > Perciformes > Anarhichadidae > Anarhichas > Anarhichas minor. The sequence goes on along the minus strand of NW_027466452.1, from coordinate 49,120 downwards.
GTATGGCTGCCATAGAGCCCCATTGGATTATTTTGGTGATGATCGTATATAGCTCTTGGCTACTTGGTGCTAGCCTCCTGAAACTTGCTGTGTGTGTTGGTATTAAGCCAGAGCACGTGTGTGTCAAGTTTCTGTGGCTCTAGCTTGTTCCTTTAGTATAGCTGTCATAGACTCCCATTGCTTTAGGGTTAGGGTTAGGGTTAGGTTTGGGTTTGGGTTAGGGTCCTGAAATGTTCTGTGTGTATTCCTGGCATGGCCTAGCACCTGTGTATGAAGTTGCGTGGCTTCAGCTGCTTCCTTTGGTATGGCTGCCATAGACTCCCATTGCTTTAGGTTAGGGTTACGGCTATGTAAGGGGGTAATAGCCACGATGCCCGAATGGGCATCGTCTATAACTTTCTGAAAGTTTGTGCTAGAGTCCTGAAATGTTCTGTGTGTATTCCTGGCATGCCCTAGCACCTGTGTATGAAGTTGCGTGGCTTCAGCTGTTTCCTTTGGTATGGCTGCCATAGACTCCCATTGCTTTGTGCTGGGGGCCTTCGAGGTCCTGGAGCCTGGCTCTTCTGGGATAAGTTTTGATAGGAAGGTCCTGGAACCTTGCAAGTGGGCTCTACCCCCACTAAGTGGTCGATTGCGGTTCGATTGGTACCAAGTTTGAGGTCCTAGGACCTTGGGAAGGGGTAATAAATCCCCGTCACCATATATGGTGAAGAGGCTTAGATGGTGTTTAGCTCTTGGCTACTTGGTGCTAGCCTCCTGAAACTTGGTGTGTGTATTGCTAGCATGCCCTAGCACCGTTGTAGTAAGTATGGCGTCTCTAGCTGCTTCCTAGGACCTAACCCTAAGCTATTCACACATCCTGAGCTTTACGACACATGTATGACTGGTTGTGGTTAGTTAAACCTACTTGGGTAGGTCCTAGAGCCTTGCAAGTGGGCTCTACCCCCACTAAGTGGGTGATTGTGGTTGGATAGAAAGCAGTTTGGTGCTGGTAGGACCTTGGGAAGCGTGAATGCGCGGCCTGATCCATGTTTTCCATGTGTGTGTATGTGGTGAGCTGTTTGTGGGTGTGTTTGGTTGGTGGGAGTGGTTGAGGTTAGGATAGAGGTGTGTTTGGGCTTGGCTTTAGTGTCTGGACCTGTCTTGGTGGGTTGGGAGTGGTTGAGGTTAGGATTAGGTCATGTTCGGTTTGGGGTTAGGGTTAGGGTTAGGGTTAGGGTTAGGTAATAGCAAGGATACCAGACTTTTGGCGTGATGATCGTATATAGCTGTTGGCTACTTGGTGCTAGCCTCCTGAAACTTGGTGTGTGCATTCCTAGCACACCAGAGCACCTTTGTATTAAGTCTGGCATCTGTAGCTGCTTCCTGTGGTATGGCTGCCATAGAGCCCCATTGGATTATTTTGGTGATGATCGTATATAGCTCTTGGCTACTTGGTGCTAGCCTCCTGAAACTTGCAGTGTGTGTTGGTATTAAGCCAGAGCACGTGTGTGTCAAGTTTCTGTGGCTCTAGCTTGTTCCTTTAGTATAGCTGTCATAGACTCCCATTGCTTTAGGGTTAGGGTTAGGGTTAGGGTTAGGTTTAGGGTTAGGGTTAGGGTTAGGTAATAGCAAGGATACCAGACTTTTGGCGTGATGATCGTATATAGCTGTTGGCTACTTGGTGCTAGCCTCCTGAAACTTGGTGTGTGCATTCCTAGCACACCAGAGCACCTTTGTATTAAGTCTGGCATCTGTAGCTGCTTCCTGTGGTATGGCTGCCATAGAGCCCCATTGGATTATTTTGGTGATGATCGTATATAGCTCTTGGCTACTTGGTGCTAGCCTCCTGAAACTTGCTGTGTGTGTTGGTATTAAGCCAGAGCACGTGTGTGTCAAGTTTCTGTGGCTCTAGCTTGTTCCTTTAGTATAGCTGTCATAGACTCCCATTGCGTTAGGGTTAGGGTTAGGGTTAGGGTTAGGGTTAGGGTTAAGGGTTAGGGTTAGGGTTAGGGTTAGGGTTAGGGTTAGGGTTAGGTAATAGCAAGGATACCAGACTTTTGGCGTGATGATCGTATATAGCTGTTGGCTACTTGGTGCTAGCCTCCTGAAACTTGGTGTGTGCATTCCTAGCACACCAGAGCACCTTTGTATTAAGTCTGGCATCTGTAGCTGCTTCCTGTGGTATGGCTGCCATAGAGCCCCATTGGATTATTTTGGTGATGATCGTATATAGCTCTTGGCTACTTGGTGCTAGCCTCCTGAAACTTGCTGTGTGTGTTGGTATTAAGCCAGAGCACGTGTGTGTCAAGTTTCTGTGGCTCTAGCTTGTTCCTTTAGTATAGCTGTCATAGACTCCCATTGCTTTAGGGTTAGGGTTAGGGTTAGGGTTAGGGGTTAGGGGTTAGGGTTAGGGTTAGGTAATAGCAAGGATACCAGACTTTTGGCGTGATGATCGTATATAGCTGTTGGCTACTTGGTGCTAGCCTCCTGAAACTTGGTGTGTGCATTCCTAGCACACCAGAGCACCTTTGTATTAAGTCTGGCATCTGTAGCTGCTTCCTGTGGTATGGCTGCCATAGAGCCCCATTGGATTATTTTGGTGATGATCGTATATAGCTCTTGGCTACTTGGTGCTAGCCTCCTGAAACTTGCTGTGTGTGTTGGTATTAAGCCAGAGCACGTGTGTGTCAAGTTTCTGTGGCTCTAGCTTGTTCCTTTAGTATAGCTGTCATAGACTCCCATTGCTTTAGGGTTAGGGTTAGGGTTAGGTTTGGGTTTGGGTTAGGGTCCTGAAATGTTCTGTGTGTATTCCTGGCATGGCCTAGCACCTGTGTATGAAGTTGCGTGGCTTCAGCTGCTTCCTTTGGTATGGCTGCCATAGACTCCCATTGCTTTAGGTTAGGGTTACGGCTATGTAAGGGGGTAATAGCCACGATGCCCGAATGGGCATCGTCTATAACTTTCTGAAAGTTTGTGCTAGAGTCCTGAAATGTTCTGTGTGTATTCCTGGCATGCCCTAGCACCTGTGTATGAAGTTGCGTGGCTTCAGCTGTTTCCTTTGGTATGGCTGCCATAGACTCCCATTGCTTTGTGCTGGGGGCCTTCGAGGTCCTGGAGCCTGGCTCTTCTGGGATAAGTTTTGATAGGAAGGTCCTGGAACCTTGCAAGTGGGCTCTACCCCCACTAAGTGGTCGATTGCGGTTCGATTGGTACCAAGTTTGAGGTCCTAGGACCTTGGGAAGGGGTAATAAATCCCCGTCACCATATATGGTGAAGAGGCTTAGATGGTGTTTAGCTCTTGGCTACTTGGTGCTAGCCTCCTGAAACTTGGTGTGTGTATTGCTAGCATGCCCTAGCACCGTTGTAGTAAGTATGGCGTCTCTAGCTGCTTCCTAGGACCTAACCCTAAGCTATTCACACATCCTGAGCTTTACGACACATGTATGACTGGTTGTGGTTAGTTAAACCTACTTGGGTAGGTCCTAGAGCCTTGCAAGTGGGCTCTACCCCCACTAAGTGGGTGATTGTGGTTGGATAGAAAGCAGTTTGGTGCTGGTAGGACCTTGGGAAGCGTGAATGCGCGGCCTGATCCATGTTTTCCATGTGTGTGTATGTGGTGAGCTGTTTGTGGGTGTGTTTGGTTGGTGGGAGTGGTTGAGGTTAGGATAGAGGTGTGTTTGGGCTTGGCTTTAGTGTCTGGACCTGTCTTGGTGGGTTGGGAGTGGTTGAGGTTAGGATTAGGTCATGTTCGGTTTGGGGTTAGGGTTAGGGTTAGGGTTAGGGTTAGGTAATAGCAAGGATACCAGACTTTTGGCGTGATGATCGTATATAGCTGTTGGCTACTTGGTGCTAGCCTCCTGAAACTTGGTGTGTGCATTCCTAGCACACCAGAGCACCTTTGTATTAAGTCTGGCATCTGTAGCTGCTTCCTGTGGTATGGCTGCCATAGAGCCCCATTGGATTATTTTGGTGATGATCGTATATAGCTCTTGGCTACTTGGTGCTAGCCTCCTGAAACTTGCAGTGTGTGTTGGTATTAAGCCAGAGCACGTGTGTGTCAAGTTTCTGTGGCTCTAGCTTGTTCCTTTAGTATAGCTGTCATAGACTCCCATTGCTTTAGGGTTAGGGTTAGGGTTAGGGTTAGGTTTAGGGTTAGGGTTAGGGTTAGGTAATAGCAAGGATACCAGACTTTTGGCGTGATGATCGTATATAGCTGTTGGCTACTTGGTGCTAGCCTCCTGAAACTTGGTGTGTGCATTCCTAGCACACCAGAGCACCTTTGTATTAAGTCTGGCATCTGTAGCTGCTTCCTGTGGTATGGCTGCCATAGAGCCCCATTGGATTATTTTGGTGATGATCGTATATAGCTCTTGGCTACTTGGTGCTAGCCTCCTGAAACTTGCTGTGTGTGTTGGTATTAAGCCAGAGCACGTGTGTGTCAAGTTTCTGTGGCTCTAGCTTGTTCCTTTAGTATAGCTGTCATAGACTCCCATTGCGTTAGGGTTAGGGTTAGGGTTAGGGTTAGGGTTAGGGTTAAGGGTTAGGGTTAGGGTTAGGGTTAGGGTTAGGTAATAGCAAGGATACCAGACTTTTGGCGTGATGATCGTATATAGCTGTTGGCTACTTGGTGCTAGCCTCCTGAAACTTGGTGTGTGCATTCCTAGCACACCAGAGCACCTTTGTATTAAGTCTGGCATCTGTAGCTGCTTCCTGTGGTATGGCTGCCATAGAGCCCCATTGGATTATTTTGGTGATGATCGTATATAGCTCTTGGCTACTTGGTGCTAGCCTCCTGAAACTTGCTGTGTGTGTTGGTATTAAGCCAGAGCACGTGTGTGTCAAGTTTCTGTGGCTCTAGCTTGTTCCTTTAGTATAGCTGTCATAGACTCCCATTGCTTTAGGGTTAGGGTTAGGGTTAGGGTTAGGGGTTAGGGGTTAGGGTTAGGGTTAGGTAATAGCAAGGATACCAGACTTTTGGCGTGATGATCGTATATAGCTGTTGGCTACTTGGTGCTAGCCTCCTGAAACTTGGTGTGTGCATTCCTAGCACACCAGAGCACCTTTGTATTAAGTCTGGCATCTGTAGCTGCTTCCTGTGGTATGGCTGCCATAGAGCCCCATTGGATTATTTTGGTGATGATCGTATATAGCTCTTGGCTACTTGGTGCTAGCCTCCTGAAACTTGCTGTGTGTGTTGGTATTAAGCCAGAGCACGTGTGTGTCAAGTTTCTGTGGCTCTAGCTTGTTCCTTTAGTATAGCTGTCATAGACTCCCATTGCTTTAGGGTTAGGGTTAGGGTTAGGTTTGGGTTTGGGTTAGGGTCCTGAAATGTTCTGTGTGTATTCCTGGCATGGCCTAGCACCTGTGTATGAAGTTGCGTGGCTTCAGCTGCTTCCTTTGGTATGGCTGCCATAGACTCCCATTGCTTTAGGTTAGGGTTACGGCTATGTAAGGGGGTAATAGCCACGATGCCCGAATGGGCATCGTCTATAACTTTCTGAAAGTTTGTGCTAGAGTCCTGAAATGTTCTGTGTGTATTCCTGGCATGCCCTAGCACCTGTGTATGAAGTTGCGTGGCTTCAGCTGTTTCCTTTGGTATGGCTGCCATAGACTCCCATTGCTTTGTGCTGGGGGCCTTCGAGGTCCTGGAGCCTGGCTCTTCTGGGATAAGTTTTGATAGGAAGGTCCTGGAACCTTGCAAGTGGGCTCTACCCCCACTAAGTGGTCGATTGCGGTTCGATTGGTACCAAGTTTGAGGTCCTAGGACCTTGGGAAGGGGTAATAAATCCCCGTCACCATATATGGTGAAGAGGCTTAGATGGTGTTTAGCTCTTGGCTACTTGGTGCTAGCCTCCTGAAACTTGGTGTGTGTATTGCTAGCATGCCCTAGCACCGTTGTAGTAAGTATGGCGTCTCTAGCTGCTTCCTAGGACCTAACCCTAAGCTATTCACACATCCTGAGCTTTACGACACATGTATGACTGGTTGTGGTTAGTTAAACCTACTTGGGTAGGTCCTAGAGCCTTGCAAGTGGGCTCTACCCCCACTAAGTGGGTGATTGTGGTTGGATAGAAAGCAGTTTGGTGCTGGTAGGACCTTGGGAAGCGTGAATGCGCGGCCTGATCCATGTTTTCCATGTGTGTGTATGTGGTGAGCTGTTTGTGGGTGTGTTTGGTTGGTGGGAGTGGTTGAGGTTAGGATAGAGGTGTGTTTGGGCTTGGCTTTAGTGTCTGGACCTGTCTTGGTGGGTTGGGAGTGGTTGAGGTTAGGATTAGGTCATGTTCGGTTTGGGGTTAGGGTTAGGGTTAGGGTTAGGGTTAGGTAATAGCAAGGATACCAGACTTTTGGCGTGATGATCGTATATAGCTGTTGGCTACTTGGTGCTAGCCTCCTGAAACTTGGTGTGTGCATTCCTAGCACACCAGAGCACCTTTGTATTAAGTCTGGCATCTGTAGCTGCTTCCTGTGGTATGGCTGCCATAGAGCCCCATTGGATTATTTTGGTGATGATCGTATATAGCTCTTGGCTACTTGGTGCTAGCCTCCTGAAACTTGCTGTGTGTGTTGGTATTAAGCCAGAGCACGTGTGTGTCAAGTTTCTGTGGCTCTAGCTTGTTCCTTTAGTATAGCTGTCATAGACTCCCATTGCTTTAGGGTTAGGGTTAGGGTTAGGGTTAGGGGTTAGGGGTTAGGGTTAGGGTTAGGTAATAGCAAGGATACCAGACTTTTGGCGTGATGATCGTATATAGCTGTTGGCTACTTGGTGCTAGCCTCCTGAAACTTGGTGTGTGCATTCCTAGCACACCAGAGCACCTTTGTATTAAGTCTGGCATCTGTAGCTGCTTCCTGTGGTATGGCTGCCATAGAGCCCCATTGGATTATTTTGGTGATGATCGTATATAGCTCTTGGCTACTTGGTGCTAGCCTCCTGAAACTTGCTGTGTGTGTTGGTATTAAGCCAGAGCACGTGTGTGTCAAGTTTCTGTGGCTCTAGCTTGTTCCTTTAGTATAGCTGTCATAGACTCCCATTGCTTTAGGGTTAGGGTTAGGGTTAGGTTTGGGTTTGGGTTAGGGTCCTGAAATGTTCTGTGTGTATTCCTGGCATGGCCTAGCACCTGTGTATGAAGTTGCGTGGCTTCAGCTGCTTCCTTTGGTATGGCTGCCATAGACTCCCATTGCTTTAGGTTAGGGTTACGGCTATGTAAGGGGGTAATAGCCACGATGCCCGAATGGGCATCGTCTATAACTTTCTGAAAGTTTGTGCTAGAGTCCTGAAATGTTCTGTGTGTATTCCTGGCATGCCCTAGCACCTGTGTATGAAGTTGCGTGGCTTCAGCTGTTTCCTTTGGTATGGCTGCCATAGACTCCCATTGCTTTGTGCTGGGGGCCTTCGAGGTCCTGGAGCCTGGCTCTTCTGGGATAAGTTTTGATAGGAAGGTCCTGGAACCTTGCAAGTGGGCTCTACCCCCACTAAGTGGTCGATTGCGGTTCGATTGGTACCAAGTTTGAGGTCCTAGGACCTTGGGAAGGGGTAATAAATCCCCGTCACCATATATGGTGAAGAGGCTTAGATGGTGTTTAGCTCTTGGCTACTTGGTGCTAGCCTCCTGAAACTTGGTGTGTGTATTGCTAGCATGCCCTAGCACCGTTGTAGTAAGTATGGCGTCTCTAGCTGCTTCCTAGGACCTAACCCTAAGCTATTCACACATCCTGAGCTTTACGACACATGTATGACTGGTTGTGGTTAGTTAAACCTACTTGGGTAGGTCCTAGAGCCTTGCAAGTGGGCTCTACCCCCACTAAGTGGGTGATTGTGGTTGGATAGAAAGCAGTTTGGTGCTGGTAGGACCTTGGGAAGCGTGAATGCGCGGCCTGATCCATGTTTTCCATGTGTGTGTATGTGGTGAGCTGTTTGTGGGTGTGTTTGGTTGGTGGGAGTGGTTGAGGTTAGGATAGAGGTGTGTTTGGGCTTGGCTTTAGTGTCTGGACCTGTCTTGGTGGGTTGGGAGTGGTTGAGGTTAGGATTAGGTCATGTTCGGTTTGGGGTTAGGGTTAGGGTTAGGGTTAGGGTTAGGTAATAGCAAGGATACCAGACTTTTGGCGTGATGATCGTATATAGCTGTTGGCTACTTGGTGCTAGCCTCCTGAAACTTGGTGTGTGCATTCCTAGCACACCAGAGCACCTTTGTATTAAGTCTGGCATCTGTAGCTGCTTCCTGTGGTATGGCTGCCATAGAGCCCCATTGGATTATTTTGGTGATGATCGTATATAGCTCTTGGCTACTTGGTGCTAGCCTCCTGAAACTTGCAGTGTGTGTTGGTATTAAGCCAGAGCACGTGTGTGTCAAGTTTCTGTGGCTCTAGCTTGTTCCTTTAGTATAGCTGTCATAGACTCCCATTGCTTTAGGGTTAGGGTTAGGGTTAGGTTTGGGTTTGGGTTAGGGTCCTGAAATGTTCTGTGTGTATTCCTGGCATGGCCTAGCACCTGTGTATGAAGTTGCGTGGCTTCAGCTGCTTCCTTTGGTATGGCTGCCATAGACTCCCATTGCTTTAGGTTAGGGTTACGGCTATGTAAGGGGGTAATAGCCACGATGCCCGAATGGGCATCGTCTATAACTTTCTGAAAGTTTGTGCTAGAGTCCTGAAATGTTCTGTGTGTATTCCTGGCATGCCCTAGCACCTGTGTATGAAGTTGCGTGGCTTCAGCTGTTTCCTTTGGTATGGCTGCCATAGACTCCCATTGCTTTGTGCTGGGGGCCTTCGAGGTCCTGGAGCCTGGCTCTTCTGGGATAAGTTTTGATAGGAAGGTCCTGGAACCTTGCAAGTGGGCTCTACCCCCACTAAGTGGTCGATTGCGGTTCGATTGGTACCAAGTTTGAGGTCCTAGGACCTTGGGAAGGGGTAATAAATCCCCGTCACCATATATGGTGAAGAGGCTTAGATGGTGTTTAGCTCTTGGCTACTTGGTGCTAGCCTCCTGAAACTTGGTGTGTGTATTGCTAGCATGCCCTAGCACCGTTGTAGTAAGTATGGCGTCTCTAGCTGCTTCCTAGGACCTAACCCTAAGGGTTAGGGTTAGGGTTAGGGTTAGGGTTAGGGTTAGGGTTAGCAAGGATACCAGACTTTTGGCGTGATGAT
>NW_027466452.1:30000-35000 GCF_050575085.1 Anarhichas minor | reverse complement strand
GGCTTTAGTGTCTGGACCTGTCTTGGTGGGTTGGGAGTGGTTGAGGTTAGGATTAGGTCATGTTCGGTTTGGGGTTAGGGTTAGGGTTAGGGTTAGGGTTAGGTAATAGCAAGGATACCAGACTTTTGGCGTGATGATCGTATATAGCTGTTGGCTACTTGGTGCTAGCCTCCTGAAACTTGGTGTGTGCATTCCTAGCACACCAGAGCACCTTTGTATTAAGTCTGGCATCTGTAGCTGCTTCCTGTGGTATGGCTGCCATAGAGCCCCATTGGATTATTTTGGTGATGATCGTATATAGCTCTTGGCTACTTGGTGCTAGCCTCCTGAAACTTGCAGTGTGTGTTGGTATTAAGCCAGAGCACGTGTGTGTCAAGTTTCTGTGGCTCTAGCTTGTTCCTTTAGTATAGCTGTCATAGACTCCCATTGCTTTAGGGTTAGGGTTAGGGTTAGGTTTAGGGTTAGGGTTAGGGTTAGGTAATAGCAAGGATACCAGACTTTTGGCGTGATGATCGTATATAGCTGTTGGCTACTTGGTGCTAGCCTCCTGAAACTTGGTGTGTGCATTCCTAGCACACCAGAGCACCTTTGTATTAAGTCTGGCATCTGTAGCTGCTTCCTGTGGTATGGCTGCCATAGAGCCCCATTGGATTATTTTGGTGATGATCGTATATAGCTCTTGGCTACTTGGTGCTAGCCTCCTGAAACTTGCTGTGTGTGTTGGTATTAAGCCAGAGCACGTGTGTGTCAAGTTTCTGTGGCTCTAGCTTGTTCCTTTAGTATAGCTGTCATAGACTCCCATTGCGTTAGGGTTAGGGTTAGGGTTAGGGTTAGGGTTAGGGTTAAGGGTTAGGGTTAGGGTTAGGGTTAGGGTTAGGGTTAGGTAATAGCAAGGATACCAGACTTTTGGCGTGATGATCGTATATAGCTGTTGGCTACTTGGTGCTAGCCTCCTGAAACTTGGTGTGTGCATTCCTAGCACACCAGAGCACCTTTGTATTAAGTCTGGCATCTGTAGCTGCTTCCTGTGGTATGGCTGCCATAGAGCCCCATTGGATTATTTTGGTGATGATCGTATATAGCTCTTGGCTACTTGGTGCTAGCCTCCTGAAACTTGCTGTGTGTGTTGGTATTAAGCCAGAGCACGTGTGTGTCAAGTTTCTGTGGCTCTAGCTTGTTCCTTTAGTATAGCTGTCATAGACTCCCATTGCTTTAGGGTTAGGGTTAGGGTTAGGGTTAGGGGTTAGGGGTTAGGGTTAGGGTTAGGTAATAGCAAGGATACCAGACTTTTGGCGTGATGATCGTATATAGCTGTTGGCTACTTGGTGCTAGCCTCCTGAAACTTGGTGTGTGCATTCCTAGCACACCAGAGCACCTTTGTATTAAGTCTGGCATCTGTAGCTGCTTCCTGTGGTATGGCTGCCATAGAGCCCCATTGGATTATTTTGGTGATGATCGTATATAGCTCTTGGCTACTTGGTGCTAGCCTCCTGAAACTTGCTGTGTGTGTTGGTATTAAGCCAGAGCACGTGTGTGTCAAGTTTCTGTGGCTCTAGCTTGTTCCTTTAGTATAGCTGTCATAGACTCCCATTGCTTTAGGGTTAGGGTTAGGGTTAGGTTTGGGTTTGGGTTAGGGTCCTGAAATGTTCTGTGTGTATTCCTGGCATGGCCTAGCACCTGTGTATGAAGTTGCGTGGCTTCAGCTGCTTCCTTTGGTATGGCTGCCATAGACTCCCATTGCTTTAGGTTAGGGTTACGGCTATGTAAGGGGGTAATAGCCACGATGCCCGAATGGGCATCGTCTATAACTTTCTGAAAGTTTGTGCTAGAGTCCTGAAATGTTCTGTGTGTATTCCTGGCATGCCCTAGCACCTGTGTATGAAGTTGCGTGGCTTCAGCTGTTTCCTTTGGTATGGCTGCCATAGACTCCCATTGCTTTGTGCTGGGGGCCTTCGAGGTCCTGGAGCCTGGCTCTTCTGGGATAAGTTTTGATAGGAAGGTCCTGGAACCTTGCAAGTGGGCTCTACCCCCACTAAGTGGTCGATTGCGGTTCGATTGGTACCAAGTTTGAGGTCCTAGGACCTTGGGAAGGGGTAATAAATCCCCGTCACCATATATGGTGAAGAGGCTTAGATGGTGTTTAGCTCTTGGCTACTTGGTGCTAGCCTCCTGAAACTTGGTGTGTGTATTGCTAGCATGCCCTAGCACCGTTGTAGTAAGTATGGCGTCTCTAGCTGCTTCCTAGGACCTAACCCTAAGCTATTCACACATCCTGAGCTTTACGACACATGTATGACTGGTTGTGGTTAGTTAAACCTACTTGGGTAGGTCCTAGAGCCTTGCAAGTGGGCTCTACCCCCACTAAGTGGGTGATTGTGGTTGGATAGAAAGCAGTTTGGTGCTGGTAGGACCTTGGGAAGCGTGAATGCGCGGCCTGATCCATGTTTTCCATGTGTGTGTATGTGGTGAGCTGTTTGTGGGTGTGTTTGGTTGGTGGGAGTGGTTGAGGTTAGGATAGAGGTGTGTTTGGGCTTGGCTTTAGTGTCTGGACCTGTCTTGGTGGGTTGGGAGTGGTTGAGGTTAGGATTAGGTCATGTTCGGTTTGGGGTTAGGGTTAGGGTTAGGGTTAGGGTTAGGTAATAGCAAGGATACCAGACTTTTGGCGTGATGATCGTATATAGCTGTTGGCTACTTGGTGCTAGCCTCCTGAAACTTGGTGTGTGCATTCCTAGCACACCAGAGCACCTTTGTATTAAGTCTGGCATCTGTAGCTGCTTCCTGTGGTATGGCTGCCATAGAGCCCCATTGGATTATTTTGGTGATGATCGTATATAGCTCTTGGCTACTTGGTGCTAGCCTCCTGAAACTTGCAGTGTGTGTTGGTATTAAGCCAGAGCACGTGTGTGTCAAGTTTCTGTGGCTCTAGCTTGTTCCTTTAGTATAGCTGTCATAGACTCCCATTGCTTTAGGGTTAGGGTTAGGGTTAGGGTTAGGTTTAGGGTTAGGGTTAGGGTTAGGTAATAGCAAGGATACCAGACTTTTGGCGTGATGATCGTATATAGCTGTTGGCTACTTGGTGCTAGCCTCCTGAAACTTGGTGTGTGCATTCCTAGCACACCAGAGCACCTTTGTATTAAGTCTGGCATCTGTAGCTGCTTCCTGTGGTATGGCTGCCATAGAGCCCCATTGGATTATTTTGGTGATGATCGTATATAGCTCTTGGCTACTTGGTGCTAGCCTCCTGAAACTTGCTGTGTGTGTTGGTATTAAGCCAGAGCACGTGTGTGTCAAGTTTCTGTGGCTCTAGCTTGTTCCTTTAGTATAGCTGTCATAGACTCCCATTGCGTTAGGGTTAGGGTTAGGGTTAGGGTTAGGGTTAGGGTTTAGGGTTAGGGTTAGGGTTAGGGTTAGGGTTGGGGTTGGGGTTGGGGTTAGGGTTAGGGTTAGGGTTAGGGTTAGGGGTTAGGGTTAGGGTTAGGTAATAGCAAGGATACCAGACTTTTGGCGTGATGATCGTATATAGCTGTTGGCTACTTGGTGCTAGCCTCCTGAAACTTGGTGTGTGCATTCCTAGCACACCAGAGCACCTTTGTATTAAGTCTGGCATCTGTAGCTGCTTCCTGTGGTATGGCTGCCATAGAGCCCCATTGGATTATTTTGGTGATGATCGTATATAGCTCTTGGCTACTTGGTGCTAGCCTCCTGAAACTTGCTGTGTGTGTTGGTATTAAGCCAGAGCACGTGTGTGTCAAGTTTCTGTGGCTCTAGCTTGTTCCTTTAGTATAGCTGTCATAGACTCCCATTGCTTTAGGGTTAGGGTTAGGGTTAGGGTTAGGGGTTAGGGGTTAGGGTTAGGGTTAGGTAATAGCAAGGATACCAGACTTTTGGCGTGATGATCGTATATAGCTGTTGGCTACTTGGTGCTAGCCTCCTGAAACTTGGTGTGTGCATTCCTAGCACACCAGAGCACCTTTGTATTAAGTCTGGCATCTGTAGCTGCTTCCTGTGGTATGGCTGCCATAGAGCCCCATTGGATTATTTTGGTGATGATCGTATATAGCTCTTGGCTACTTGGTGCTAGCCTCCTGAAACTTGCTGTGTGTGTTGGTATTAAGCCAGAGCACGTGTGTGTCAAGTTTCTGTGGCTCTAGCTTGTTCCTTTAGTATAGCTGTCATAGACTCCCATTGCTTTAGGGTTAGGGTTAGGGTTAGGTTTGGGTTTGGGTTAGGGTCCTGAAATGTTCTGTGTGTATTCCTGGCATGGCCTAGCACCTGTGTATGAAGTTGCGTGGCTTCAGCTGCTTCCTTTGGTATGGCTGCCATAGACTCCCATTGCTTTAGGTTAGGGTTACGGCTATGTAAGGGGGTAATAGCCACGATGCCCGAATGGGCATCGTCTATAACTTTCTGAAAGTTTGTGCTAGAGTCCTGAAATGTTCTGTGTGTATTCCTGGCATGCCCTAGCACCTGTGTATGAAGTTGCGTGGCTTCAGCTGTTTCCTTTGGTATGGCTGCCATAGACTCCCATTGCTTTGTGCTGGGGGCCTTCGAGGTCCTGGAGCCTGGCTCTTCTGGGATAAGTTTTGATAGGAAGGTCCTGGAACCTTGCAAGTGGGCTCTACCCCCACTAAGTGGTCGATTGCGGTTCGATTGGTACCAAGTTTGAGGTCCTAGGACCTTGGGAAGGGGTAATAAATCCCCGTCACCATATATGGTGAAGAGGCTTAGATGGTGTTTAGCTCTTGGCTACTTGGTGCTAGCCTCCTGAAACTTGGTGTGTGTATTGCTAGCATGCCCTAGCACCGTTGTAGTAAGTATGGCGTCTCTAGCTGCTTCCTAGGACCTAACCCTAAGCTATTCACACATCCTGAGCTTTACGACACATGTATGACTGGTTGTGGTTAGTTAAACCTACTTGGGTAGGTCCTAGAGCCTTGCAAGTGGGCTCTACCCCCACTAAGTGGGTGATTGTGGTTGGATAGAAAGCAGTTTGGTGCTGG
>NW_027466452.1:2500-25000 GCF_050575085.1 Anarhichas minor | reverse complement strand
GCACACCAGAGCACCTTTGTATTAAGTCTGGCATCTGTAGCTGCTTCCTGTGGTATGGCTGCCATAGAGCCCCATTGGATTATTTTGGTGATGATCGTATATAGCTCTTGGCTACTTGGTGCTAGCCTCCTGAAACTTGCTGTGTGTGTTGGTATTAAGCCAGAGCACGTGTGTGTCAAGTTTCTGTGGCTCTAGCTTGTTCCTTTAGTATAGCTGTCATAGACTCCCATTGCGTTAGGGTTAGGGTTAGGGTTAGGGTTAGGGTTAGGGTTAAGGGTTAGGGTTAGGGTTAGGGTTAGGGTTAGGGTTAGGTAATAGCAAGGATACCAGACTTTTGGCGTGATGATCGTATATAGCTGTTGGCTACTTGGTGCTAGCCTCCTGAAACTTGGTGTGTGCATTCCTAGCACACCAGAGCACCTTTGTATTAAGTCTGGCATCTGTAGCTGCTTCCTGTGGTATGGCTGCCATAGAGCCCCATTGGATTATTTTGGTGATGATCGTATATAGCTCTTGGCTACTTGGTGCTAGCCTCCTGAAACTTGCTGTGTGTGTTGGTATTAAGCCAGAGCACGTGTGTGTCAAGTTTCTGTGGCTCTAGCTTGTTCCTTTAGTATAGCTGTCATAGACTCCCATTGCTTTAGGGTTAGGGTTAGGGTTAGGGTTAGGGGTTAGGGGTTAGGGTTAGGGTTAGGTAATAGCAAGGATACCAGACTTTTGGCGTGATGATCGTATATAGCTGTTGGCTACTTGGTGCTAGCCTCCTGAAACTTGGTGTGTGCATTCCTAGCACACCAGAGCACCTTTGTATTAAGTCTGGCATCTGTAGCTGCTTCCTGTGGTATGGCTGCCATAGAGCCCCATTGGATTATTTTGGTGATGATCGTATATAGCTCTTGGCTACTTGGTGCTAGCCTCCTGAAACTTGCTGTGTGTGTTGGTATTAAGCCAGAGCACGTGTGTGTCAAGTTTCTGTGGCTCTAGCTTGTTCCTTTAGTATAGCTGTCATAGACTCCCATTGCTTTAGGGTTAGGGTTAGGGTTAGGTTTGGGTTTGGGTTAGGGTCCTGAAATGTTCTGTGTGTATTCCTGGCATGGCCTAGCACCTGTGTATGAAGTTGCGTGGCTTCAGCTGCTTCCTTTGGTATGGCTGCCATAGACTCCCATTGCTTTAGGTTAGGGTTACGGCTATGTAAGGGGGTAATAGCCACGATGCCCGAATGGGCATCGTCTATAACTTTCTGAAAGTTTGTGCTAGAGTCCTGAAATGTTCTGTGTGTATTCCTGGCATGCCCTAGCACCTGTGTATGAAGTTGCGTGGCTTCAGCTGTTTCCTTTGGTATGGCTGCCATAGACTCCCATTGCTTTGTGCTGGGGGCCTTCGAGGTCCTGGAGCCTGGCTCTTCTGGGATAAGTTTTGATAGGAAGGTCCTGGAACCTTGCAAGTGGGCTCTACCCCCACTAAGTGGTCGATTGCGGTTCGATTGGTACCAAGTTTGAGGTCCTAGGACCTTGGGAAGGGGTAATAAATCCCCGTCACCATATATGGTGAAGAGGCTTAGATGGTGTTTAGCTCTTGGCTACTTGGTGCTAGCCTCCTGAAACTTGGTGTGTGTATTGCTAGCATGCCCTAGCACCGTTGTAGTAAGTATGGCGTCTCTAGCTGCTTCCTAGGACCTAACCCTAAGCTATTCACACATCCTGAGCTTTACGACACATGTATGACTGGTTGTGGTTAGTTAAACCTACTTGGGTAGGTCCTAGAGCCTTGCAAGTGGGCTCTACCCCCACTAAGTGGGTGATTGTGGTTGGATAGAAAGCAGTTTGGTGCTGGTAGGACCTTGGGAAGCGTGAATGCGCGGCCTGATCCATGTTTTCCATGTGTGTGTATGTGGTGAGCTGTTTGTGGGTGTGTTTGGTTGGTGGGAGTGGTTGAGGTTAGGATAGAGGTGTGTTTGGGCTTGGCTTTAGTGTCTGGACCTGTCTTGGTGGGTTGGGAGTGGTTGAGGTTAGGATTAGGTCATGTTCGGTTTGGGGTTAGGGTTAGGGTTAGGGTTAGGGTTAGGTAATAGCAAGGATACCAGACTTTTGGCGTGATGATCGTATATAGCTGTTGGCTACTTGGTGCTAGCCTCCTGAAACTTGGTGTGTGCATTCCTAGCACACCAGAGCACCTTTGTATTAAGTCTGGCATCTGTAGCTGCTTCCTGTGGTATGGCTGCCATAGAGCCCCATTGGATTATTTTGGTGATGATCGTATATAGCTCTTGGCTACTTGGTGCTAGCCTCCTGAAACTTGCAGTGTGTGTTGGTATTAAGCCAGAGCACGTGTGTGTCAAGTTTCTGTGGCTCTAGCTTGTTCCTTTAGTATAGCTGTCATAGACTCCCATTGCTTTAGGGTTAGGGTTAGGGTTAGGGTTAGGTTTAGGGTTAGGGTTAGGGTTAGGTAATAGCAAGGATACCAGACTTTTGGCGTGATGATCGTATATAGCTGTTGGCTACTTGGTGCTAGCCTCCTGAAACTTGGTGTGTGCATTCCTAGCACACCAGAGCACCTTTGTATTAAGTCTGGCATCTGTAGCTGCTTCCTGTGGTATGGCTGCCATAGAGCCCCATTGGATTATTTTGGTGATGATCGTATATAGCTCTTGGCTACTTGGTGCTAGCCTCCTGAAACTTGCTGTGTGTGTTGGTATTAAGCCAGAGCACGTGTGTGTCAAGTTTCTGTGGCTCTAGCTTGTTCCTTTAGTATAGCTGTCATAGACTCCCATTGCGTTAGGGTTAGGGTTAGGGTTAGGGTTAGGGTTAGGGTTTAGGGTTAGGGTTAGGGTTAGGGTTAGGGTTGGGGTTGGGGTTGGGGTTAGGGTTAGGGTTAGGGTTAGGGTTAGGGGTTAGGGTTAGGGTTAGGTAATAGCAAGGATACCAGACTTTTGGCGTGATGATCGTATATAGCTGTTGGCTACTTGGTGCTAGCCTCCTGAAACTTGGTGTGTGCATTCCTAGCACACCAGAGCACCTTTGTATTAAGTCTGGCATCTGTAGCTGCTTCCTGTGGTATGGCTGCCATAGAGCCCCATTGGATTATTTTGGTGATGATCGTATATAGCTCTTGGCTACTTGGTGCTAGCCTCCTGAAACTTGCTGTGTGTGTTGGTATTAAGCCAGAGCACGTGTGTGTCAAGTTTCTGTGGCTCTAGCTTGTTCCTTTAGTATAGCTGTCATAGACTCCCATTGCTTTAGGGTTAGGGTTAGGGTTAGGGTTAGGGGTTAGGGGTTAGGGTTAGGGTTAGGTAATAGCAAGGATACCAGACTTTTGGCGTGATGATCGTATATAGCTGTTGGCTACTTGGTGCTAGCCTCCTGAAACTTGGTGTGTGCATTCCTAGCACACCAGAGCACCTTTGTATTAAGTCTGGCATCTGTAGCTGCTTCCTGTGGTATGGCTGCCATAGAGCCCCATTGGATTATTTTGGTGATGATCGTATATAGCTCTTGGCTACTTGGTGCTAGCCTCCTGAAACTTGCTGTGTGTGTTGGTATTAAGCCAGAGCACGTGTGTGTCAAGTTTCTGTGGCTCTAGCTTGTTCCTTTAGTATAGCTGTCATAGACTCCCATTGCTTTAGGGTTAGGGTTAGGGTTAGGTTTGGGTTTGGGTTAGGGTCCTGAAATGTTCTGTGTGTATTCCTGGCATGGCCTAGCACCTGTGTATGAAGTTGCGTGGCTTCAGCTGCTTCCTTTGGTATGGCTGCCATAGACTCCCATTGCTTTAGGTTAGGGTTACGGCTATGTAAGGGGGTAATAGCCACGATGCCCGAATGGGCATCGTCTATAACTTTCTGAAAGTTTGTGCTAGAGTCCTGAAATGTTCTGTGTGTATTCCTGGCATGCCCTAGCACCTGTGTATGAAGTTGCGTGGCTTCAGCTGTTTCCTTTGGTATGGCTGCCATAGACTCCCATTGCTTTGTGCTGGGGGCCTTCGAGGTCCTGGAGCCTGGCTCTTCTGGGATAAGTTTTGATAGGAAGGTCCTGGAACCTTGCAAGTGGGCTCTACCCCCACTAAGTGGTCGATTGCGGTTCGATTGGTACCAAGTTTGAGGTCCTAGGACCTTGGGAAGGGGTAATAAATCCCCGTCACCATATATGGTGAAGAGGCTTAGATGGTGTTTAGCTCTTGGCTACTTGGTGCTAGCCTCCTGAAACTTGGTGTGTGTATTGCTAGCATGCCCTAGCACCGTTGTAGTAAGTATGGCGTCTCTAGCTGCTTCCTAGGACCTAACCCTAAGCTATTCACACATCCTGAGCTTTACGACACATGTATGACTGGTTGTGGTTAGTTAAACCTACTTGGGTAGGTCCTAGAGCCTTGCAAGTGGGCTCTACCCCCACTAAGTGGGTGATTGTGGTTGGATAGAAAGCAGTTTGGTGCTGGTAGGACCTTGGGAAGCGTGAATGCGCGGCCTGATCCATGTTTTCCATGTGTGTGTATGTGGTGAGCTGTTTGTGGGTGTGTTTGGTTGGTGGGAGTGGTTGAGGTTAGGATAGAGGTGTGTTTGGGCTTGGCTTTAGTGTCTGGACCTGTCTTGGTGGGTTGGGAGTGGTTGAGGTTAGGATTAGGTCATGTTCGGTTTGGGGTTAGGGTTAGGGTTAGGGTTAGGGTTAGGTAATAGCAAGGATACCAGACTTTTGGCGTGATGATCGTATATAGCTGTTGGCTACTTGGTGCTAGCCTCCTGAAACTTGGTGTGTGCATTCCTAGCACACCAGAGCACCTTTGTATTAAGTCTGGCATCTGTAGCTGCTTCCTGTGGTATGGCTGCCATAGAGCCCCATTGGATTATTTTGGTGATGATCGTATATAGCTCTTGGCTACTTGGTGCTAGCCTCCTGAAACTTGCAGTGTGTGTTGGTATTAAGCCAGAGCACGTGTGTGTCAAGTTTCTGTGGCTCTAGCTTGTTCCTTTAGTATAGCTGTCATAGACTCCCATTGCTTTAGGGTTAGGGTTAGGGTTAGGGTTAGGTTTAGGGTTAGGGTTAGGGTTAGGTAATAGCAAGGATACCAGACTTTTGGCGTGATGATCGTATATAGCTGTTGGCTACTTGGTGCTAGCCTCCTGAAACTTGGTGTGTGCATTCCTAGCACACCAGAGCACCTTTGTATTAAGTCTGGCATCTGTAGCTGCTTCCTGTGGTATGGCTGCCATAGAGCCCCATTGGATTATTTTGGTGATGATCGTATATAGCTCTTGGCTACTTGGTGCTAGCCTCCTGAAACTTGCTGTGTGTGTTGGTATTAAGCCAGAGCACGTGTGTGTCAAGTTTCTGTGGCTCTAGCTTGTTCCTTTAGTATAGCTGTCATAGACTCCCATTGCGTTAGGGTTAGGGTTAGGGTTAGGGTTAGGGTTAGGGTTAGGGTTTAGGGTTAGGGTTAGGGTTAGGGTTAGGGTTGGGGTTGGGGTTGGGGTTAGGGTTAGGGTTAGGGTTAGGGTTAGGGGTTAGGGTTAGGGTTAGGTAATAGCAAGGATACCAGACTTTTGGCGTGATGATCGTATATAGCTGTTGGCTACTTGGTGCTAGCCTCCTGAAACTTGGTGTGTGCATTCCTAGCACACCAGAGCACCTTTGTATTAAGTCTGGCATCTGTAGCTGCTTCCTGTGGTATGGCTGCCATAGAGCCCCATTGGATTATTTTGGTGATGATCGTATATAGCTCTTGGCTACTTGGTGCTAGCCTCCTGAAACTTGCTGTGTGTGTTGGTATTAAGCCAGAGCACGTGTGTGTCAAGTTTCTGTGGCTCTAGCTTGTTCCTTTAGTATAGCTGTCATAGACTCCCATTGCTTTAGGGTTAGGGTTAGGGTTAGGGTTAGGGGTTAGGGGTTAGGGTTAGGGTTAGGTAATAGCAAGGATACCAGACTTTTGGCGTGATGATCGTATATAGCTGTTGGCTACTTGGTGCTAGCCTCCTGAAACTTGGTGTGTGCATTCCTAGCACACCAGAGCACCTTTGTATTAAGTCTGGCATCTGTAGCTGCTTCCTGTGGTATGGCTGCCATAGAGCCCCATTGGATTATTTTGGTGATGATCGTATATAGCTCTTGGCTACTTGGTGCTAGCCTCCTGAAACTTGCTGTGTGTGTTGGTATTAAGCCAGAGCACGTGTGTGTCAAGTTTCTGTGGCTCTAGCTTGTTCCTTTAGTATAGCTGTCATAGACTCCCATTGCTTTAGGGTTAGGGTTAGGGTTAGGTTTGGGTTTGGGTTAGGGTCCTGAAATGTTCTGTGTGTATTCCTGGCATGGCCTAGCACCTGTGTATGAAGTTGCGTGGCTTCAGCTGCTTCCTTTGGTATGGCTGCCATAGACTCCCATTGCTTTAGGTTAGGGTTACGGCTATGTAAGGGGGTAATAGCCACGATGCCCGAATGGGCATCGTCTATAACTTTCTGAAAGTTTGTGCTAGAGTCCTGAAATGTTCTGTGTGTATTCCTGGCATGCCCTAGCACCTGTGTATGAAGTTGCGTGGCTTCAGCTGTTTCCTTTGGTATGGCTGCCATAGACTCCCATTGCTTTGTGCTGGGGGCCTTCGAGGTCCTGGAGCCTGGCTCTTCTGGGATAAGTTTTGATAGGAAGGTCCTGGAACCTTGCAAGTGGGCTCTACCCCCACTAAGTGGTCGATTGCGGTTCGATTGGTACCAAGTTTGAGGTCCTAGGACCTTGGGAAGGGGTAATAAATCCCCGTCACCATATATGGTGAAGAGGCTTAGATGGTGTTTAGCTCTTGGCTACTTGGTGCTAGCCTCCTGAAACTTGGTGTGTGTATTGCTAGCATGCCCTAGCACCGTTGTAGTAAGTATGGCGTCTCTAGCTGCTTCCTAGGACCTAACCCTAAGCTATTCACACATCCTGAGCTTTACGACACATGTATGACTGGTTGTGGTTAGTTAAACCTACTTGGGTAGGTCCTAGAGCCTTGCAAGTGGGCTCTACCCCCACTAAGTGGGTGATTGTGGTTGGATAGAAAGCAGTTTGGTGCTGGTAGGACCTTGGGAAGCGTGAATGCGCGGCCTGATCCATGTTTTCCATGTGTGTGTATGTGGTGAGCTGTTTGTGGGTGTGTTTGGTTGGTGGGAGTGGTTGAGGTTAGGATAGAGGTGTGTTTGGGCTTGGCTTTAGTGTCTGGACCTGTCTTGGTGGGTTGGGAGTGGTTGAGGTTAGGATTAGGTCATGTTCGGTTTGGGGTTAGGGTTAGGGTTAGGGTTAGGGTTAGGTAATAGCAAGGATACCAGACTTTTGGCGTGATGATCGTATATAGCTGTTGGCTACTTGGTGCTAGCCTCCTGAAACTTGGTGTGTGCATTCCTAGCACACCAGAGCACCTTTGTATTAAGTCTGGCATCTGTAGCTGCTTCCTGTGGTATGGCTGCCATAGAGCCCCATTGGATTATTTTGGTGATGATCGTATATAGCTCTTGGCTACTTGGTGCTAGCCTCCTGAAACTTGCAGTGTGTGTTGGTATTAAGCCAGAGCACGTGTGTGTCAAGTTTCTGTGGCTCTAGCTTGTTCCTTTAGTATAGCTGTCATAGACTCCCATTGCTTTAGGGTTAGGGTTAGGGTTAGGGTTAGGTTTAGGGTTAGGGTTAGGGTTAGGTAATAGCAAGGATACCAGACTTTTGGCGTGATGATCGTATATAGCTGTTGGCTACTTGGTGCTAGCCTCCTGAAACTTGGTGTGTGCATTCCTAGCACACCAGAGCACCTTTGTATTAAGTCTGGCATCTGTAGCTGCTTCCTGTGGTATGGCTGCCATAGAGCCCCATTGGATTATTTTGGTGATGATCGTATATAGCTCTTGGCTACTTGGTGCTAGCCTCCTGAAACTTGCTGTGTGTGTTGGTATTAAGCCAGAGCACGTGTGTGTCAAGTTTCTGTGGCTCTAGCTTGTTCCTTTAGTATAGCTGTCATAGACTCCCATTGCGTTAGGGTTAGGGTTAGGGTTAGGGTTAGGGTTAGGGTTAGGGTTAAGGGTTAGGGTTAGGGTTAGGGTTAGGGTTAGGTAATAGCAAGGATACCAGACTTTTGGCGTGATGATCGTATATAGCTGTTGGCTACTTGGTGCTAGCCTCCTGAAACTTGGTGTGTGCATTCCTAGCACACCAGAGCACCTTTGTATTAAGTCTGGCATCTGTAGCTGCTTCCTGTGGTATGGCTGCCATAGAGCCCCATTGGATTATTTTGGTGATGATCGTATATAGCTCTTGGCTACTTGGTGCTAGCCTCCTGAAACTTGCTGTGTGTGTTGGTATTAAGCCAGAGCACGTGTGTGTCAAGTTTCTGTGGCTCTAGCTTGTTCCTTTAGTATAGCTGTCATAGACTCCCATTGCTTTAGGGTTAGGGTTAGGGTTAGGGTTAGGGGTTAGGGGTTAGGGTTAGGGTTAGGTAATAGCAAGGATACCAGACTTTTGGCGTGATGATCGTATATAGCTGTTGGCTACTTGGTGCTAGCCTCCTGAAACTTGGTGTGTGCATTCCTAGCACACCAGAGCACCTTTGTATTAAGTCTGGCATCTGTAGCTGCTTCCTGTGGTATGGCTGCCATAGAGCCCCATTGGATTATTTTGGTGATGATCGTATATAGCTCTTGGCTACTTGGTGCTAGCCTCCTGAAACTTGCTGTGTGTGTTGGTATTAAGCCAGAGCACGTGTGTGTCAAGTTTCTGTGGCTCTAGCTTGTTCCTTTAGTATAGCTGTCATAGACTCCCATTGCTTTAGGGTTAGGGTTAGGGTTAGGTTTGGGTTTGGGTTAGGGTCCTGAAATGTTCTGTGTGTATTCCTGGCATGGCCTAGCACCTGTGTATGAAGTTGCGTGGCTTCAGCTGCTTCCTTTGGTATGGCTGCCATAGACTCCCATTGCTTTAGGTTAGGGTTACGGCTATGTAAGGGGGTAATAGCCACGATGCCCGAATGGGCATCGTCTATAACTTTCTGAAAGTTTGTGCTAGAGTCCTGAAATGTTCTGTGTGTATTCCTGGCATGCCCTAGCACCTGTGTATGAAGTTGCGTGGCTTCAGCTGTTTCCTTTGGTATGGCTGCCATAGACTCCCATTGCTTTGTGCTGGGGGCCTTCGAGGTCCTGGAGCCTGGCTCTTCTGGGATAAGTTTTGATAGGAAGGTCCTGGAACCTTGCAAGTGGGCTCTACCCCCACTAAGTGGTCGATTGCGGTTCGATTGGTACCAAGTTTGAGGTCCTAGGACCTTGGGAAGGGGTAATAAATCCCCGTCACCATATATGGTGAAGAGGCTTAGATGGTGTTTAGCTCTTGGCTACTTGGTGCTAGCCTCCTGAAACTTGGTGTGTGTATTGCTAGCATGCCCTAGCACCGTTGTAGTAAGTATGGCGTCTCTAGCTGCTTCCTAGGACCTAACCCTAAGCTATTCACACATCCTGAGCTTTACGACACATGTATGACTGGTTGTGGTTAGTTAAACCTACTTGGGTAGGTCCTAGAGCCTTGCAAGTGGGCTCTACCCCCACTAAGTGGGTGATTGTGGTTGGATAGAAAGCAGTTTGGTGCTGGTAGGACCTTGGGAAGCGTGAATGCGCGGCCTGATCCATGTTTTCCATGTGTGTGTATGTGGTGAGCTGTTTGTGGGTGTGTTTGGTTGGTGGGAGTGGTTGAGGTTAGGATAGAGGTGTGTTTGGGCTTGGCTTTAGTGTCTGGACCTGTCTTGGTGGGTTGGGAGTGGTTGAGGTTAGGATTAGGTCATGTTCGGTTTGGGGTTAGGGTTAGGGTTAGGGTTAGGGTTAGGTAATAGCAAGGATACCAGACTTTTGGCGTGATGATCGTATATAGCTGTTGGCTACTTGGTGCTAGCCTCCTGAAACTTGGTGTGTGCATTCCTAGCACACCAGAGCACCTTTGTATTAAGTCTGGCATCTGTAGCTGCTTCCTGTGGTATGGCTGCCATAGAGCCCCATTGGATTATTTTGGTGATGATCGTATATAGCTCTTGGCTACTTGGTGCTAGCCTCCTGAAACTTGCAGTGTGTGTTGGTATTAAGCCAGAGCACGTGTGTGTCAAGTTTCTGTGGCTCTAGCTTGTTCCTTTAGTATAGCTGTCATAGACTCCCATTGCTTTAGGGTTAGGGTTAGGGTTAGGGTTAGGTTTAGGGTTAGGGTTAGGGTTAGGTAATAGCAAGGATACCAGACTTTTGGCGTGATGATCGTATATAGCTGTTGGCTACTTGGTGCTAGCCTCCTGAAACTTGGTGTGTGCATTCCTAGCACACCAGAGCACCTTTGTATTAAGTCTGGCATCTGTAGCTGCTTCCTGTGGTATGGCTGCCATAGAGCCCCATTGGATTATTTTGGTGATGATCGTATATAGCTCTTGGCTACTTGGTGCTAGCCTCCTGAAACTTGCTGTGTGTGTTGGTATTAAGCCAGAGCACGTGTGTGTCAAGTTTCTGTGGCTCTAGCTTGTTCCTTTAGTATAGCTGTCATAGACTCCCATTGCGTTAGGGTTAGGGTTAGGGTTAGGGTTAGGGTTAGGGTTTAGGGTTAGGGTTAGGGTTAGGGTTGGGGTTGGGGTTGGGGTTAGGGTTAGGGTTAGGGTTAGGTAATAGCAAGGATACCAGACTTTTGGCGTGATGATCGTATATAGCTGTTGGCTACTTGGTGCTAGCCTCCTGAAACTTGGTGTGTGCATTCCTAGCACACCAGAGCACCTTTGTATTAAGTCTGGCATCTGTAGCTGCTTCCTGTGGTATGGCTGCCATAGAGCCCCATTGGATTATTTTGGTGATGATCGTATATAGCTCTTGGCTACTTGGTGCTAGCCTCCTGAAACTTGCTGTGTGTGTTGGTATTAAGCCAGAGCACGTGTGTGTCAAGTTTCTGTGGCTCTAGCTTGTTCCTTTAGTATAGCTGTCATAGACTCCCATTGCTTTAGGGTTAGGGTTAGGGTTAGGGTTAGGGGTTAGGGGTTAGGGTTAGGGTTAGGTAATAGCAAGGATACCAGACTTTTGGCGTGATGATCGTATATAGCTGTTGGCTACTTGGTGCTAGCCTCCTGAAACTTGGTGTGTGCATTCCTAGCACACCAGAGCACCTTTGTATTAAGTCTGGCATCTGTAGCTGCTTCCTGTGGTATGGCTGCCATAGAGCCCCATTGGATTATTTTGGTGATGATCGTATATAGCTCTTGGCTACTTGGTGCTAGCCTCCTGAAACTTGCAGTGTGTGTTGGTATTAAGCCAGAGCACGTGTGTGTCAAGTTTCTGTGGCTCTAGCTTGTTCCTTTAGTATAGCTGTCATAGACTCCCATTGCTTTAGGGTTAGGGTTAGGGTTAGGTTTGGGTTTGGGTTAGGGTCCTGAAATGTTCTGTGTGTATTCCTGGCATGGCCTAGCACCTGTGTATGAAGTTGCGTGGCTTCAGCTGCTTCCTTTGGTATGGCTGCCATAGACTCCCATTGCTTTAGGTTAGGGTTACGGCTATGTAAGGGGGTAATAGCCACGATGCCCGAATGGGCATCGTCTATAACTTTCTGAAAGTTTGTGCTAGAGTCCTGAAATGTTCTGTGTGTATTCCTGGCATGCCCTAGCACCTGTGTATGAAGTTGCGTGGCTTCAGCTGTTTCCTTTGGTATGGCTGCCATAGACTCCCATTGCTTTGTGCTGGGGGCCTTCGAGGTCCTGGAGCCTGGCTCTTCTGGGATAAGTTTTGATAGGAAGGTCCTGGAACCTTGCAAGTGGGCTCTACCCCCACTAAGTGGTCGATTGCGGTTCGATTGGTACCAAGTTTGAGGTCCTAGGACCTTGGGAAGGGGTAATAAATCCCCGTCACCATATATGGTGAAGAGGCTTAGATGGTGTTTAGCTCTTGGCTACTTGGTGCTAGCCTCCTGAAACTTGGTGTGTGTATTGCTAGCATGCCCTAGCACCGTTGTAGTAAGTATGGCGTCTCTAGCTGCTTCCTAGGACCTAACCCTAAGCTATTCACACATCCTGAGCTTTACGACACATGTATGACTGGTTGTGGTTAGTTAAACCTACTTGGGTAGGTCCTAGAGCCTTGCAAGTGGGCTCTACCCCCACTAAGTGGGTGATTGTGGTTGGATAGAAAGCAGTTTGGTGCTGGTAGGACCTTGGGAAGCGTGAATGCGCGGCCTGATCCATGTTTTCCATGTGTGTGTATGTGGTGAGCTGTTTGTGGGTGTGTTTGGTTGGTGGGAGTGGTTGAGGTTAGGATAGAGGTGTGTTTGGGCTTGGCTTTAGTGTCTGGACCTGTCTTGGTGGGTTGGGAGTGGTTGAGGTTAGGATTAGGTCATGTTCGGTTTGGGGTTAGGGTTAGGGTTAGGGTTAGGGTTAGGTAATAGCAAGGATACCAGACTTTTGGCGTGATGATCGTATATAGCTGTTGGCTACTTGGTGCTAGCCTCCTGAAACTTGGTGTGTGCATTCCTAGCACACCAGAGCACCTTTGTATTAAGTCTGGCATCTGTAGCTGCTTCCTGTGGTATGGCTGCCATAGAGCCCCATTGGATTATTTTGGTGATGATCGTATATAGCTCTTGGCTACTTGGTGCTAGCCTCCTGAAACTTGCAGTGTGTGTTGGTATTAAGCCAGAGCACGTGTGTGTCAAGTTTCTGTGGCTCTAGCTTGTTCCTTTAGTATAGCTGTCATAGACTCCCATTGCTTTAGGGTTAGGGTTAGGGTTAGGTTTGGGTTTGGGTTAGGGTCCTGAAATGTTCTGTGTGTATTCCTGGCATGGCCTAGCACCTGTGTATGAAGTTGCGTGGCTTCAGCTGCTTCCTTTGGTATGGCTGCCATAGACTCCCATTGCTTTAGGTTAGGGTTACGGCTATGTAAGGGGGTAATAGCCACGATGCCCGAATGGGCATCGTCTATAACTTTCTGAAAGTTTGTGCTAGAGTCCTGAAATGTTCTGTGTGTATTCCTGGCATGCCCTAGCACCTGTGTATGAAGTTGCGTGGCTTCAGCTGTTTCCTTTGGTATGGCTGCCATAGACTCCCATTGCTTTGTGCTGGGGGCCTTCGAGGTCCTGGAGCCTGGCTCTTCTGGGATAAGTTTTGATAGGAAGGTCCTGGAACCTTGCAAGTGGGCTCTACCCCCACTAAGTGGTCGATTGCGGTTCGATTGGTACCAAGTTTGAGGTCCTAGGACCTTGGGAAGGGGTAATAAATCCCCGTCACCATATATGGTGAAGAGGCTTAGATGGTGTTTAGCTCTTGGCTACTTGGTGCTAGCCTCCTGAAACTTGGTGTGTGTATTGCTAGCATGCCCTAGCACCGTTGTAGTAAGTATGGCGTCTCTAGCTGCTTCCTAGGACCTAACCCTAAGGGTTAGGGTTAGGGTTAGGGTTAGGGTTAGGGTTAGGGTTAGCAAGGATACCAGACTTTTGGCGTGATGATCGTATATAGCTGTTGGCTACTTGGTGCTAGCCTCCTGAAACTTGGTGTGTGCATTCCTAGCACACCAGAGCACCTTTGTATTAAGTCTGGCATCTGTAGCTGCTTCCTGTGGTATGGCTGCCATAGAGCCCCATTGGATTATTTTGGTGATGATCGTATATAGCTCTTGGCTACTTGGTGCTAGCCTCCTGAAACTTGCAGTGTGTGTTGGTATTAAGCCAGAGCACGTGTGTGTCAAGTTTCTGTGGCTCTAGCTTGTTCCTTTAGTATAGCTGTCATAGACTCCCATTGCTTTAGGGTTAGGGTTAGGGTTAGGTTTGGGTTTGGGTTAGGGTCAGGGTTAGGGTTAGGGTTAGGGTTAGGGTTAGGGTTAGGGTTAGGGTTAGGGTTAGGGTTAGGGTTAGGTAATAGCAAGGATACCAGACTTTTGGCGTGATGATCGTATATAGCTGTTGGCTACTTGGTGCTAGCCTCCTGAAACTTGGTGTGTGCATTCCTAGCACACCAGAGCACCTTTGTATTAAGTCTGGCATCTGTAGCTGCTTCCTGTGGTATGGCTGCCATAGAGCCCCATTGGATTATTTTGGTGATGATCGTATATAGCTCTTGGCTACTTGGTGCTAGCCTCCTGAAACTTGCTGTGTGTGTTGGTATTAAGCCAGAGCACGTGTGTGTCAAGTTTCTGTGGCTCTAGCTTGTTCCTTTAGTATAGCTGTCATAGACTCCCATTGCTTTAGGGTTAGGGTTAGGGTTAGGTTTGGGTTTGGGTTAGGGTCCTGAAATGTTCTGTGTGTATTCCTGGCATGGCCTAGCACCTGTGTATGAAGTTGCGTGGCTTCAGCTGCTTCCTTTGGTATGGCTGCCATAGACTCCCATTGCTTTAGGTTAGGGTTACGGCTATGTAAGGGGGTAATAGCCACGATGCCCGAATGGGCATCGTCTATAACTTTCTGAAAGTTTGTGCTAGAGTCCTGAAATGTTCTGTGTGTATTCCTGGCATGCCCTAGCACCTGTGTATGAAGTTGCGTGGCTTCAGCTGTTTCCTTTGGTATGGCTGCCATAGACTCCCATTGCTTTGTGCTGGGGGCCTTCGAGGTCCTGGAGCCTGGCTCTTCTGGGATAAGTTTTGATAGGAAGGTCCTGGAACCTTGCAAGTGGGCTCTACCCCCACTAAGTGGTCGATTGCGGTTCGATTGGTACCAAGTTTGAGGTCCTAGGACCTTGGGAAGGGGTAATAAATCCCCGTCACCATATATGGTGAAGAGGCTTAGATGGTGTTTAGCTCTTGGCTACTTGGTGCTAGCCTCCTGAAACTTGGTGTGTGTATTGCTAGCATGCCCTAGCACCGTTGTAGTAAGTATGGCGTCTCTAGCTGCTTCCTAGGACCTAACCCTAAGCTATTCACACATCCTGAGCTTTACGACACATGTATGACTGGTTGTGGTTAGTTAAACCTACTTGGGTAGGTCCTAGAGCCTTGCAAGTGGGCTCTACCCCCACTAAGTGGGTGATTGTGGTTGGATAGAAAGCAGTTTGGTGCTGGTAGGACCTTGGGAAGCGTGAATGCGCGGCCTGATCCATGTTTTCCATGTGTGTGTATGTGGTGAGCTGTTTGTGGGTGTGTTTGGTTGGTGGGAGTGGTTGAGGTTAGGATAGAGGTGTGTTTGGGCTTGGCTTTAGTGTCTGGACCTGTCTTGGTGGGTTGGGAGTGGTTGAGGTTAGGATTAGGTCATGTTCGGTTTGGGGTTAGGGTTAGGGTTAGGGTTAGGGTTAGGTAATAGCAAGGATACCAGACTTTTGGCGTGATGATCGTATATAGCTGTTGGCTACTTGGTGCTAGCCTCCTGAAACTTGGTGTGTGCATTCCTAGCACACCAGAGCACCTTTGTATTAAGTCTGGCATCTGTAGCTGCTTCCTGTGGTATGGCTGCCATAGAGCCCCATTGGATTATTTTGGTGATGATCGTATATAGCTCTTGGCTACTTGGTGCTAGCCTCCTGAAACTTGCAGTGTGTGTTGGTATTAAGCCAGAGCACGTGTGTGTCAAGTTTCTGTGGCTCTAGCTTGTTCCTTTAGTATAGCTGTCATAGACTCCCATTGCTTTAGGGTTAGGGTTAGGGTTAGGGTTAGGTTTAGGGTTAGGGTTAGGGTTAGGTAATAGCAAGGATACCAGACTTTTGGCGTGATGATCGTATATAGCTGTTGGCTACTTGGTGCTAGCCTCCTGAAACTTGGTGTGTGCATTCCTAGCACACCAGAGCACCTTTGTATTAAGTCTGGCATCTGTAGCTGCTTCCTGTGGTATGGCTGCCATAGAGCCCCATTGGATTATTTTGGTGATGATCGTATATAGCTCTTGGCTACTTGGTGCTAGCCTCCTGAAACTTGCTGTGTGTGTTGGTATTAAGCCAGAGCACGTGTGTGTCAAGTTTCTGTGGCTCTAGCTTGTTCCTTTAGTATAGCTGTCATAGACTCCCATTGCGTTAGGGTTAGGGTTAGGGTTAGGGTTAGGGTTAGGGTTAAGGGTTAGGGTTAGGGTTAGGGTTAGGGTTAGGTAATAGCAAGGATACCAGACTTTTGGCGTGATGATCGTATATAGCTGTTGGCTACTTGGTGCTAGCCTCCTGAAACTTGGTGTGTGCATTCCTAGCACACCAGAGCACCTTTGTATTAAGTCTGGCATCTGTAGCTGCTTCCTGTGGTATGGCTGCCATAGAGCCCCATTGGATTATTTTGGTGATGATCGTATATAGCTCTTGGCTACTTGGTGCTAGCCTCCTGAAACTTGCTGTGTGTGTTGGTATTAAGCCAGAGCACGTGTGTGTCAAGTTTCTGTGGCTCTAGCTTGTTCCTTTAGTATAGCTGTCATAGACTCCCATTGCTTTAGGGTTAGGGTTAGGGTTAGGGTTAGGGGTTAGGGGTTAGGGTTAGGGTTAGGTAATAGCAAGGATACCAGACTTTTGGCGTGATGATCGTATATAGCTGTTGGCTACTTGGTGCTAGCCTCCTGAAACTTGGTGTGTGCATTCCTAGCACACCAGAGCACCTTTGTATTAAGTCTGGCATCTGTAGCTGCTTCCTGTGGTATGGCTGCCATAGAGCCCCATTGGATTATTTTGGTGATGATCGTATATAGCTCTTGGCTACTTGGTGCTAGCCTCCTGAAACTTGCTGTGTGTGTTGGTATTAAGCCAGAGCACGTGTGTGTCAAGTTTCTGTGGCTCTAGCTTGTTCCTTTAGTATAGCTGTCATAGACTCCCATTGCTTTAGGGTTAGGGTTAGGGTTAGGTTTGGGTTTGGGTTAGGGTCCTGAAATGTTCTGTGTGTATTCCTGGCATGGCCTAGCACCTGTGTATGAAGTTGCGTGGCTTCAGCTGCTTCCTTTGGTATGGCTGCCATAGACTCCCATTGCTTTAGGTTAGGGTTACGGCTATGTAAGGGGGTAATAGCCACGATGCCCGAATGGGCATCGTCTATAACTTTCTGAAAGTTTGTGCTAGAGTCCTGAAATGTTCTGTGTGTATTCCTGGCATGCCCTAGCACCTGTGTATGAAGTTGCGTGGCTTCAGCTGTTTCCTTTGGTATGGCTGCCATAGACTCCCATTGCTTTGTGCTGGGGGCCTTCGAGGTCCTGGAGCCTGGCTCTTCTGGGATAAGTTTTGATAGGAAGGTCCTGGAACCTTGCAAGTGGGCTCTACCCCCACTAAGTGGTCGATTGCGGTTCGATTGGTACCAAGTTTGAGGTCCTAGGACCTTGGGAAGGGGTAATAAATCCCCGTCACCATATATGGTGAAGAGGCTTAGATGGTGTTTAGCTCTTGGCTACTTGGTGCTAGCCTCCTGAAACTTGGTGTGTGTATTGCTAGCATGCCCTAGCACCGTTGTAGTAAGTATGGCGTCTCTAGCTGCTTCCTAGGACCTAACCCTAAGCTATTCACACATCCTGAGCTTTACGACACATGTATGACTGGTTGTGGTTAGTTAAACCTACTTGGGTAGGTCCTAGAGCCTTGCAAGTGGGCTCTACCCCCACTAAGTGGGTGATTGTGGTTGGATAGAAAGCAGTTTGGTGCTGGTAGGACCTTGGGAAGCGTGAATGCGCGGCCTGATCCATGTTTTCCATGTGTGTGTATGTGGTGAGCTGTTTGTGGGTGTGTTTGGTTGGTGGGAGTGGTTGAGGTTAGGATAGAGGTGTGTTTGGGCTTGGCTTTAGTGTCTGGACCTGTCTTGGTGGGTTGGGAGTGGTTGAGGTTAGGATTAGGTCATGTTCGGTTTGGGGTTAGGGTTAGGGTTAGGGTTAGGGTTAGGTAATAGCAAGGATACCAGACTTTTGGCGTGATGATCGTATATAGCTGTTGGCTACTTGGTGCTAGCCTCCTGAAACTTGGTGTGTGCATTCCTAGCACACCAGAGCACCTTTGTATTAAGTCTGGCATCTGTAGCTGCTTCCTGTGGTATGGCTGCCATAGAGCCCCATTGGATTATTTTGGTGATGATCGTATATAGCTCTTGGCTACTTGGTGCTAGCCTCCTGAAACTTGCAGTGTGTGTTGGTATTAAGCCAGAGCACGTGTGTGTCAAGTTTCTGTGGCTCTAGCTTGTTCCTTTAGTATAGCTGTCATAGACTCCCATTGCTTTAGGGTTAGGGTTAGGGTTAGGGTTAGGTTTAGGGTTAGGGTTAGGGTTAGGTAATAGCAAGGATACCAGACTTTTGGCGTGATGATCGTATATAGCTGTTGGCTACTTGGTGCTAGCCTCCTGAAACTTGGTGTGTGCATTCCTAGCACACCAGAGCACCTTTGTATTAAGTCTGGCATCTGTAGCTGCTTCCTGTGGTATGGCTGCCATAGAGCCCCATTGGATTATTTTGGTGATGATCGTATATAGCTCTTGGCTACTTGGTGCTAGCCTCCTGAAACTTGCTGTGTGTGTTGGTATTAAGCCAGAGCACGTGTGTGTCAAGTTTCTGTGGCTCTAGCTTGTTCCTTTAGTATAGCTGTCATAGACTCCCATTGCGTTAGGGTTAGGGTTAGGGTTAGGGTTAGGGTTAGGGTTAGGGTTAAGGGTTAGGGTTAGGGTTAGGGTTAGGGTTAGGTAATAGCAAGGATACCAGACTTTTGGCGTGATGATCGTATATAGCTGTTGGCTACTTGGTGCTAGCCTCCTGAAACTTGGTGTGTGCATTCCTAGCACACCAGAGCACCTTTGTATTAAGTCTGGCATCTGTAGCTGCTTCCTGTGGTATGGCTGCCATAGAGCCCCATTGGATTATTTTGGTGATGATCGTATATAGCTCTTGGCTACTTGGTGCTAGCCTCCTGAAACTTGCTGTGTGTGTTGGTATTAAGCCAGAGCACGTGTGTGTCAAGTTTCTGTGGCTCTAGCTTGTTCCTTTAGTATAGCTGTCATAGACTCCCATTGCTTTAGGGTTAGGGTTAGGGTTAGGGTTAGGGGTTAGGGGTTAGGGTTAGGGTTAGGTAATAGCAAGGATACCAGACTTTTGGCGTGATGATCGTATATAGCTGTTGGCTACTTGGTGCTAGCCTCCTGAAACTTGGTGTGTGCATTCCTAGCACACCAGAGCACCTTTGTATTAAGTCTGGCATCTGTAGCTGCTTCCTGTGGTATGGCTGCCATAGAGCCCCATTGGATTATTTTGGTGATGATCGTATATAGCTCTTGGCTACTTGGTGCTAGCCTCCTGAAACTTGCAGTGTGTGTTGGTATTAAGCCAGAGCACGTGTGTGTCAAGTTTCTGTGGCTCTAGCTTGTTCCTTTAGTATAGCTGTCATAGACTCCCATTGCTTTAGGGTTAGGGTTAGGGTTAGGTTTGGGTTTGGGTTAGGGTCCTGAAATGTTCTGTGTGTATTCCTGGCATGGCCTAGCACCTGTGTATGAAGTTGCGTGGCTTCAGCTGCTTCCTTTGGTATGGCTGCCATAGACTCCCATTGCTTTAGGTTAGGGTTACGGCTATGTAAGGGGGTAATAGCCACGATGCCCGAATGGGCATCGTCTATAACTTTCTGAAAGTTTGTGCTAGAGTCCTGAAATGTTCTGTGTGTATTCCTGGCATGCCCTAGCACCTGTGTATGAAGTTGCGTGGCTTCAGCTGTTTCCTTTGGTATGGCTGCCATAGACTCCCATTGCTTTGTGCTGGGGGCCTTCGAGGTCCTGGAGCCTGGCTCTTCTGGGATAAGTTTTGATAGGAAGGTCCTGGAACCTTGCAAGTGGGCTCTACCCCCACTAAGTGGTCGATTGCGGTTCGATTGGTACCAAGTTTGAGGTCCTAGGACCTTGGGAAGGGGTAATAAATCCCCGTCACCATATATGGTGAAGAGGCTTAGATGGTGTTTAGCTCTTGGCTACTTGGTGCTAGCCTCCTGAAACTTGGTGTGTGTATTGCTAGCATGCCCTAGCACCGTTGTAGTAAGTATGGCGTCTCTAGCTGCTTCCTAGGACCTAACCCTAAGCTATTCACACATCCTGAGCTTTACGACACATGTATGACTGGTTGTGGTTAGTTAAACCTACTTGGGTAGGTCCTAGAGCCTTGCAAGTGGGCTCTACCCCCACTAAGTGGGTGATTGTGGTTGGATAGAAAGCAGTTTGGTGCTGGTAGGACCTTGGGAAGCGTGAATGCGCGGCCTGATCCATGTTTTCCATGTGTGTGTATGTGGTGAGCTGTTTGTGGGTGTGTTTGGTTGGTGGGAGTGGTTGAGGTTAGGATAGAGGTGTGTTTGGGCTTGGCTTTAGTGTCTGGACCTGTCTTGGTGGGTTGGGAGTGGTTGAGGTTAGGATTAGGTCATGTTCGGTTTGGGGTTAGGGTTAGGGTTAGGGTTAGGGTTAGGTAATAGCAAGGATACCAGACTTTTGGCGTGATGATCGTATATAGCTGTTGGCTACTTGGTGCTAGCCTCCTGAAACTTGGTGTGTGCATTCCTAGCACACCAGAGCAGGGTTAGGGTTAGGGTTAGGGTTAGGGTTAGGGTTAGGGTTAGGGTTAGGGTTAGGGTTAAGGGTTAGGGTTAGGGTTAGGGTTAGGGTTAGGGTTAGGGTTAGGGTTAGGGTTAGGGTTAGGGTTAGGGTTAGGGTTAGGGTTAGGGTTAGGGTTAGGGTTAGGGTTAGGGTTAGGGTTAGGGTTAGGGTTAGGGTTAGGGTTAGGGTTAGGGTTAGGGTTAGGGTTAGGGTTAGGGTTAGGGTTAGGGTTAGGGTTAGGGTTAGGGTTAGGGTTAGGGTTAGGGTTAGGGTTAGGGTTAGGGTTAGGGTTAGGGTTAGGGTTAGGGTTAGGGTTAGGGTTAGGGTTAGGGTTAGGGTTAGGGTTAGGGTTAGGGTTAGGGTTAGGGTTAGGGTTAGGGTTAGGGTTAGGGTTAGGGTTAGGGTTAGGGTTAGGGTTAGGGTTAGGGTTAGGGTTAGGGTTAGGGTTAGGGTTAGGGTTAGGGTTAGGGTTAGGGTTAGGGTTAGGGTTAGGGTTAGGGTTAGGGTTAGGGTTAGGGTTAGGGTTAGGGTTAGGGTTAGGGTTAGGGTTAGGGTTAGGGTTAGGGTTAGGGTTAGGGTTAGGGTTAGGGTTAGGGTTAGGGTTAGGGTTAGGGTTAGGGTTAGGGTTAGGGTTAGGGTTAGGGTTAGGGTTAGGGTTAGGGTTAGGGTTAGGGTTAGGGTTAGGGTTAGGGTTAGGGTTAGGGTTAGGGTTAGGGTTAGGGTTAGGGTTAGGGTTAGGGTTAGGGTTAGGGTTAGGGTTAGGGTTAGGGTTAGGGTTAGGGTTAGGGTTAGGGTTAGGGTTAGGGTTAGGGTTAGGGTTAGGGTTAGGGTTAGGGTTAGGGTTAGGGTTAGGGTTAGGGTTAGGGTTAGGGTTAGGGTTAGGGTTAGGGTTAGGGTTAGGGTTAGGGTTAGGGTTAGGGTTAGGGTTAGGGTTAGGGTTAGGGTTAGGGTTAGGGTTAGGGTTAGGGTTAGGGTTAGGGTTAGGGTTAGGGTTAGGGTTAGGGTTAGGGTTAGGGTTAGGGTTAGGGTTAGGGTTAGGGTTAGGGTTAGGGTTAGGGTTAGGGTTAGGGTTAGGGTTAGG
This sequence comes from Anarhichas minor, assembly GCF_050575085.1. Lineage (NCBI taxonomy): Eukaryota > Metazoa > Chordata > Actinopteri > Perciformes > Anarhichadidae > Anarhichas > Anarhichas minor. The sequence goes on along the minus strand of NW_027466452.1, from coordinate 3,515 downwards.
GTTAGGGTTAGGGTTAGGGTTAGGGTTAGGGTTAGGGTTAGGGTTAGGGTTAGGGTTAGGGTTAGGGTTAGGGTTAGGGTTAGGGTTAGGGTTAGGGTTAGGGTTAGGGTTAGGGTTAGGGTTAGGGTTAGGGTTAGGGTTAGGGTTAGGGTTAGGGTTAGGGTTAGGGTTAGGGTTAGGGTTAGGGTTAGGGTTAGGGTTAGGGTTAGGGTTAGGGTTAGGGTTAGGGTTAGGGTTAGGGTTAGGGTTAGGGTTAGGGTTAGGGTTAGGGTTAGGGTTAGGGTTAGGGTTAGGGTTAGGGTTAGGGTTAGGGTTAGGGTTAGGGTTAGGGTTAGGGTTAGGGTTAGGGTTAGGGTTAGGGTTAGGGTTAGGGTTAGGGTTAGGGTTAGGGTTAGGGTTAGGGTTAGGGTTAGGGTTAGGGTTAGGGTTAGGGTTAGGGTTAGGGTTAGGGTTAGGGTTAGGGTTAGGGTTAGGGTTAGGGTTAGGGTTAGGGTTAGGGTTAGGGTTAGGGTTAGGGTTAGGGTTAGGGTTAGGGTTAGGGTTAGGGTTAGGGTTAGGGTTAGGGTTAGGGTTAGGGTTAGGGTTAGGGTTAGGGTTAGGGTTAGGGTTAGGGTTAGGGTTAGGGTTAGGGTTAGGGTTAGGGTTAGGGTTAGGGTTAGGGTTAGGGTTAGGGTTAGGGTTAGGGTTAGGGTTAGGGTTAGGGTTAGGGTTAGGGTTAGGGTTAGGGTTAGGGTTAGGGTTAGGGTTAGGGTTAGGGTTAGGGTTAGGGTTAGGGTTAGGGTTAGGGTTAGGGTTAGGGTTAGGGTTAGGGTTAGGGTTAGGGTTAGGGTTAGGGTTAGGGTTAGGGTTAGGGTTAGGGTTAGGGTTAGGGTTAGGGTTAGGGTTAGGGTTAGGGTTAGGGTTAGGGTTAGGGTTAGGGTTAGGGTTAGGGTTAGGGTTAGGGTTAGGGTTAGGGTTAGGGTTAGGGTTAGGGTTAGGGTTAGGGTTAGGGTTAGGGTTAGGGTTAGGGTTAGGG
>NW_027466451.1:4582500-4728891 GCF_050575085.1 Anarhichas minor | reverse complement strand
GGCCTCCTACAATCGCTGCTATGGGTATAAACTCAGACTCTTGATTACACCTACGGAACATGGATGTGATGACATTGCACACCCCAAGCAAGGTAACAACAGTCTGTGATTCGAAACTTTTGACTGCTAGGTGCACCATCACGGCCAGAGCTTCGGGGGTGGAGGGTTCCACAGGTGCACCAGCAGATCTCGTCTCTGCTGCTCCGGGGCTAGTTTTCGAGTGTTTGAAGAGAACCCACAGCGCTTCTATGAGTGTAGGGCACCTGATGCCCCTCAGCTCTACCCTATTCAAGGCCTTCATGTACACCGTAGAGGCGATGTTTCCCAAGCAAGGGGTTTTCAGACCTACCGGAGCTGACACCGTTGTGGTTGTGTCTACCACTTGATCCGAAGTTGCAGTTAAGAAGCCGTGTCCGTCATGAAATCCCATCTTGTCTACATTCTCCACCAGTAGACCTTGGCATATACGCCGAGACCTGCTCGCGTTGTATTCTTCGGGTGGCGCAGGTGATTGTGGATTGGGGTTGAGTGTCCCAGGTACTTCGTCACTTGATTGGGCTGGAAGAGTGGACGAAAGGGAGTCATGCTGTAGCGAGGACCGGATGTCTGGACACGAAGGCTCGCATAAATCTAACATGTAAAACTTCTCCTCTGACTCTTCTAGATTCACGCGTAAATTGTCATCGATTCCGGGTACATGTTGATCATCGTTGACAACCCAGAGCGTTTCGCACCACGGGTCAAACTCCCTGTCAGGTCCATGCAGCGCCTGCGCGATGGGTCTAGCGTGATGTCTAGTCAAGATTCCATTGACGCTACTGTGGAGCCCGTGTGCAAGATTGCCTATGTACTCAAACGGAGGTTCATATTGTTCGAGGTGTAACTCGTCCCTCTGGTCTTTGGCAAACCATATATCTCGGCTCTCTATTGCACTCTTTACGCTACCCGGGGTCCAGTTCAGCTTCCTCGTGTACGGAAGCTGGACCAAAAGCTCAGGTACGTATAACTCTGCCACTCGTAGGATGGTGCCTATGTCGAGCAGGTCACCGAGCACTATCCGTAGAGCATGTACGATCTCTCTACCGTTGTAGTCAAAGACTCCGTAGCCCTCTGGGTCCTCTGTCTCCCGCTTAAGGTTCAGAGCTGCGCATAGGTGTTTGTCAGCGTCCGATCCTGTTCGGATCAATCGCGTCTTCAGCGTGGGTTGCGTGTGCACTGTCCCCATGTACACTAGTACGTACCATGCTGCAAAGTACAACAACCCCGCTGATGTAACTGTGCTGTGTGCACCTTTGTCATCCTTTTTGAACCCATACACCCGTAGCCCGCACGCTGCGAACGTTAAAGCTATGGTCGAGCTCACGAGTCGGTCTGGTGTGCTGTCGCCCTCTCCCGCGAAACAAGGTAGAACCCCCATGTTCAACACCTCGGTCATCATATCCTTCTCGGATTCGCTTATCAGACTCAGATTGGCTAGAGTGTTCACGGGGCCCATAAGGTGCTTAGTGTAATGATCATAGCTGACTTTTATAAGAGCTCCGGTGCCCATGGGTATGAAACGTTCCAAAACCTGGGGTGTTATGTTTCTCCAGCCTCTCGCAAGCAGCTCAAGTGTGTACACGGGGCTGGGCGACACGGGGAGAGCTAGGGCTTTGAACAGCTGGTAACACACCCTGGTCGAGTTGACAAACACGGGCCATACACCCGAGAACCTGACCGTGTTAGGGGCCTTCAGCGTGAGATTGTCCAGAGCCGAAGCTGCAACTCTAGGAAAGCATGACACGAGAGCTCTTGCTATCACGTTCACCTCTTGAGCCCTGGCCTCCATTGCGTAGGATACCTTGTTCAGGACGTCTACAGCGGTAGTGATGTTGAAGTCGTCCTCCCTTGACATCGGGTAAACGACAGGGTCCCGCTTAGGGGCGAACCTCTCGTTTCGCATAATGACATGCTGTAGCTCGGGCTCGGGATCCGGTGCCTCTCTCTCGTACTGAAATGTTTCATTGGCCCTGTCTGAATATCTGAGCTGCAGGTGATCGTTAGCAAATATGACAACGAGAGCCTCTACGTCAAGAGTATTTTTCACCTTGTACTCCTGAAACCTTATCGAGTGTATCATGATGGACTCGGACCAGGATTCGACCCAGGATCCTAGCACGTTTTTGTCATCACACCCCTGAGGCGTGTGAATGTGATACAGGAGCCAGCACAGTTGGATCACAGCTTCGTTTCGCACTAGCCAATCGCGCTCCCGAGACGCCTCCACTGCAGCGCACTCCACGAGAAACGCACAGGACAGCAGGAGTCGAGTCTTACATTCGGCACACTTGATCTTCCTAATGCGATCCTCAGAGCATCGAACTGCCTGTACGGCAGCCCAAGGTGTGTAACCGCACGATCTCATCATGTCCAGGATGAGCGTTGCCATTTTGTAAACGGGCACACAGGGTTTGTGCGGACACGAACAGCGAGCGAATACCGTGGAACCGGTCCTGTTCTTCGCAACACACTTCCAATCGTAAAACTCCTGAGCCCATCCTAGCTTCAGCTCGTTGTTTGTATCTCGCAATTCCTTGCGCTTTTCAATCCAATCTGACCGAAGAATTACGTGGAGCACCGGAGCGAGCATTGCGTCGCAGACAAAGGGTCCGAATAACTCTATGCCTTCCTTCATGTTTTCCTTGTTCGAGAGCCATGTGTTTTCCAGATACAAAAGACCATCATCGTTTTTTTGTTCAAGGACTATTCTGTTAATTTCCGGGAAATGTATGCACGCCTGACCCGCGAGCCTCAACCTCGATACAGATTTTCTACACTCCCTCTTTTCAGATAACCATGTTCCGTTCGGGGACACGTCCTGCATATACATCGCGGCTGGGAGCGATATAATCCTGCCATCTTTTACATAGCGTAGAGGGGGGATCTTGTATAACGATTCGGTCAGCGTTGACCGTTCGGTTACTTCAAACACCTCCGCGTAAGGCGCCATGCGCCCGGTCATCGCTCGTTCGAACGAGACCTTGGTCGTGTTGTGTGTAGTTGCGCATCGTATTGCATCTTCTTGAATTGGGAACTTCAAACAGTGTAGACATACGCTCTCGCATTGTTCACCTCCGGGGTTCCTGTTGTTGCTGTAGAGCAGGTAATCGCAATCTGAATCCATCGTAGACGGGTTATCCGCGACACAGAGCTATATTAGTACTTACTCCACCGCACCTATAGTCCACCGCACCTATAGTCGAGCGCGTTCATCTCCGTGTACCAGCTGTACCCCAGTCTCTGAGCTTGGATCGACTCTGCGCAACCTGGAGCTCGAGAGAGCCCTTGTTCCTAGTCATATTCCTCACTTGCGAGATGAGCATAGACCTCTCGTACAGCAGAGTTTTCACAGAGACCTCTCCTACGCTGACCAGGGCCTCTAACACCGTGAGGTCACTGCGCATATCGAAGTACAGATCGCTCATACAAGCGTCCCAGCTCCACTGTCGTGAACTGCTGTCCAGAAGGCTGCGGACGTCCTCTATCGCAGCGTCGACGACCTCTTTGTGTTTCTCGAAATCCGTAGGCGCTGACGAGAGTTTAAAATCTATGTTCTTCAGCGCACGGGTGCAAGCTTCTCTTACGATCCTTGGGTTGATGGAGTCCACCTTGTCTAGCATGCGAGCAACGTAGGCTTTCGCCTCAGACCAAGGCTCTCCGTGGCTTACACCCGGTCTGTCCTGAGTCAAGTTGATAAATTCCATCACCGTAATGTCCCTGGACACCTTGGAACACATATCTCTCCACACCTGTATGTATCGCACGTACAGGTCGGTGTATCGCTGGAGGATCATCCTGATTGCATCCCTGTCGGTGTAGCACGTGTCGAGGGCTTCACGAACCGAAACGATGACATTGTCGCACTTAGCCTGACCCTCGTCAGGCTCGTTTTTGACAGCCTCTCGCACCTGTCTCTTTGCAGCGAGACGAACCATCTCCTGCACAAGGTTGTTGCGCCCTAGCGCAGCCTGGACCATATAGTGGAGATGTTCGTCGCTCGAGTTGACCCTCAGCTCGGGGTACCTCTCTAAGACCTTCTTGAAGCCTATCATGAGCTCGGACACGGTGTTGGTGTAGCTGGTCAGAACCCGTCTGTAGGTCTCAGCAGCAGACTTACAGTGAGCATCGTAGGACACACATCGTGTGCATTCAAGCTCGAGGCCCGTAGCTCGTACCCCGTGAGCTCCTCCGGGTGTGTTTTCTCTATCCAGGTCTCGGGGTGTAACTCTCGGCGATGGAATGTTCGGACCGATCCTGAGCGTCTCCTCTTCCTCGTTGTGGTAATAATAATCATCCTCCTCATGCTCGGAGTAGGGTATTGACATACTGTCTTCGCTGTCGCTATGTTCAAAACGTATGACTTTATGCGGGTCCTTATGTAAATCATCAAAGGAACACTTGGAACTCATACTGATAGCCTCTTGGTCGCGGGGACCATTGATCGGAGCCACGTTGTAACACATAGCCTCATCTCTGATGACCTTTTCGTAATTTGAGAAGATATCTCTAACAACCCTGTTCAAAGTGACACCCAAGTGGAGAGAATGATCAAATGCTTCGCCTCTCTTCCTCCAGAGCGAGAATGGTCCGTTCGGGGTGGACATGGTATTGATACGAACTTGCCCGCTCACCAGGGCCACGAACCTCTCGTCACTATGAGGTCCAACAGGTGTAGAGCGGGATCTCTTGTTCGCATGTGTGATAAGTACATCTTCTATATCTACACTTGCCTAAGATGGGGAAAGGTCCAGCTCACGGATGCTGAACGTTCGTACCTATTTGGCGCTCGCAGCGATGTGTTAGCCCAGTTAGATCCTAAATGGGTATCTAAGTTCATGACAAGGTGCCGACTTTCGTACCAGGGGAAACTGAAGAGGTGTTGGTCGATCCTCAGGATATCCGATACAGTGTACAGGCTGCGGACCGGGGAGGGTTCATTCACAACGGTTGACAGCAGAGGTCGTGTGATTCAAATCGAGAATTTTACAGACCCCTCTATCCCCAGGAAGTTGTCAATTGGAGATAACGCATATGCAGTCTTCGAGGAGACCTTATCGGTGTTCTCGGACGCGGCTTTTAGGACACACTGCAGTAGAGCGAGAGCTCCGCTTTCGCTGGTGATCTGTCGACACTCAGACTCACATAACATCTTAGCAGGCTTGTGTTCAAACTGGCAAACGTGTTACACGGTCAAGGAGCGTGACATTCGAGGCCTGAAGGTGGGAGAGGGCTACATTTACACCACAGACGGACTATCTCTGTATAACTTGGTAGCCTCGTGGAAGACCGACATCTGTCTGATCTTCGACGAAGGCTGCCGAGAGGAGATAGTCCGCACGCTGTGTGCTCTGGCTATGGGGGACTGCAAGTTGGGGATGGAGTTCAAACTGAAATGCGTTCTTCCTGATGGATGGAAAGGATTCGATTTGAGAGACCTGGACCCTCTAGAACCAGACTCGGTTCTGCGAGACATCCGCACCCCAGGGGTGTGTAACCAAGAGCCGCTTGCGGACGAACACTCGAGTCCCCTCAGGTGCTGCGAACACGAGGGATTAGTGTGTCTCAGAGACATGACCAGACTCCCCTCAGGGTTCTCCATTCTCGCCGAGAATGACACCGTGTTGGTATTGAGACACATATTGAGAGACGCTGTGGTGATTGTACCTAAAACGGGGGCTGGTATGACAAAGCAGGCGCGAGGGATGGTTCAACTGAGGAGCAGCAATAATACGCTGGCTCCAAACGGGTATATAACAGAATGGTTCCCGTGTGGGTACTCTATGTTTAGAGTACAAAGTGGCATCCCGAGCGTGCCTCCCCTCGTGATATCTTGCAACCTAGATGAGGAAAACGGACCACGGAAAGCCTGTTCTGCAGGGGACGTGTCGACGTTACAGGTCCTGAGGAGCTCCGATTATCACAGGGTCCTACCGAGAGGGTTCAGGTCACGTAGCCACATCTTCAATCAATCGGTATGCCTGCTGCCAGGGACTATGGATATCATCGCTCCGCAAGTGTTACGTTTCCCGGGGTGTCTCGCTATAATGTACGCATTCTCGGTTTTCGGTCAGCTCGCTGTCAACGAACCGGAATGCACTACCATCCCCGTTCAGCTTTCGTTCGTGTCAACCCTGAGCCTGCCAGAGGCCCAGGCTCTGCTCTTGTCACACCTGTCTCTGGCGGAATCCTTCGTTGCTTCTGAGAAGAGCTGTTTCAGGTTCACAGTGAAATCAAATTCGATTTTATCGGAACTCAGAAAGATAGTTTCCGCAGCCCCGAGTGTACACTCGGGGCTCGTGCGCGTGGAGCTTTCGGGTAAAGAGGGGCTAATGCGCGAGGAGCTGGAAGATGAAATATTGCAAATCCGAGACGGTTTAGCTGGTGAGGAGAGCAATGAGGACACCAAGGGGGAGGAAAGTCAGACCGGTGAGGAAGACGAAGACTCCGACAAGGGAGATGTTGACGACGATGAGTGGGAGGATAAGGGAGACAAGGAGGCGGAAAGCTCAGACTCCGGTCAGTCCGAAACCGATTATTCCGGAGAGGAAGAACGCGAAGGCTGTAGTAGCTCTGATTGTGATTCTGTGGATGACACGGACACTGAAGATCGAGTCATCGCAAACATATCCAGAGTCATGTGCAATATTCCGAGGATCGGTCATGGAACGGGACACTTGGTCCTGTTCGGACGCGGGGGAGGTTGTGATTCAAGTTTCAAGTGGATGACGATTGGGATACGGACGCTGGGGTTGATTAACTTGAAAATATTGAGAGTCTGCGGTGTGTTCCACTCGAAGCACGGCCACAGCCGCGCTGTGCTGAAGATCCCGAACACCAAGGGAGTTGTACCTGACACCAGCTGGTTAAGGGAACCTACATTGCTCACGGATGACCTGTGTATCATTGCACCACAGAAAGGTCCAGTCGTGCCTACCCCGTTGCTCGATTGCAGTGAATGTTTCTTTCAACTCAATTACTCTCCCAAGACTGCGAAGAGGGCCGGTAAGGAGTGTGCTATTTCAGAGGGGCTCGGATTCGTAGAGATGTCCAGAATAGAGCAGGCCATACGTAGCGAGAACGCGATAGGCTACGAGGACCATAAACTCATCCGTATTTTCAAGACCTCTCGCAGGAAGATGCAGCAGTGTGTTTTCGACGTTGCTGTCGATAACCCCTCAAGCGACCCTGTGCCATCTTGGCTCGAGGCGCGAAAGTTGGGCTCCTTTGCGAGGGCTCCCGCTACCATTGGAGACGGAGAGTTCTTCCCTTCTATCGAGATAGCGAGAGACACCGATTTGGAGGAGAGTGAACAAGACATGATCTCATACCCATTGTCGGAATACAATCTCAACCTCACAATCAAATCTTCTCCGAATTGGTACTCCATGGTTAGAGCGGACAGAGCCCGGGGTGAATGTGGATCCGTGTACGAAGCGTGCGTAGACGAGGCCGTTCTACTGGGACACTGCGCAAGAGTCTCTGTCACACGGGGTGCCAAAAAGAATTTTGACGTGAGCGCCTGTCTGACCTTGTTTTACAGATCCGTCCACCCCTGCGTCCCAGACATGAACATCGGAGACGTGATGCTCGACTACGAGTTTACCCTGCACGGGAGGGGTGAGTTCTCGCCTGTCTACGTTCTCCTGAGTCATTTAGCGGAAAGCTGCAGGGTCAACTGTTTCCCCATGTACAAGTTGATCACCCTCAGTAGACACAGAGGCGCCTCGGTGTGGACTAGGGGAACGGATGTGCCTTTCCACTCCGAGAGGGCCAGGTCCAACACAATCGGAGCCTTCTTGTGCGCTCAGGATCACAGGCTAGCGCCTCTACTCGCGAGGTGTTGCAATCCGAAGCCCATACAACCCTCGGAACTCCGCGAAGGTTACGATCTGTTGCCTCGTGGAGACGAAGAGGAGCTCCTCTTACAAGCCTACTCTAGAACACTCGGGCCTGTGTTCGAGTTTGAGAAGGTTGAGTGTTTCCCGAATAAGGTCAGGACCAGTCTTGGGGATTGGACGTTCATGCGGTTGGCGAGCAGGTCCTCCGGTGTCCACCGCTACCCGGGTACAACGGTGGTAGATGGTTACACTATAGCATTTGCTTCCGAGTCCCCGTTGTTCTACCTCAGGGGGAAAGGGCCTTTGGTGCAAAAGCTGGAGTCGGTCGCGGTTGTTGTAGAGAGTAGCTCGGTGTACAGGACAGACGCCTTGAAGAATGAGGACCCCGAGTGGCCCTGTCCCGAATCGATAGACGTGCGAGAACGTATCAAGTGCAAAAACAAGAACTCGGTCATCGATGACATGTTCATGCGCAACGGAGTCCGAGATCCCTTAGAGGGGTACGAGGTGAACGAGACTCGGTCTTGGGGCAAACTGATAGGTTCCCGCTGGATGTTCGAAAAGGCCCCTGGTGAAAGGATTCAAGATTGGGAGCGGGAATACCCCATCTCTGACAACCTGACAGTGATTGGGAACCGGGGTTCTGACATAGCTACTAAATGGCGCTGTAGCGCTCCTCCTGCCAGTTTTTCTTTGGGACTAAAGACCTCTCGAGGTGGAAGGATGCTAGCCCCCTTGCTCGGATATGTGGAGATTGACTCCAGGATGGCTCGAATCCGAGACCCCTCCGCATGGAGAGGCTTTGAATCATTGTGCTCTCGCGTGCTTACGTGCCCCACCGAAAAGGTTTGGACCAGAGGCGTTTGTAAGGTGGTGAACAAAGGACTGAACACGTTCAAACGCACCGCTTTGGTCCCGATTGCGAGCCTGATCGTGATTGTCGAGCCCGGACAGTGGTACGCTTCTCCCTGCCACGATGACGATGTACACGGTGATAACGAGAGATGGCCAGGTCAGGATGAAGAGAGTCTGATTGTCCACAACGAGGTGTGCTCGGCTTCGGATTTTGTGGTTGCCCTTGCGTGTAGAATGCTCTCGGGAGAGGTGCACGAAGAGCTAGAGATAAGATGCCTGAGACGCGGTGTGTACAATTACATACAGCGAGCACTGGCCTGGTTTGCGGGTGCCACGGGACCTTTCAGATCGCGAACAGTGACTGTTTTCACGCCGGAGGCAAACTCCGTGACAGAAGGTTGGACCCACGCATTACCCCCGGGTTTAGACGTTCTGAAAACTAGTCGCACGGGGTACCTCATATCCTGCAAAGAGCCTTGCGGTAGGGAGGATGTGTCAGTTCTACTTACCAATTCCAAAAGGGTCATTCGTGTCAACTCCTCTGGTAATCTGGTGTTACACTCAAACCCAGGGACTTTGAAAGCGTGTGTGATGCAAGGGGAGCCAGGGGTGCACGCTGTTGTCGTGACTCCTGCGGACAGCGCGAAAGGTGGGGAAAGTGACTGCGCGGAGGTGTACGTTCGTTGCAACCGTTCGCTGAGCGAGTTCTGCAAGCTGCGCGGGATTCCAAAGGGAATTCGAGGCCCTGAAACCTGGAAGAGAGCCTTACCATGGTCAAAGAGGGACCCGGGTTCATTTTGTTCGAAGGTGTCCGAGTTAAAGTACAGATGGGAGTCTGGGAGGACGGATTTCACAGAGGCGCTCGCTCGAGATTCTGGGGGTTGCTTTTGGTACGGGACACATCTGCAAGACTGGAAGAGGTGCTCTGATGGGAAACTGATACCTTGGCGAGAAAGGTTTTGGCACCTGATCGACTACAAGGAGTCCTTCACTAGACAGAATAAAGCTGAGGTTGTGAACTCCACTGATAGTGAACTTGAGCTGTCTGACAGCGAAGGAGAGTACTCTGATGAGCGGGGTGACGAAACCAGATCGGATGGTGGTGATGATCATGACGAAAGTGGCTCGGATGGACGTGTAGTAGAACACGAATGGCAAGACCACGAAAGGCAAGAAGATGCAGCCGAATCCACGGTGAACTGTGAGTGGCGTGAGAGAGGAGTGTCGTGTTTCCTATCACTCAATTCTCGTCTCGAGATTGAATTTGTCCCTGGGCTTCCTTGTAATGAAGGGCACGTGTTCTTTGAACCTGTACACGATGACCACCACAGGATCAGTGTGAGACTGGACGACAACGGGAGGCTCGTCAGGTATTACAAACCTCACAAGTTCTTCTCCCTGATGTACGATGTTTGCACCGTGCTTGTCTACGGGTGCGGACTGACACCCGTGTTTGTACATGGATCCTCGGACCCTGCGGGGGACAGGGTTCGTAACCTGGTCATGGGAACACTTGCCCTGTCCGACAGACTCTCCCCCAATGTCTTGTGTCCTAGCCACCCGAAGATTGTGATTGTTGTAGGCGAGGGAAGAGAGGAGATGTTGAAACTCGCTCGCGAGATTAGCCACTGCATCGTCGTGACCACCGGACGTAGAAAGAGAGCGGGAGCCTTCGCATACGCGTTCAGGGAGTTACCGCACAACCTAGAGAGAGAAGTCTGTCTGCCGTGGACCGCCAAGGACAACTTGTCCGCGCACTACCTCTTGCCCAAGAAGTTTGTCTGCGATACTGGCATATCTGCATTTGCTCAACTAACGACACTTTGGCCTTCTGTTTCTAAGAGAAGTGATGTGAAACACCCAGCGTGCTCACGAGATCCAAGATGGATAGGACTCATGGTGTGTCTAGCGGAGTGGCAAGGTCAGAGACAGATCGCGGATGCTGTAGCCCCGGGAGCGCTGGAGGCTCTGCGATCGAGCCTCACGAAGGCCAGGGAATGACAGTGAGCGTTATCACGCTGTACGATTTCGCGTGCAGAGCGAGGTTGACGGGAGAGATACACGTACAACTTCAGGAATTTGTAGACTCATTTGAGGAGCCCAAGCGATCGTCCTCGAAACCCGAAGAACCTTGTAACCAACAGATAACCGAGTACACGGTGTGGCTCACGATACGAGGCGTCGATAACGGCGAAACCATAGTTGGAAACCCGAATCAACCGCTCACACTGTCTGAAGCTGTTAGTGTCTACGCAAAGCTGAACAGGGATTTCATCACATGCTCTCACGAAGAGTCTCTGAACACCTTGGACTCACTACAGGACTTTTTTTCGCTCATGCTTCGGTACCCCATGGTACCTAAGCTGGCTATGGACACCAAGGAGTGTCCCGAGTGTTACTTCGAAGCTGAGATCACGGTCGACACGTGGGAAGACGTGAGGAGGAATCTCTCGTGCTACCACTTCACGCTCAGGCACGAGCAGTTCATGGTCGGAGAAACGCCTGTGGACATCCAGGACTCATGCAATCTTCGAATCGACGACAATGGCGAAATGGTGAGAGCTGGACCTTGTGGTAGCGTGTTCTTAACCGATGCGAACAAGGATGGTCGTGGGTCGGACGACCTCCTGAAACCCATCAAGTTCCTCGAGCAGTTGGAGTCACTCAAGAGACTGGACGAGATAACCAAGCAGAAGACGTTGGGTAAAGAAATATTCCACCAACTGAAATCCCATAGCCGCACACTCGAGGAGCTAGAGGCACCCAGGTATCTGAGCACATACCCTTTGCGTTGCCTCTACCAATTTTACGGGTCGCTGAATAGGAGCCGCGAGAGAGCCCAGTTCCTCTCCGAGCGGTGTTCCGAGGTGGAAGGTGACAGGTCCCGGGCTCAGCTAAAAGTTGAAGAGCTGAGAATGAACCTAATGTCCACCGCCTCCACGGGTACCAACGACAAACTGCTCTCATACATGTGCATGGCGATGATAGGACCCGTCCGTAGATACAACCCGAGGTACAACTTCACGGCGGAGAGAGTCGTGTTATTCAAGCACTTGATAGCATCGGGCTTTCCTATAGAGACGACCTGGAGTCTGGTGAAGACCATAACCGCGTCCAAGAGAGTGTCTATGATCGCTTTACCTTTGGACAAGGGGGTTGCGCTACAGTTGCAAAAAACCGTTCACCCTACCACCTACAACAGAAAGATAGCTTCCCTCATATGGTTATTTTCGCACATCACGGCATACTGTACGCTTCGACAGCTCAATCATGGATATGTACGAACGGGAGACTCACTCGAGGAGATGTCCTGCGACGGAATCTACGTGTTTGACCAAGACCATGTGGGCTTCAGACTATCCCGAACCCCTGGGCTATCAGCAACCGATACCCGGTCTAGAGGAGGAACATCAGCAGCCTCGGCGTACATGCCCTTTTCACGAATTGTGGAACTGCTTGCACTGCGGGATTGTGTTCAAGAGAGACTTTGCTGATAGAGTGATCAGAGCCGGGCCTGATCACTCCTACGATGCCCTGGTGCAGTTTGGTAATGCTCCTATAACGAGCATAGTCAACCTACAGTGGAAACGTGAGGCTCTGGAAAGACACAACGCTGAGCGCGCAAAACGCTCTGCTGTCAATCACGAAAACCTACTCAGGGAGTACACAGAAAGGAGGCAGACTCGAGAGGTGCGCTGTAAGCAGCAGCGTAAGGGTGTAACCAAGTGGAAAAGGCCTGTCTGCATGCAAAAGAAGACCAGAAAGGCTGAGATATCCCCGATGTGAATACGAAAAAGACCCGATTGACCCGAGGCCCACAAGATCATGTCTTGTCTTTGTGCAAATGTCTGAATAAAGCACGGTGAATGAAACTAGTCAAACCTCTGTCATTTATTGAACTGTGTCTCGTTATGTGAATGAATCAACCAAGGAGACGGTCGGCTGGAGATACATTTTTTTATTTGTGTTGTAGTCACATAATGCACATGAACATGAGAGTACAGAGTAAAGGTGAGACCATCGCTATGGCTACGAGTCCCGTGAACGCATCACTTTCTCCTCCAGTCGCCCCTCGTGCGTTTCGTAGTACCCAGTAGAGCAAGGAGTCCTCCTTTTGTTCCCAATTTGTGGCTTGATCTCCTTTAGGTGTAGAGATGACTCCACTTGAGTCTCGGTCTGATGTCCAGCCCCAGACGATTCGAGGTGCTCGCGGTGGGCTCTGACAGACTGGCGGTGAGACATAGAGCTATCCTTGTTTGAGTAGCTAGCATCCGAGAAGTACTTTTCCAAGGTGACCGTGATCACAACGGGCAGCGAGATCCCGAGATCTGTGTTGGATAGCACCCTTTGTACAAACTCTGGCTGTTTCACGTGCAGGTGGATCTGCGTGGCCAGTGTAGACCACTGGTTATGTCTGGTGCGAGTCTTGTCAAAGCACATAATCACCAACGTCCTGTTGTTAAATAGTTCGCCCAGCACGCGATGCTTTAAATATGGGAAAAGGCATAATGTAAGCATTACTACCATGGTGTAGAAGTCCCCTCTCTTTACGTCCTTGTTGTTGTACCTGCACGTTATTTTCTTCATGAAGCGGTTGATCTTATCATCGCGCGAATCAAACAGCGTTGATATGGCCACTGCGCTCTTCAATACCGCGTCCTTTACAGCCGAGGACATCTCACTGGAGAACCCCAGTTTGGGCTTGGTCTTAAACTGTATCATCTCAGCCAGGTCGAATATCTTAGCCGACCAGGAGAAGCACGAGGAGTTAGAGGAAGTGGTGCCCCCCTTGCTCTTCTCTATGATCTCATATTGGCGACCAAATTCTTCGGTTAGCGCTGTTGAGAACAGCGCGATCATGACAGACAGGCTGGCTTTCAGCATGAGATGGTTCCCGTCCACCTCCAAGTAGCAGCGATTCGTTCCTGGTTCGTATTCTATCGCACCGTAACCCATTTCGACATTCCCTCCATTGGGCATGTCGTACGGACCTCTGAACTCCAACTGAGGTCTGTGAAAGAGGCGCAAAGCTTCAACTGGGCACGAGTCGGATGAGTCCGTCCGACATTGTGTCCGCGTGACCATGGCTTGTATCAAAGCGCAACTGGAACCTGAGCACACGTGCCGGCTGCAGTGCTTTCGGCACACGTACCCTTGTATGTGGTCTCCGAAAGAACATTTATTCTCAACACAGTAGCTCAACCATTGGGGATCTTCTATTAACTCTATGTGTGAATGATTCATGATGAGTCTGCCGGGTTTGGCAGACTCGCTGTCCTTATCTTGGTCTTCTCTAGATCCTATGCTTTCCTCTCCTCTTGCGCTTTCGGAATGACAACACGCAATGTTCAATGTGATGTATTATTATGTTGAAGAGTAATGTTACATCATTCAGTGTCCCCCTCTCTTGTGTCTTACCAGGCTAGCAGAGGACAGAGCTCCGATCTCATCCTGGTAGACGAAGTGGGCTTTGTTAATTCTAAGGTACTACTGGCTGTGCTGCCAAACATCGCGTTCAGAGGGAGAAAGCAAGTTCACATCACCAGTCATGTCAACAACACCCCGTGGCTGAACAAAGTGGCAGATATTCGAGGGGACAACGGGGAGCCCGCTTACCACGTGGTCTCACAGAGCTATAAGTGCAGGTATCACGAGAGGGATCCGGGACTGACGTGCTTCTGCCTCGGAGTATACTGTCCACAACATATATCCGTAGACAACCATCTGAAGGAGCTGATGAACATGGTCACCCCGAAAGGATTCGAGAGTGAAGTCACTGGTGGCAGCAGCACTTCGAGTACCGACACCAAGACTGACAACACCACTCCTTTCGAGCCCTCGGTTATAAACAAGTTCCTGTCCAATAACAGCGTTACCCTGGAATATATAAATCGGGCCTCCGTGGTCAGAGCGTACCTGTGTCTCGACCCCACATTCGGAGGAGGTTCTAGGTCCTGCGCCGGGGTGTGCTGTGCTGTGGAGCTGGCAGGTGGCAATCTAGTGGTGAGTTGTCACGTTGTCTACCGAATCTAAATCCGACACCAGGAGGTCGCTAAACATGTATCCGTAATCTAAAGGCTTGTGCTGATTTTCACAATCGGACGGTCCTTTCGGATAGTGGGTTAGGTCTAATAGGGTGCAAATGTAAGCGCTTATACGAGCCGCGTGCTGGATCGTCAACGTTGTCTCCGTGTCGGGCACGAAGCATGAGATCAGCTCGAGGGCCTGGTCCCAGGTGCCACATGTGCACTTCGAGTCTGAGAGTTTCAGCATCCACCCAGTAACCGCTAGAGATATGATGGTGTGAAGAGATCGTCTATCCCGTATGCTCTCCTTGATGATAGCAAGGTACTTGAGGGGTCCGCTGCGAATAGTTTCGGCTGACGCAAACACCGCGAGTACCATCTCCTCGTACCCCTTCCAGTTGCAGCTTGAGATGCATTTGTGTAGAAACTGCTCGGGGACACGGTTGCCTATCGCGAGTGTTATAACCCTCGACAACTCGCAAGGGACAACAGCGTGTGAATAACATTGCACGCTTTCACCGAGTCCTCTTTTGTTGTAAATGGATATCAAGGTGTCGATCATGAGTATCCTAGCAGGCGAAAAGGACACAAGTTGACTGTATAGGGTTCGGAGCTGTCCGTGATCCATGTTAGAGTAGAAGAGCACGTTGCGCTGGAACGAGGTGAACACTATCATGAACTCATAGTGTGATAATAGGTACCTCCATGGAGCTCTCATCATCGTTTCCACGCCCTCTCGAGCGGATTGGCAAATGGGACAGAACATGATGGCTAGTGTCTTTGTGTCTTCAAATCCTCTGAGCGCTAACAGTGCATTTGTACCCCTCTCTCACCACACACCATCTGTCTCTCTACTGTCACACAGGTTATGGCCCTGGAGGAACTGGAGATACGAGATTTGGATCAGGTTACACGAGTCTACGCGGCTCTGCTAAGCGCTCACATTAGACTACTGAAACGTCTGCTGCCCAGAGTGATGTGGAAGGAAGTACCCGTGGTGATGGTATTTGAACAAAACACATACGTCAACGCACTGGTAGATGTCAAAAATCTAATCGAGCACTCGCTAGTACGCTCCGGGTTCAAGGTCATGTTCTACAGCAAGTGGTCTCACATCAACAACAAGTACATGCTCGGAAAGCACGTTGGTGCCAAGATTAAACTCTCTATGGTTCTCAGTACAGTCTCAGCAATCAATAGAGAAACGCTGTATTACTGTGACACTGTAATGTCCCTGGGATGGGCAGTGTTGTCTGAGGCCACCAAGAAAACTCGGATGCTCGAGTCAAACATCGGCACCTCCAAGGGTTCGGGTTCCAGCAACAAGATGGGCTCCAATATGGACGTGTTCATGTACAGGCGTTCTCGAAATGGAGTGAATTTGGCCACTGATATAACAGCGAGTGTATTGGAGACGTGCGAGGTAATAGCTCTACCCGGGGATAGGCTCACTGACAAGGCTCACGCAGAGCAAGGTAAATTGCTACTGGGGAAATTGAGAGAAGAAATGACAATGGTCACTATCACCAAGTCCGCGAAAGGTAGTACGGTGACTACTGGTGGTAAAAAGTCTGTAGACGGAGAGTACACCAGGGACGATATGCTCTCGGCCTTCTTGCTTTTATGTCACACCAGAGACGAGATACACGGAGGGGACAGGTCTATCAGACTCGGAGGTGAGGTGTACTACAAGTAGCATGTGTCTGTGTATATATATATATATATATATATATATATATATATATATATATATATATATATATATATATATATATATATATATATATATATGTGTGTGTGTGTGTTTACAGTGTTTGGTGTAATTGTGACTCGACCCAATAAAGAATACACACGTATATTATACACTATGGATCTCTCTTTATTTTGAGCAAGTGGGGTGTTTATCACGGTATACACACAGATTCTCTATACAAGATGTGTGGGTTATAGGCACAATGTTGGAAAGTCAATGGTCTTCATCGTCCTCAAATACAACGCCTTTGGCTCGTTGATCCCAGTTGCAGCATCCGCTCCTGTACCAAAAGCCTCCATCGTATGATTCCTGAAAGTCTAGGCCCTGGTCGCGTAGACTCCCAACAACGTCTTCATGGTAATACCTGAGAGCAGGATCACAATCTGTGTCTGACAAAGATGACTCGTCATATTCCGGGTCGAATGGCCCCTCGGCCCTCGTGTCCGCATCTTCGTTATACAAGTCCTTGGCTTCCTCGTAGTCCGTATCCCTGGAATCGTACACTGGAATCTGTCGGCTGGGCACAACGGAAGTTATGACTCCGTTGCCAGCTAGTGAAAATGTAAGAGTGGTAGTGCTCTCGGTGATTACGGGGCTGGCGCTGGCGTGACTTTGAGCTTGGGCTGTGGTACAGTCCATTACTGTTGCGCACAGCGGAGTCGTGTAGATCTCAACAAGCTCTCGGCTAGGTGTGTGAGAGGTGAAACTCCCAGGCAGGCTGAAGTGCGAGTAACCAACAGTCAGATTGGATGGTCTAGCTGTAGTATGTGAGGCGTTTCAAATCACAGCTGGCCCAAACCTATTTAACTTTGGTCCAGCTCTGAGTTGAAACCGCGTCAGATCGCACCCTTTTAACCAATCCTGTTGGTTACAATCACTTGAACCCTCTGGTCGGATGAAGGGGAGTTGTGGTCGGATGAAGGGGAGTTGTGGTCGGATGAAGGGGAGTTGTGGTCGGATGAAGGGGAGTTGTGGTCGGATGAATGGGAGCTTTGGTCGGATGAATGGGAGCTTTGGTTGGATCATTGAGATCTATGGTCTAACCGTATCTGGATGAGTCCACTCAGGTTGGTTACTCGTAGTGACTGACACTCTGTCCCCCTGGTTTCACGTTGAACCTCGGCTGGCGCTCGTCCCTTGTCTCAGCAGACCTCAGCTGGCGCACATCCCTTCTCGAATCGGACCTCAGCTGCCGTTGAGACGGCTCAGCACACCGTGCTTTGGGACGCTGCCCACTTTCATGTTTACCTCTCCCAGAGTGTCCACAGCAATCATCCCCGAGCTTGGCCTGACGCGTGGCAAATACCGTATCAACGGGCACTGCTGGAGTGTGATATGCGCCATCCGGGCTTATGGAGCGCGTGGTGACACCAACGTTCTGGGGTAACCATCGTTTATCGGCCAAAGTCTTCTGTTTTTGCTGCTGCTGGTGCAGCGATGGGATACACAGAGCACTCCACCCTTGTGCGGTCCTATCTCCCAGTTGTTTATGGTCACATATGAATTTGTCAGTAACACCCATTGCACGTAGAGCGTTCACCGGCAGAGCGAGAAACACTAGAAAGCTCATTCCCAGGAACTTGAAACTTTCATTGGTATGCCCGTACTTATCGAGGAATTCTTGAACACGAGTGCGCATCTCCATCTCCAGGGTGTTGGTCTGTATAGACACACTGTCGTACTGCTCAGGTTCCGACTGTTCGTATTAATATCCGAAAATTAGGGGGTTGTGTAAATACCGATTTGATAATTACACTGACCTCACATTGCTTGAATTTCGCATGACGGGTATTCTCCAGGTTGGTCAGATCGTACTCCTTTCAACAGCTATCAGCGGTAATTGTAAACCTTTCTATGTGTGACACCTACGCTCTTACTATGGACATACCATTGAATAATCGGAGTGGTTAGATAATCGATCTTTCTTTGATAATAATACTAAACAAAATACATTCCAGTATCACATCTGTAATAATACACATACAGCGGGTACATCAAGTCTTGTTGTACAAATCGGTGTGAGGGGAGCCAATGAACGTAGAGGTTCTTCATCTTCTACGGCCGCCAAGTGTTGCAAAATCAACCTTCGTGCAGTTCACGTCATTTGTCTCATCCCCGTAGTAGTTGGCCTCCGCTTTGTATGTATCGATGATGTCCACGCAGTCATGGTTTGAAGGACGAGGTTCCTCGTGTTGTTGGTATACATGCGGATGATCCGCGTTCTGGTAATAACGAAACTTTCGGCTTCTGTGGATACTGGGGTGCAGGGGTGGTGGGTCAGACAGGTTCACGTTCCCTAGCAAACTGTATACATCGTCTAAGCTGCCCTGACTCCGTGTTCCATCTTGTGCACCCTGGGGATCCCTCGTGGTGCGGGGTTCATCAGCCCATTGAGCCGGGATGTGGTAACGCACCTTGCGGCTTCGGTGGATACTGGGGCGCTGGGGTGGGTCAGATTTCACGGCTCCGAGCAAAGAGTCCAGGTTGCTGCGATTCTGTGTTATCCCTCGCTCGCCCTCGGATGAGTGCAGATCTCCGTGACTTTGGGACCCTGCAGACGCGTCAATTTCCACTTTTCGGATCATATCGTAGTCACCGCGGCCATCGGTCCATTGTTCTACAAGCTCGGAAATACTATCATAACATGTATCTTTCCCCTCCAGGGTGGACATTATGTATGTACTGTAATCGTGATTCGGTCGAATGTTGTAGTGAAGCGTACCACCTTGGTCTCGCAGCAGAACCGCAAAATTTCCACCTTCGGTTTCGGGTCTCATGAAAACATAGTAACCAATCGGTTGGTCACACATGTATTGAAGAGCCTTGTCAAGTCGTCTTATGTTGAGAAACCTGTGCGAGAGCATCTGGATGGCCCACGAGTTTGCGAGGTCTTGTTTCTCGGGATCCGAGACATGTATCTTTTCCCTGACACCTCCTCTCCTGCTGAACGGTTTGCGAATCATTATCGGTGTGATTGTGGGTTGGTGATGCATGGACAAAGAGGCTCCAAATGTTCCAAGTGTAAGGCAATCGCTAGTTAATATTTATCTTTGAAAGCCAGGTTTGTAATGTGAGCACATGTCCACATCTTATAAATCCTCTTGAATCCTCCAACGGGGAGAGCATTTGTCCAACGGGGAGAGCATTTGTCCAACGGGGAGACCATTTGTCCAACGGGAGACCATTTGTCCAACGGGGAGCCTTTCAAATCGCGCTTTCTACCCCGTTTCTCCAAGAGTGTAGTTCAGGTTGCTTCATGTTCATGACATAGCCAGAAAGAGAGCCAATCTAATGACCATTCTTGTAAACCAGTTCCTTCTCAGGTTCAGTGAAAACTGCAACTCCGAACAGTCTTCTTGTACCAACCACTGAGCACCCAGAAGCGAGACCCTCTCCCTCAATATCTCATATCTAGAGCTGTCCGTAATGAAGCTGAAATAAGCAGTGTAAAGAGGGTGCAGCTCTAAGAGTAACTCACCCCCGTTTCGTATCTCCTTGGTGTTGACTATGTTGTCCTTCTCATTCACCCCTGGCAACTGTAGTGCATGTTCACCGTCCGCGTTGATCGGGAGAGGGTAATTTGCGTACAAGTTGTAGAACCTACCTTGGCTCAAAAGCGCTGCCTCTCCGCATATTTGGAGCAGGTTAAGGTGAGCCGATTCCGACGCCCGTATCGTTTGCCCGCACAGCTCAGGGTTGGTAGTCCACAGGGCCAACGCTACACGCAGGTTGTGCTGTCTGATGTAGCGGAACTTCACGTCTTCAGATACTCGATCTACGTAGACCAGTCGCCCGTCTGTGGTCAACCAGAACGCTTTCACGTGTTGCTGGTATGCGATATTCTCACAACATACCTGGCTGCACAGCTCCGGTTCATCCCCTGTCATCAGCTTGCGGTTAACGCAAAGCAGTTCTCGATCGGTTAACTGATCCGGTCTGTTTCCCAAGCGCTTGGTGTTGTTCCAGGGCACTCCCGAGAAAAGCCAACAGTATCTGAAGTGAATCTTCAGTGGTAACACAGACTCTATTACGGTAGATCTGGAGGGACTTGATTGCTCCTTATCCGTGTGACACATGGAAAGGCTCTCTGTTATGCATTCACTTGGGCACAGTATGATGCTCCCGTCTTTGCCTGAGCTCCAGCGAAGCTCCGGGTGTAACACGTTGTTGACAGGGTTGCGAACACGACATCGACCGCTTTCCACAAACCCTAACGAAACGCGCTGGCTGCTCAGCGAGTTGGTGAGAGACCCCATCGATAACTCTAGGTCTGTGCCTGTTGGGGTGGCTGTCGACTGTGTGAGAACCAGGCTCTCCAAGGACCAGGGTAACAGAGAAAGGGAGCAGATCGAGAACCAAAAAATGACTGAGTATAATCGCCTGATGAAGGACCGCCTAGCACAAGCCGCACTGATAAAGGAGCTCGGACTGGAAGGTGCCAAGGCTAGGATGCGCGAGCTACAGCTTCACGGTGCGTCAGTGAAGGACAAGTCCAGCTCTGTCATGTACCGCTTTGAACGTCTGACAGATAGGGTGTATGAATATTTCCAAGTCAAAGGCATGAGAATGGAACCCTTTCAGGTAGAGCTCTTCAGAGGGGTGGTGTTGGGTGTTACGAGGAACCAGTTTGGCGATGCTCTCTTCAAGTACAAGCACGCTCTGCTGGCCAAGTTGGGCTTAGCCCCTCTAGGCTCCGAGGACTATGACCACGTCAACCCTTCCCTCAGTCACGTCTACCAAGTGGAGAGAGAGTTCTCTCGCTACGCTAACCCTTACACTCTGTGCCTAGCCCCAAGACAGTGTGGAAAAAGCTTGATGATGAGGCTGTTACTAGCTGCGGTGCTCCTACACCTGGACATCAACGTGATGGTTCAGGCTCAGAATAAACACATGTGTACCACATTGAGATTGGGGGTTGAGAGCGCGATGGAAGAACTACTGCAACTGCCATCTTTCAGACACACTGAGAAACCCGTCAACATCTGCGGTAATCCAGAGAACAGGATCTACAGATTCGATCCGGGTTACAAAGGATCTTCCTTCGCGCACTTCTTGTCTTCCAGTAACGATGTGAGTATGAACTGTGTGTGATTATGACTGTTTCATCCTGACACAGAACCGAGTTCCATTTCTATTGCGATCACGCTCCAACCTATCTTTTTTTTTCCCCACCGGGTCTGTCCCTGGTACGGACGGGGTATATTCACGGGGTCTGCACAGTGTTACGTGTTTCATCCTGACACAGAGACTTCTATTGCGATCACGCTCCAACCTATCCTTTTTCCACTGGGTCCGTTGTCCCTGGTACGGGTAAAGTATATTCACTGGGTCTGCACAGTGTCTCGGGACTGGAGCTGATCTTTGGCTGAACAGAGCCTCCCCTCTAGCTTCAGGGACTTTTCGATTTCACAGGTCACGGAGCAATCAGTGTGCTGAGTAGCAGCGGTGACAACTGGCTCCTGTGTTTCATGTTGGGTTGCCGAATCAAACTCATTTTCGGAGCGCTCTGTTTGTGAGTGCTCTGTCTCTGAGACGTCCCTCGCTAAGATCCCGCGTCCTTCCTCTTCTGGATAAGCAACGTGGTGGAGAGTCTCCACGACCACCTTGTCAGGCTGCTCTCCACCTCTGTTGACTCGGGGTCCATCGCGAACCCGGTTTCTGTGTATCCTCTCGCCGTGAACTCGGGGTCCATCGTGAACCCGGTTCCTGTGTATCCGCTCGCCGTGGACTTGGGGGACCTCTGCGTTTTGCGGGTTATCGTCTTCATACTGTCCAAGCTCTGGAGGTGGGTTGGTCCTATGTCTGAGAAAAGGTGCTGTGATGCCATGTTGAAAGGCCGCATTCACTCCTGCACACATGACAACCAGAATGGTGAGTGTATACTGGTGAGAAAAACAGGGATCTGCAGCTGAACGGGCAAATCTTTCAGAAGAGCTCGGAAAAACTCGCTGATCCCCTGACCAATGTGTTTCAGTGATGAAGGTTGTGAGGGTGACAGAGATCGCCTTGGTTGGCGGTACCATTAGAATAGGGTGTACCGTGATGGCTTCATGGTACCTTTTACATGGGTCTTCTTGAAGTGTCCATGTACGTCTAAACCAGTCTTTTAAACTGTCACTCCAGTCCTTCACTCCAGTGCATTTAATGTCCATAACGATGTTGTTGTGGTGCTCAGCAAAGGCAATTACAGATAGACCCAGTTCCAGACAACGCTCACGCAGAAACAGACGGCAAACAGGCGACTAAACTGAACAACCCAGGACACTGTGGACCAGAGCTGAATGCAGATGATGACCAAGACACACATTTTTTAGTATGATGTCGATCTCTACACCAAATGGCTCTCCAACGTGCGATTTCCAGGCCTCGCGGTCGTGGGGGCTCAGCTCTACAGCTATTTGACCGATGGCGTTGTGTCCAGAGTCCCTGTCCTCCAGTTTTTATCACCGTCCAGCAGAGTCTTAATCTCTGTTACGGTCTGTTTGGACACTCTGGCTGTAGCATCATAGAGCACGTTTGCGGAATCACTCGGGGACCCAAGCCTCTCGATTTTCCTGAGGAGTCTGCTTAGGAATCGCTGGAAGACTGGATTACATGTGGGCCGGTGTGAGAGGGTAGTGATCGTATTCTGTTGGTCTTGAGTCTGCTTCTGCATGTCCGCGAGGTGTCTGTTACACACAGCCAGCTTCGTGCGACTGAACTCTCTCAGTGTACTCTATTCTTTTGGTTGGCACAATGGGACCCATCTTTGCGGACTTCCGCATTGTTTTGGTAGTGGGATCATAGTTAAACATATATGGGTCTACAGTCCTCGTCCATCTGCTGTCCTACAGTGACCAATGAAAGGGAGCAGACCAGGACAATGTGGAACATTATGATAGAGTTCAGTCCTGACCTGCAGCAGCATTACTTAATTGATGTTAGAGAACCCGATCCAGCAAGCTGAAGGTGGTAATCGTATACCAATGTGAGCACAAAGTGACTACTACTCCTATATGACTTGTCTCAACATATAAGCCCATAATATATTGTAATCCGTGTAAGGAACCTCCATGGTACAATGTCAACCAAAGCGCTTTTCTATGGAGTCCCAGTGAATGATGCTGTCCTGTATAACAAACATCCGACCGAGGACGAGACATCCGACCGAGGACGAATCATCCGACCGAGGGCGGAACATCCGACCGAGGGCGGAACATCCAAAGGTAGGACTGTACAAAATTAGGTGTTCAGCGTACCCATTCACACCCTCTACCTTTCAGTATTGTAGCTTGACTTGTCTCAACATATAAGCCCATAATATATTGTAATCCGTGTAAGGAACCTCCATGGTACAGCGCTTTATATATGGAGCCGGAGTCCCAGTGAATGATGCTGTCCTGTAAACCAAACATCCGACAGAGGACGAGACATCCGACAGAGGACGAGACATCCGACCGAGGACGAATCATCCGACCGAGTATAGTACGAATCATCCGACCGAGGAGGAATCATCCGACAGGGGACGAGACATCCGACAGGGGACGAGACATCCGACCGAGGAGGAATCATCCGACAGGGGACGAGACATCCGACCGAGGAGGAATCATCCGACAGGGGACGAGACATCCGACAGGGGACGAGACATCCGACAGGGGACGAATCATTCATCCGACCGAGGAGGAATCATCCGACAGGGGACGAGATATTCGACAGGGGACGAGACATCCGACAGGGGACGAATCATTCATCCGACAGGGGACGAGACATCCGACAGGGGACGAATCATTCATCCGACCGAGGAGGAATCATCCGACAGGGGACGAGATATTCGACAGGGGACGAGACATCCGACAGGGGACGAGATATTCGACAGGGGACGAGATATTCGACAGGGGACGAGACATCCGACAGGGGACGAGATATTCGACAGGGGACGAATCATTCATCCGACCGAGGAGGAATCATCCGACAGGGGACGAGACATCCGACAGGGGACGAGACATCCGACAGGGGACGAATTATCCGACCGAGGAGGAATCATCCGACAGGGGACGAGACATCCGACAGGGGACGAATCATTCATCCGACCGAGGAGGAATCATCCGACAGGGGACGAGACATCCGACGGGGGACGAGACATCCGACAGGGGACGAATCATTCATCCGACCGAGGAGGAATCATCCGACAGGGGACGAGACATCCGACAGGGGACGAGACATCCGACGGGGGACGAATCATCCGACCGAGGAGGAATCATCCGACAGGGGACGAGATATTCGACAGGGGACGAGACATCCGACAGGGGACGAATCATCCGACCGAGGAGGAATCATCCGACGGGACGAGATATTCGACAGGGGACGAGACATCCGACAGGGGACGAATCATTCATCCGACCGAGGAGGAATCATCCGACAGGGGACGAGACATCCGACAGGGGACGAATCATCCGACCGAGGACGAATCATCCGACCGAGGACGAATCATCCGACAGGTAGGACTGACGAAAAATTTGGTTACGTTCAACCGGCATGTTAAGGTATTCAGCGTACCCATTCATACACTCTACCATTTCAGTATTGTAAGCCATGGAGTACATTGCCACTAAAGCCCACAGGCTCAGGCTGAGAGAAACCGTGACTAGTAAAGATAGCCCGGTGTCAAAGCCTCCTGCTACGTGCTACCTGACCCGAGGGACCATTGACAACGAGTGGTACATATGGAACACCTCGGCTGTAGCTATCGTTTTGCAAAGGGGTGACTCGCTGCACACCTGCCTAGTTTCATCCAGTTTCGAAGATGCAACATTGTGCCCTGTACGGGTACTCAAGGGTTTCACCATCAGCAGAATGGGGAGCACAACCTGCGTGCTTGACCGGGAGATACGTTTCCAGGAACCAATCACAGACATGGAATCGGTAGCTACCCAGGTTGATCTTGTGAACATGTGTACGTCGAAGGGTGTCAAGTGTGTTATTTTTTTAGAGCATTACACACAGCACCCTCAGGATGAAGAACTACAACTCGGGTCCCGAGTGTGCTCACTCTTTGTCCAGACGGTAGGTGAGATGCTCAGCAGAAAGTATGACATCATGCACCACTACCCTCTGTTCAACCGAGCTCTTGGTCTGTATTACTCCAATAAGGTTAACCTGGAACCCCCGGAACTGAAAGACATGATAGCTACAGAGGGACTACTGGACCGGAGTGCTGAGGCTCACCAGTCTCTCCATGGGATCCCGTTGGTAGGACTAGATCGTATATTGTTTTCACAGTGGAACTACCCTGACAACAGAGAGGAGCAAGACCGCAAAGGTCGAGATGAAGGAGATGAACCCTCCTCCGATCAGCACGAGGCTACGCGAGAGAAACGCGACACTGTAGACGAAGCTGAAAGGCAGACGGACTTATGTGAACCGAGCCCTGGTAGACGACCGTCCCTTGTAGCGTGTTCGATGAAAGAAACGAGTGAAACTTTTACCGTGAACACCTTAGAAGCCTTCAACAACTTTCCGGGGACTCTAACAGACGGTCCGCTTGCTTTCCCTTATATCTTCACAATGCACACAAAGGATGACCTTAAATTCGACGATCTGGTGAATTACTGTCAATCGCGCGCATGTGGACCCCTGGGGGCTCTACCACCACGTGCGAATTGGGGCTCTGTCAACCCAGTGCTGCTCATGGAAGACCCTGTCGACCCTACAACGGGTACGATATCGCGTCGCTACACTGTAACATCCAGGGGACACTTGAGTACCATCATCGCGAACCGAGCCGGAGTCGGTCTGTGCTACAATGAGGTGTTTCTACGAGGCAGACCTGTCACCAGATTGAACCTGGATGTGGATCTCAAGTGTTGTCAGAAATGCAACAATAAATTCGCGACCCACGCCGAGCGCTCCACCAAGCATAAAGTCTCCGAGGCATTGACCACGAGTCTAATCTTGGTGATCGTGGAGTCTCTGTTTAGATCTGCAAAGGTAAAAAGGACCGAGTTTGAGAGTGACCCGTCTCTCAGAGAGCTGGCTAAGGTGGTGGGTAAGATCGCTGTGTACATCAGGGATTCTTCGACCAAGTCGAAGCTGAGTCTGAGGATGCTGTGGTATCTTCCGGTAGAACTGTGCAGTTTCAATGGGATAGAGGGCTACAAACATTTACTGGACGAGATGGAGAATGTCTCTCTCACCTATGTTCTACTGTCCTACCCGGCCAACGTTGAATCGTGTGGACTCTGCAACCTGGGAGATTCGATGCAAAGGGGAGGTTGTAACAACTCCTTCTCAGGGTCCAGGTATCTGAGGCTCAACTCGGATCAAGCTGAGAACAGGTGCTCGTCTATTGACAAGGCCCCGTACTCATTTAGGAAGTGCGTACGGTTGCCCAACTGCTATAAGGAGGACACTGGGTTCGAGTATGTAGACACGTTCAACGTTCAAGATGTAGAAGACCCGGGTTTTGATGACCCGCTGTCCCTTTCCGTGGGCTTGTCCTCCAACCCCATATTGAGTGATGTTACATCACTGGGGAGCCGTTTTCGAGACATCGTGAAAGTCAAGGGACATTCGCAACCGTTGGTGTTCTCGGGACTCGAGGAAGTACCGAATCAAGCTCGGGTCGAACGCGAAGCTCGGAGACTAGCGTTGCTCTGGGGTGTCCCTGTGACTATTAGGACGACCGGATCGGGACTCTTTTGTGTCCAGGCGAACGAAAGGTCTACAACATACCCTTGTCCTATACACAATAGAGTGCACTCCAAGTCCAAGCTCGGGGCTCTGGTCTTTGCTGCACAAACTAAACCGAAATGTTTTGTACCCTGACATGCATATACCATGTGGCCTTTGTTGAATAAAAACAAACAAACCATGTAACAACTCACTGGGTTTAGGGCTTTATTGTCATGTCAATATCATCACTGTGTAAATCGAACAATGCTATGTGTGGACAGTACAGATTCAGACTATATAAGGAGGAAATGTAAGAAACGCTCACGGTGCACATGAAGTCCTCAGTGGAGTCAATACAGGCTCCGGACACGTGGAACCAACACCTTCTCTCTCGCAGGACCCGGAGTTCTTCACGTGTTTAAATATGGTATTCACTAGACCTGCGGGGTACGCATGAAGCTCATCCAAGGTGTGCGTACGCTTTGAGAGTGTCGATCCGTTGGTATTTGAGTACACACGCGGTCCTCGTTGAGCTACCTCGATGTGCTTCCCGGCCTTAATGTTGCCACAGTTCTTTTTGCACATCATGCCTTGGAATGGGTTGTTGGTCATCAACCGGGTCCTCTTTCTGTACCTGGTGCCGTATTTACAGTAGTCAAGTCTAACAACGCGTTTGTCCTTACATGCCGCCCTGAACCCATCAAAGTTAGCCCGTGTGACATTCTGACACGTTTTATTTCCCCCGTCATTCATCAGCTTGACAAATACGCTCGCAGGGTGATTCCTGATGTCGTGGTAAAGCCTGTGCGAAGCCCATCTCTTCCAGAGCATACTAGAATCAGGGTTTTCCACAAAGTACTGCATGGCAGGGTTGATGGTATGGAAGTACTCTATGATGTCTATAGTCTTTCTCACCAGAGAGTCTGCGAGTGTAAGGTCCCTGGGTGTCTTCGCGTGAGTCCTGGCCGAGCTGTAGTTTTCGCAAGGTGGTCCTGCGAATATAACGTCGGGAGGTGGCCCTGACCACTCTCTCGCGGGGTCCCAGTGGCGTATATCGACAACAATATCAGCATTGTGACAACCTTCGATGTCTAGCCTTCGCACGTTCCAACCGGCTTCAACGAAGGGTATGCAAATACTACCTGTTCCATCGAACAGACTCAGGAGGGTCTTCCGTGAGGGGGTTACCATTGTTGACATGCGAGTGTCTGTCTGTGACTTTCATTGAATTAACAGATTTGTTAACCGGGTGATATTCGCGCATGAGAAGAATAAGCATGATGCTGCATACCGTGTCATATCTGCTAATAGCGCTATGGGTCTTGGGTTGTACGGGGAGACCTGATAACATGTGGGATGCCAGTAATCTACGCAACTGCCGTCCCGACGTGGACTACTGTGCTGATATATACAATCCACCACTGACTCTGGTCGAGTGCACATACGCCGGTAAGGGACTCTGTCTATACCGGTGTCCTTTGGGGCAACCCTCCATGCCGTACAAACCCAGCAGAGGACGACGATGCGCATCAATGTGCCCTAGTGGGTATTTTGTGGGACTGTACCATAACAAAGAGACTTGTCGACTGCACACTCTCTCCTGCCCTGAAGGGGAAAGCGTGATACTTCCCGGTACGTCCTGGCACGACACAGTTTGTGGATACCCGGAACACAATGTACCGGGACGTCTGAATGATGTAAAATCCAGCTCCTTCCGTGTTACGCTCGCAGACCTGACTGGAAGGTGGGTGCGGGCCATATCTGCTCCCGAAGTAGAACAACTGTGCAGAGAGATGACCAGTTATGAACAACTGACATCATGCATGTTCAACTTTGAAAATATGTTACAAGGCATGGTGTCCCCAGCTGAATCCCTGTACTACAAAATGAACACGCTTTCCCTTTACCACACCTCCAAGCAACTGTATGACACGGTGGTGAAGCCCTTTGTTACTGGTAATGTGGAGCCAGATGTGTCCATTCAGTTCCTACAACCCAATCCGTGGTGGGTAGGGGACCAGGACACCCTCATCATACAGACCAGACTCACTATCCCCATTGGCATGTCGCACAGGTACACACCCAACGCGCTCCATTGGTACACGGGCAGGTTGGGGGACAAGTGGGTGGTGCGAGCCGAAAAGAGGAGCATCGTCTCTTCCGAGTGGCGATACAACATCACCAGAGGTCTCGAGTGGACCAAAGGGGAATCACTCGGGTTCTTCGTGTACATGTTGGACATCTCGATGGTCGTGAAAAACTTCCACTGTGGTCTGTTCGACTCTGTGTATGTAAATGTCGAGGTTTATGATAAGCACGAGAATCAGGTGGTAGGGTTACACAACACGTTGGAGGTCAACTGCGTTTGGAAACCCAAGCGGCATTCGGTCTGCAATTGCACACGCTCGCTGCTAGACTATACCAATCCAGCTGGACTGTGTTCACCGACCTGTATCTTGACCCCGTTCGCACACCACCTAAAAGGAGTGGAGGGTAATGACCATTGGATGCTAGAAATCACACAAGAGGACCCTGACACCACGATCATGGGCCAGGGTCGGGTTCTGTATGGTTCGGTCCAACCTAAAACTGAACGATTCTGTCTAGTCACGAATCATGTTTTCGACCTCTCACTTGGACCAAAACAAGATGCGCCGTCTGCTCCACTAGATGCGAGACGATGTGATGTCGTACTCGTTGAGTTTAAAATCTGGATACAAGACCCTCCCCAGGGTCTCGAAGAGCGGTACTTTCCAGTACCCGTGCGGCGATCCTTATTGAACGGGCGCCGTGTAAACGAGATACACATACCAATAGCAGTCAATGATACCCTGCAAACTGTCATTCGTCAGTCCTGGGGGGGTAAGATCGGGGTTAAGTTCAGATTCGTCCACTCTAGTCGAGTCGCCCCTTACCAGGAGGAGATCGCAGCTGTACTCGACTGGATATTGACCTTGCAGTTGCGTAAGAACCGAGCTCTACAAGTGGTAGTCATCGACGTGGACCTAGGGACCGTAAAGTCGTCAGACTTTGCTATGATCAACAACCTATATGGGTCAAAGTTAGAGTTGATCCCCGGGGTTTCAGCCGACACACTAGCGGCCGTCGTACTGACCAGAGGGTACAATACAGCGTACAATCACTTTAAATGTAGTGACACAGAGAGATGTTCTATGATAAACGCGATATATGACGGCAAGGGCAACCTCCTGTACCAGCGAACATTAAACGGTCACATTCCAGAGTGTCATGAGGCTCCACTGTCCTCCCAGAACTGCACCGTGTGCCGAGATCGAGACGTGATCATCGTCTGCCCGACCAGCTTTAATCCTGCAGGCTTTGAGGACACTCTAGGAGGAGCGCTGACTGTTGAAAGCTACCCTCCTCCGAGGTGGTACAATCGAACAGCGTACTCTTTGACACCGGAGCAGGAGCAAGCCGAGACTGTGCTACATGAGGTAGGCCTAATCGTCTCGTCACACGGAGCCTTTCTGAACCTCGATACAATATCCTTGTTCACGAAGAGCAATCCAGGTTGTGAGCAAGTGAGACCTGGTCGCTGGCGCATAGGAGAGTACACGCCCGAAAACCCTTATGCTATCAGGTTACCCCGTGATGAACAGTATCCGGAGAGGACAGGACTCTTGGTCTTTGAGGAGCTGTGCAAGAGATCAAACAACCGTGCGGGGATAGTTGTGTCGATCCCCTCTGCCGATTACATCCTTGGCGGTCACTGCAAATTGATACGCTTGCTCAACAGACACACCACAACTGACCCCGGTGGTTCGGGCGACAAGAGGGTCCGTTACTCAATGCGAGACCTAACCATGGTAATTTCGGATATGGCCAAGTGGGGAGTGTGTAGATACTCGCTAGGATACCTCGACTACACCTTTGGTAACTCGGAAGGTGTACCGACCTTCACGGAGCTCTCTCGTATAATCAACTCTGCTGCCACCAACATCCGCGCATTGCATTACCTATACACCAGGAACTCGACCTTCGGAGACGGAGGGTACTCTTATGCTCACGTGAATGGAGTGTACAAACTCGAAGGCGGTATGTTTTTCCAGCGAGTGGCCGATGGGATACCTTTGACCAAAAGTTTTGTCCCAGTGCCAGGCGTTCCGAACTTGAGATTGGGCTTAGCGTCAGACGTGAACGTAGGCGCTCCCTTGCCCGTCAGCGAACTCATCATCGGGGACGTTATCGAGAAGGCTAAGTTTATACCGTACGGAGCGCAGGTAATCAACTTGAATCACAAAGACATGGTTGCGTTCGTAGATCAGGATAGGGACAGAATCTACATTCATTCTCCTTCTACGGTTGTACGGAGCGATAGTCTCAGGTTACCTTCCTTTGGTATACACAGCGAAGAAGAGGGGATTTTGCCCCACGTTTGCTACAGCTACATTAGCGGGGCTGTGCATCGTGCTAGGGTATCGGTGTCATTGCCGATCACCAGAAAGGGGAGCGAGTCCGTTGTCCAGAGTATATTGACCGCAAATCGCTGGCTCGGGACACCTGTACTCACGAGAGAGGAAGAAGACTGGCTTTCCAACAAGTCCGTGATGTCAAATCGCACCACATTTCCCCCTGTCCAAGGCTCACAGTGGTTGACTTTTGACAGTGTGCACTTGGTATCAAAGACGGTCGAGTGTATCAGGGGCTCGAGTTCGTGCATGGAGCTAGGAGACTACGCGGATAACAGTTGGCCCCAAGGAGGCACAGGATACCCGATTGCAATCTCGAGCATGGTGGGATCACACAATACTACTATCTTGGTTAAAATGATAATCCATGTCAACCACGGGGCGATGCGTGTTACGATCCCTTGCAACTGGAAACCATTCTCTTTAGGATCGGAACACCCCTCCTCGTCCCCTGAACCTCCTCCGGGTTACTACATGCAGACAGAAGAGCATTTGCTTACCAAGTTGAAAAGGTACGTGACAAGTGTGGGACCGGTCACAGGATGGATCGTGGAACCCATCGCGTTGCTCTATTGCCCTGACACGACCCGGAGTCTCACCGATCACATACCCTCCTCAGATATGTACTTTGGAAAGACCTACGAATGTGTGAGCGCTATGAACGAGTCTCTCGTTGATCTTGGGGATGTGTTCTCTCAACTGGATTCTGCCATTGACTGGAATGAGAAGAATGCCGAGCTCACGGTGAAACGTGTACTTTACATGGCGAGTCGCACCTCTGCCCTATGTCTGAGCGGTACTGCACTTGCTGTATTAATCAACATCACCTTACTGATAATGCTTTGCTCCATGTGTAAAGGGACTCGATATAGTGAACAACGCTATAGGGAACAACGCTATAGGAAACTGCAATGAAACAAAACTCGCCACGATGACAACCCCCATAGCAACCTCGAGTCTTTCGTATGTGCTACTGTCAGCTATGTGTCTTATCTGCCCCGTGTCCGGTCGACACTCGCAGACTGAAAGTATCAGTGAACCCCCGGTTCGTCCCGATTCAACACCTTCAACACAAGCTCGGCTCATCAGAGACCACGAAAACGTAGATCTTGACACCCTGGATCACAGGGTGATACTCCACCCTGGCAGATGGAAGATACGCGCACCCGAGAGGAGCAGCACCTACTTCATGTACCATTTCTTTCTAGGATTCAACTGGACCGAGCTCGAAGTCGATTACCTCGAGTGTTCTGAGGTGGCCTGCAGAGGCTTACCTGATTCTCATCAAGGTTGCGATCACCTATGCTCTACTGGCACCTGGCGTGATGCGACTGTCGCCTTGAAAACAGCCGCACTTGAGTACAATAGGGCCATGGCATCGCTCAACGCGGTATTCAATGATCTAGCCGCTGTCATGGACACGCACATCATCAAGCGGAGTACATCCGACACAGTCTCCAAACTATTGTCATACCACGGTAAGGTATCGACAACAGGTCCTCAAATCGTGGATGTTATGCAACATCACAGGACGTTGATTGACCAAGCCTTGAATAACATAGTGGAACACTCCCCGAGTGCGTTTTCGTATGCCCACATCACGACCGAAACAGTCTCACGGTCCAACGATACCAATCTCAACGGTTTACTGGACACCTGGAAGAGCGGAGCATTCAAGTTGGCAGTCCAGCTCAACGCAGTGACATTCGCCTTCCAGGGCGCTCAACAGCGCTTACTCTCGTGCGCGCAGGGTATACAGAGGTCTGATATCATGGGATGTGAACCAGACTTCATCTCCGAGTTTTACACGGACACACCTGTGGCGAGCCGCTCGATGTCATCCTCCAGGCTCCTAATGGTCGCAAAGAGAGAGAGTTGGAATCCCGTAGCGCTCTCCCACTGGTACATGCCCTTTGTAGACTCTTGGAATGGTAACAGGACTTGTTGGCTGGACAGGCCTATGGTGAGCGATACGCAGGGAAACTACAGGGTGCCACAGTGTGACTCGAGGGGGGTGTGTGAACCTCTGGAACTTGACGATGAGACCGTGTCAGCGTGTGAGGTGAACGACAACGGTGAGATAAGTTTGGAATGCCCCGTTGTGTGTGGCGCCCCATGCTTCGGTCCTATCTGCTATCAGTCCCAAACAGACACGTACACACTGAGGACCGCATCCAGCCCAGCGAGTTCTATCAACGCAGCGAGCGATCTGATACTCGTGACCAAGAGTCCCAGGATCCTCTCTAAGGTGTACTCTCTGTCTGATGTGGACATACAAATGTCTCTCGCCATCGTTCGGAACCAATCTTACCGTTCGTCCGAGTTGCTGATGCGAGGAGAGACTGTGTTACATAACATCGTCGCAATGGATCGCGCTGCTCGGAAATACATTGACAAAGTTTACCTAGAGACAGCAGCTCAGTTTCAGGGGACCAAATGTGTTGTTGACTGTGAGCGCATGATAAGCCACAGTCGGTTCATGGCTGCTGCTTCAGTCACCCTCTCTGCTCTAACCTGTCCTTTATTGATTGTTATAATCATAAAACTCAGGTCTAAGAACCAGGAGGTGTTTGTGAGGAACATGCTGTGAGAGAGCATGGTACTGGTCTCTAGTTTGCACAAAGAGAAAATAAGACTCGTATAGCATAGCCACGGAATGGGCCTATCAAAGAAACAGGGACGCGCAGCCAAGGCTGAAACGTCCAACCAATGGTAACCTTTTTTTTAGGGTTCCTCCAACGGCTCATTTGTCCAACCAATGTCATGTCTATGGGAGACGAAATCATCCAATCCAAGGGGCTCATTTATAACCAATGCTAACTCTCTGTCTAGTTGCCTATATATACACTGTGAAATTACTCTTGTGGAGAAACGATCCCAACTCAGACGGTCTCCCAGAAGAATCGGTCGGACAATCGCGCTCGACATTCGCACGATTTCGCATCACATACTCGAAGAACACTTCAATGTGCTGATACTTCAGCATTAGAATGGCAACCGAATCCAAAGGGTATATGATCTTTAGACATGGTAGAACACACCAGTTCGTTCCCGAGTCTGATGAGATTACACTCCGAGATCGAGAGGTTTGGAGGTTTCGACATTGGCGCTCAACCTTAGACGACGACCGTGAATACAAACATTGTCTCAGTGAAACAGAAGTCACAAGGTTCGAACTGTTACCGGCATTCTTGGAGGCAAGAGCAATGGGCATCCTGAGCGGTCCGAGTCACGTTGAGGCTATGCTGGACCAACAGCTAATTGTACTGTGTGACAATGCACCCCACATTTCCCCGCTGGACATAGGAGTCACTGTGGCTGACGCTCTCCTGCTCATAACGAAGCCCCTGAGAGTGGAATACATGCCTACGGATAAAAGGATGATTTTTCCTGCACTCTTCGCCTCCAGGGTTGGATGTTCCGACTGTAGCAACAAACCGTTCACCAGATACTACTGGCCCAGGCGCTGCGGAAGTGCGATCCCGCTTACGGATGAACTCGTACAGTGGTGTATGTATTCCTTCGAGTGGAGCGCTACCTTATCCACCACCGACATGGAATATCACAAGAAGTGGCCTACGATCTCGTACGTACCGTTCAACCAGGAGGGATGGGATTTGGCCCTTCTTGTAATGGGATCCATAGAGATGATCGTGTGGGACATGCCTCTAAATGACAACCACATCAGTGTACGCGGGTGCGGGCTGCCTCACGGGACCGTGCAAATGGCCGATTGTATATTGGCAAACATTTCACGCATTCTGGAAGTTAACATGAAGGCTGTGCAACCTAGTCTTGTTGTTGACATAGCATACAGCCTAGGAACCTGCACATACAACCGTTACGGGAGAGACTTGTTTTTTCACCCCCTCTGTGAAGCCTGCACAACGTGCCCCAAAGTCAACACGTCACTTTACAAAGTGGAACCTGTGTAAATGGTCTTGTTGTTTTTGACTTTTGTAATAAAGACTTGTTTATTTGCACCAAAGTTCACAACCCTATCTGATCATTCTATTGTTGTACAGGGAATTAATTACACAGTGGTGACTCAGGGTCCTTCCCGGCCACAAGCACTGAACACAATCTTCGTACTCTACATGTCATTGATTATATCCGGAGAGACATACAACTCTATCTCACACGTGGAGTAAAGAATAACACAAGCTTTGATTCAGGCTTAAAACGCAATTTATTGGCTCATGGTACAATCAATACGCATTGCATGCAATGTTACACCAAGTCAGTCATGTCACACACAAGCTAGGATATGTAGGCTGTAATACACCATCAGGGGTTACATAGCTCAGGGAAATAAAATTTGTCTATAGAAAACATGATGCAAATTCACGCACGGGTACATAATCCTGCTGGGGGTTGTGATTGCAACATTCCGTCATCATCACAGGGGACCACGGGATAGATTCACCAATGATAGAGAAGATGGAATTCCGGAAAATCTCTAGGGTGTTATAGTCAGCGGCCGTTATATAGAGCTTGAGAGCCTCTATGATGTTTTGGGCAAGTTCCTTATTGGGACCCTTAAACCTGTCCACGTAGTACATTTTCAGCCAAGATTGCACGTCTGTGTGATCCTTGGTCCTTTCGAATATACAGGCCAAGCCATCCACGATGGCTTCGATCAGACTCATGTCATCCATCTCACCTCCGGGGAAGTGCTCAGGATGATGGGGGTTCTTCTCGTAATGGTGCTTGAATCCAAGGTTGGCCATGGTTGTGAGAACATCAGTGTCAATGTACAGCTTCTCCAATGAGCACACATTCGCCTCCTCCTGGGTCTGGTGAGGTCCGTAACGTTTATTGAGCTGGTTCCGTTTCTTCGCGTTCACAACACCGGCCTCTTTCTCCATGTGTACTGCCATGATACCAGCGTACGCAGGTGCTTCAACTGTACTGGTCTTGCTAGAGTCGTGACATGCGATGCTTCTCACGTAGTACCGATCGGCCAGTAAGTCCAGAGTCTCTTCACAACCTCTGGTCGCTTGTTCGAGAGCTCTGGCAACCACAGCTCCGATCATGGTCACAAACATATTGTGTGACAGGAAAGCCTTATGGTGCTCTCTCAAGGGGAGACTCTCCACCAATGCTTTCTCACACTCAGGGCTCCAAGAGTTGGCCTCAGCAGCAGAGCACAAGGTGTGAACCAGTTTGATAGTCGCGTACGGAGTTACAGGGACCTCAATCTTCACTTTGTTGGAGCGTGCAGTCTTTACGATATCCTGGACAAAGGCGGTCATTGGAGCTGGCTTGTAGACATATTTGTTATGCTCAGGGATCAACGGTGCTGGGTTCGGTGTACCAGTAGCCTTGGCAGAGGCTCTGGTTCTGGTAGGTTTAACAGAAGCCATCGTACGGTTTCCTAACTACAGTTGTGACAAGATTGACAAAGCAAGGTTTGACTGACCAAAAGGCGCTGACTTAAACATCATTAATATATAGCAATGAACCCGAGTATAGGTCCTATTGCAAGTGTGAGACTTGAGGATATCACACGGGGCGATGTGTTTCCAAGGACCACCGCCTTATTGAGTGATCTTCGGTCTGGTGAAACATCTTCCCTAACTACGGTGCAGTTGGCGAAAGAGAAACTGTACACTTCGTTCATGTAGCCCACTCTAGCCATCCTCCTACACTGGTAGGTTTCAGTGTGGTTACACGGGTCGCAATATATGACTAGAGCCTTGTCACTAGTTACGTTGTGTGTCACATTGAACCCAGATGTGTACGATTTGATATATTTGGAGACTACGCCTTGTCTGTCTATGCGATACAGTCCGAAAATTTCGTTCTTCGCTTTCGACATAAACCAGGTAGTTGAGAGAAACCGATCGGGGTCGTCATTCGGACAAACCAGTTTCACCTGTCTAGCAACTGGGAAAGGGAGCTCTGTGATATCGAGAGCTGTGGCACTCGGTCTCGTTGTGGAAAGACTCGGATTCTTGGTCGCATCCGCACTCTGGGCTGTAGTGGGTGGATGTTTACGCGTAGAGGTACGCTGATCCTTAGTCACAAGATTCTGGGCTCCAGTGGAAGCAGGCTCGGTAGAAGTACTTGGATCCTTGGTCACATCAACACTCTGGGCTGCAGATGTAGTTAGAGAAGGAGGCTGTGTGGAAGCAGGCTGAGAAGACCCAAGCGGTCCGCTGATCACCGTCGAAACTGTGACATCCTCGGGTACCGTGATCACTTCGGCATCTGGGGTTGCAGTGCTATGAAGCCTGGTCACCACATACGCGGAGGTGGTAGCAGAGTGTGGGAATTGGCCTTCTTCAGACAAGAGAATGACAGCTGATAGAGTGAAAAGTAGATTGCGCATTGGTCTAGTTGAAAAGGCCATTTCATGCCAGAGAAGACACGATAATGATGTGGATGCACTAGAGTCTGGCTATATATACTTTCCCTACTGCATTGGTTGGATAAATGGGATGGTATTTGGAGTGGTCATACTTGGTTGGATGTTTTGAACACTGGTTGGATGTTTTTGGAACATTGGTCGGATGTTATGAACGCTGGTCGGATGTTTTTGGAACACTGGTTGGATGTTTTTGGAACACTGGTTGGATGTTTTGCACACTGGTTGGATGTTTTGAATACTGGTTGGCTATTTGAACACTGGTTGGATGTTTTGAACAATGGTTGGATGTTTTGAACAATGGTTGGATGTTTTGAATTACGGTTGAATATTTGGAACACTGGTTGGATGTTTTTGGAACGCTGGTCGGATGTTATGAACACTGGTCGGTTGTTTTGAACACTGGTCGGATGTTCGAACACTGGTTGGATGTTTTGAACACTGGTTGGATGTTTTGCACACTGGTTGGATGTTTTGAGCACCGGTTGGATGTTTTGAACACTGGTTGGATGTTTTGAATACTGGTTGGCTATTTGAACACTGGTTGGATGTTTTGAATACTGGTTGGCTATTTGAACACTGGTTGGATGTTTTGAATTACGGTTGGATGTTTTGAATTACGGTTGAATATTTGGAACACTGGTTGGATGTTTTGAATTACGGTTGGATGTTCTGAACACTGGTCGGATGGTTCAGCCAGGGTTTGGTTTAAGGGCGAGGCTTACACTCAACAGGAGGATTCATTAACCCTTGATCAAGACATCCTTACACATCACTGTCCTATAGTTGAGACACCATGACCAGGAGAAACAGAGATTGATCCCCAAAGACATGTTCAGGGACAAGCAAGACTCTCCATTTACCCATTTGGAACACTGGGTGGATGTTTGGAACATTGGTCAGATACCTGGACCACTGCTTGGATGTTGTGAACAATGCTCGGATGTTTGTAACACTGGTTGGATGGTTCAGCCACGGTTTAGTTTAAGGGCGAGGCTTACACTCAACAGGAGGATTCATTAACAGAAACCCCTTGATCAAGACATCCTTACACATCACTGTCCTATAGTTGAGACACACATGACCAGGCGAAACAGAAAATTGATCCCCAAAGACATGTTCAGGGACGAGCAAGACTCTCCATTTACCCCTCCCGATACCCACACGTTCATGTTTCCCAGATTGGACTTCGGTATGCCATCAATGGGTAAGATTGAACTGAAGCAAGTCCTGACCCATCAAATTGGTCTACATAGTACAAACGAGGCGAACAAGACGGGGATAGATCACCCTAACCCTCAGGAGGTAACCAGTGATGCTGTCACAGACTACCAGAACCATCGACTTGCATCCGTGAGCTGGTTTGCTTACATGATACCATTCCAATTGGTGTGCAATGAGGACCACCACTCTGTCTTTCTCCCAGCTGTGAATATCATGGACAGATACATAACCACCTGTGTCGACCATGGTGAGGACCTGAGCCAGCTGTTGAAGAACATAAGTGACATCCGAACGGCATGCATTTCGCTCTCCTACAAGATGCATTCTGTGGACACGCGAGTTCATCTAGAAGACATTCACAAATCCAACAGGTGGGTAAAGAATGCATTGGTGGAGTCTTCCAGCAACACGGGTAAGCCCAGGTTACCATTGCTCGTCCTGTCAGATGTACATGGGATACAAGAGGCTGAGAAGCGAATAGTAAGCTCTTTGAGAGGTGCAGTGTTCCCCGCAAACGCTGAAAACATGATCAGTGCACTGTGCAAATATCTGATCCTGGAATATCAAAACATGCGATGTCTGATCGAGTCTAACCACAGGCTGGACCAACGTGTCACGAGGACGGCAGCCAAGCTTTTATCAAAAACTGCATTGGACACGCGGTTGTTACACTTCAGGAGGTGGAAGGTCATCGCTGTGTGTAGCTTGTTAGGGGTGATCAAGGAGTGTGTCACTACTAAAGAGAAGATCCGTATGGAAAACGGCTTCATCTCACTCTTGGAAGAACTGAAGCCTGGCGAGTTTACACGAAAGGAGCTGTGTGACCTTGAGCTGCTATTGTCACAGGGCTGTGTGGTGTGCAGTGGTTTGTTTGTCAACCTTGAAGTGTACAATTCTCTACGTAGGATATCGTCTATGTCCTGCTCCACGTGTAACGACACCCTTATCGGCAGGAAAAGGAATGCTCGCGGTGTGTCAGTTGGACCCGGACAGCAATATAAAACGATATAATAAGAACGTGGCAGTGTAGTGTAAATTTGTTATGTACACCATGTAACTTATGATGGTAATAAAGTCACCGTGTACATCTCCTTGTGTTGCCCTGTGAAATGAAAGGTTGTCACAGTGTGATAGGTTTTTTTTATTATTATTCAGACAGTGCATCCACATCACCATGTGTAGGTGCCACTATCCTTATGACCTTCCGTTTATTGAACATCAGTGTGTACGTGATCGTTACAGCCAGAGGTTCTAAGTGTGCACATACAAAAACACAAACGTTATATTAGAAGTGTCATATTCTTCAGCTTCATCCGAAGTGCCAATTTCATGTCACCGCAGTACAGACGATGAGCATGAGAGCCCTGGATGGTCCTTGCGCTGCAGATAACACAGCGTTCCACTCCGCCAACTGAAGTGTACCCGTAAGTGGCATTGGTGGTATCCGGGAACGATATGTATAGCTTTCTGTAACGTTCCTTCCCGAGTATGAGCATCAGATCCTGTTCCCGATTCTTGAACCTCTGTGCGATGTACGGACAGACCCCGCCTGAGTTGTATACGTGAAAGATGTGCTCGCCCAGTAAGGTGTCATCCTGAACAAAATTGCTGACTTCGAGTTGACACACGAAACATTTGTGTGTGTCAATCGTATGTTCAAGGTGGTACATGTTAGCAAACTCGCCCAGTGCACTGAAGTCTCCGGTCACTAAGGAGAAGTTTACAGGTCTCAGCACTGTAGGAACGGGTCCTCTAGTGAACAAACGGGTCTCGAACATAGGCACGCGCAGTTTCATATGCTTCAAGGTTGTCTTGAGACTGTTACTCATCTCCTCGCATGCGATGTAATGACCTTCTCCGGATGGACATGCGCAGACAATGCAGTGGTTGGTCCCGTGGATCGTAACGTACCCTTTTTTGGAGTACAGCATGAACTCTGGGAATGCTATAGCCCCCCTTTGGAACCGTATCTTTCCTTGTATGATGAGAAGCTCCTTTTCACGACCCCTGTACTTCGCCTTAATGTACCGACACTCTCCTCCTCCGCTCCGAACGTGTTCATTGAAACCAGGGTCACCTCTTTTGTACCCAGAGAGTACAATGTTAC
Source organism: Anarhichas minor (assembly GCF_050575085.1). Lineage (NCBI taxonomy): Eukaryota > Metazoa > Chordata > Actinopteri > Perciformes > Anarhichadidae > Anarhichas > Anarhichas minor. The sequence goes on along the minus strand of NW_027466451.1, from coordinate 4,687,596 downwards.
AATCGTTACACTTGTATGTGTCACACGTTCCCAGTACGTGCGTCATGACATTAGGGTCATTCAGTACCTCGTATTCATCCCTCCACTCTAAACCAAGGTTGTGAGCCGTGTATCGAGGGGTTCTGATCAGGCTGCTGTCCGCTTCCATCCGATCATCATCACATATGTTCACAATCGTGGGAACCCCCTGAATTATCTGCACTTCGGGAAAGAGCTGGGCTCCAGCGCGACTGTTGCCTGGGTTCTGCATGGTGCACTGGTATAGCAAACACTGGTGTAGAGTAATTAATAGCAGCTCTGTCTTCATTCGTAGACACACCCTCTATTGTAGCATCATCTTGAAAGGTGGATAACCCTGGTTGGATACCAACCTGGCCTCAATGTGGTTGGATTAACACTGAATACAATGACATTATCGGTCCATGTACTTTATTGAAAGTGTGAAACAGTACAATACAAAGGAGTGTCACAATAACAGTTGGAATAAGGTAACATAAACATTCAACAATACTACCAACCAGGAGTCATCATTTCTACACCGTGAAGCAACAGGTCTTCGTCGTCGTAACCCCTCTTCAAAAACACTTCTCCGTAGTGAGCGGGTATAACCCTCTCCATCCCCGAAAATTGATCCTTGAACACCATAGTCACATCCTCACTCAATACCATGCGAACGGTATTGACGGTGTCCAGCCTGGAATGAAGTTCCAAGCCCTCCGGTGTTTCATACCGACCGCTTTCCCTACCCTTTAGGGCAGCTATCCCAAACCCTTTAGCTGTAACGGTCACCTGAGTGGTAGAGTTGGACCCCTGGGGTAATACGCCGGTCGTTACTAGGTCACAGTGACTTACATCCCGAAGACCCATCGGAAAACAGTCCGAGCCCGTACAGCAATAAGTCATGGTGGACCCAGACCCGTACAATGATAGATCGCAGTGAGTCACGTCACGATCCACTACCAAGTCCATTGCAATGGAGTGCTGACCGAAGCTCTGGTGAATACTTTTGGTGTTACCATCGACCCTGATTACCGTTTGCTGGGATGCAGTGGCTACAACTTTAACCCCCTGCTGTGTCGTTATAGTCATTTCATCCAGACCGGCACGAACCAAAGCGTCGAGTTTCTCCCTCCATTCCTGGGAATTAAACCTCTCTCCTTCCTCTGTGTCTAGGTCCTTGTACGCGCTTCGATATACAATCTCCCCTGTCACGCTGCAAGTCAACATCACGCGCTCAGGATCGATGGACACGGCTGAGCTCCCCTTCTTGAAAAGCACCGCATTGTGTAAAGAGAGTCCAGCCTCCTTCGCGGAGCATGCACGCTTCACGTACTCGGGTTCCGGCACTAAACTAGTTTCTGGTCGTAAGACTAAGGTGATATCGTCCACGTCCAGATGCTCAGCGGCACTCACAACCACCCCCGTGGTATCCTTTGCTACCAAAAGAGACAGAGTTGTGTGTTCCTTCACTAAAACTGTAGAATTCGAACCCAGTTGCAGTGTGCTGAACTGACTCCCGTTCTCCAACACAACGTGGGAATTGTCACCCAAATGCAAGTCCATTCTTTGCTCCAACACTGCATGAGCAGATGATTCGGGAGCCCTGATGCTCTCTATGGATATGGGTGTGAGTGTCACATCGTGGCTCTTGATCTTAGTTTTCGTCACATCTCGCATTATAGTTATACACAGTTTTTCTGGGGTTCCGATGATCACTGTGTCAACACCTGAACCCCCAATTACGATAGCCTTAGTGTGCTCGGAGACAATGAAGACATTGGTAGCATTTGTAGCACCTTTATAAACACCAAAACCCTCTACTATGATAACCGCGCGCATATCGGTCTTAGCCACCAACATTTTGCTGTACAGCTTTATATCTTCGGTCCGCATGTGTTTGTATTTGGGCGTCTTCATCATAGGAGCATTTGCGTACAGTACAATCTCTTGGCTTTCGGGACCCGCTCGCCTAAACACGTAGGGTTCACCTTCGATTGTGTCAATATACCTGCGGGTGATACACTGTTTCAGGCAACTGCAGTTACGAGCCTTGAAGATGCTAACATCCGGAGCTCTGGCTGTGAGGAAGGGTTGTCGTTTGTTCTTGACATTCAACAATTTGGAACACTTGTGGGATTCCTTCATCCACCCAATAGGTCGTGAAATCATCTTGGCTTTGTACGCTTTAACAGTCACAGCCCTAAGCTGTGGTTCCATAAGCGGATCACCGTGTTTCGGGGTTATTACTGGTATAAACCTTTTCCTCTCGACCGCGTCATCTATGAATGTATTCATGGTACCACAGGGGTCAGTGGCGTTGGGTATACTTTGATCGTAAAATACACATTCTTCGTTGGTGGGCAACGCCGCCACGGTTTGGCTCAAAGACTCCATGAACCTGTCGAATCCAGACCTGTCGGCGTCAAAACAGTTTCTACGGGCCAATTGGTAACACAGCTGCTGAGTGTCAATGTTCCCGATGTACACCTCCTTCATGGGCACACTGCGCTCCATCGAAAAATCGGCCTGGGACAGGTCGTGGTTAATGGTGTCCGATACAGCGGGCCACACTTCGACAGCACTATCTACACATTGCTTACTGTTCCGATTACGCCACTCGTTAGTGACTGTAGATACAGGGAATCCGACCACCACGTTTACCATGTGCAAGGCTTTAACCATAGAGTTTGCAAGTCCGCTGTTGACACGCTCCAAATCGGCCACGTTCCCATAGTAGTCCAACCACGATCTAGACCCAAAAAAACTTGTGGCTCCCAATTTCCACATATCCTTAGTGCTAAGAGGTAGTTTGTTAGCAACTGACCGCACCATGTGAGTCGCGTATTCCCCCTGTGTTATGAGGGTCACTAAAACGTCCACGGAGACCATGGGTAACATGGCAGGGTTCAGACTGTCAAACACCAGGGTCAACATCTGCATCGAGGATCTTGTCAGCCAGTAGTAGTCGCTAGGACTGTGATGTCCCTCTGCTACGTTACGGACGTTCTGAGCGAAGAAGAAAATGTTAGCTGCTGCACCGGCCATGTTCATTACGGGGTTGTTAGCCAACAGCTCCAACGTTTCGGCTAAAGCCGTGGTCTTCGCGTACTGAGCCAATTTGTGAGCCATGAACCCGTTCACGGTTTGACTAAGATCCAAGGCAGCAAAAGTCTTCACCAAGGGATCTCCGTACACCAGGGCACCGATGTTAGTGAACACCCCGTAGGCTCGAGCTCCAAGGACCCACGTCTTGACGGCTAGTTGCGACTTAGGGCCACTTGTGGCCATGCGAGCGTACGCAGAGCCCATGCGCTTCACCACTCGACCGCGATCACCGGGGATGACACTGTGGGCTTCGGACATCATCGCGTTCATCGCGACTTCAACATCGGGGTTGCTCATCATTTCCTCCAACTGAGCGCGAGCCATTGTTACAATCGCCCTCCTCTTCTGTACAAAAACCTTGACCAGAGCCGCTGGAATCTTAGTGATTACTCGAGTGATGGCATTCCTTGCGTTAGCGGTGGATTCGACTATCATCCTCAGAGACCCTTCCTCTCTTGTAAATTTCACGGGCCACTTGTCTTTAAACACGAACTCACCATCGTGCCTGGTAGAGAAGTTCTCCTCCTCATACAGGGAGCAACGTGAGGCCGCCCTGCGTCTACGCTTGCTGTGACTCTCGCAAGCTACTATACCTTTCTCGAAAGCTTCGGGTTCTGTCTCAGGATTGACAACAAGAGGCTCTCTGTTGGGACCGAATGAGAGTGTACTCATGTCCACGTTCACATCGGACCCGACAGGGACTTCAGGAGCGTGTACGTGAGCGAGACCGGTTTTGACCGGATGATTAGGATGTGATTGGACTTCGGGACTGGAGGCTCTCGAATGTTCCGGAGATGATAAAGGGGAGCCGCCATCCGGTGAGCCAGCTACTGTGAGTTCGGGACTGGAGGCTCTCGAATGTTCCGGAGATGATAAAGGGGAGCCATCCGGTGAGCCAGCTGAGACTGTGATGGCAGCTTCTTCTTCCAGAGTGTACACTGGCACATCCGGGTACTCATCCTTTGACTCACCATACCAATTTTGAGCATCTTGCCGAGACACGGCTCCAACATCAGCCGGGTCGAGAGCTGATTCAGACAGGAACGCTTTCCTGGTATCCGTATCCCCTTTCATTTCAAGGGTACGAAGGAAAGTGCATGTTTCACGTCTAAGATACCTCTCACCACCTATCTCTATATATGCAGGGTGTGGACCGGCAGCGGCGTACTTGGCTTCCATCCCTTTTCCGAGTACAACGTCCAAAGGGTTCAGGCCTAGAGCACCCACGTAGGCACTTTTCAGCTTTGCCAGAGTGTACTCAGACCGCAGGGGGGTGCTTCTTCTGTGGAGTAACATAGATGTTTCGGGAGGTATCACAAATACGGTCTCTTCAGGGTGAGTTGTCCGAATTGCGTTATGTAAAGTCATTTTAATTCTTTCATTTCCCAAGATCTTCTCAACTATCGTTCTTTGGCTTACAGCTACAGTCCGCAACTGCAACACTCCGATTGTGACTGCGGACCGTGTAGCAGCAGCTTTCCGCATGAAGATCAAATCTGAGTTGAACTGGGTGTATTCTGGGTACTCGTATGGTGTGCGTTCGTAGAAGTAACTCGGTTCTACAAAGGACAGTTGATTGCCGAGGGATTGATCTTTACGCTGGGTCGAGGTTATCATGACCACCTTCATGTCTGCCCCAGTTCCCAGGTCCGTCTTACGGTCCTGGTTTAAGGGTTTGAAGCGAACATCTGCGTCGTGATACACTAGGTGATCCGCTTGATCAGAGTATGCTGTGAAAGCGACATAGCGCAGGATATCTGAGGCCGAAGCATAAAAGTTGTTGACTCTCAACTCCTCGTACGCTGTCTCTAGATTTTTGTAAAATCGTTGTACTGATTGGACCACTCTTGGATCTTTTCCCAATGCCGTCATTACTTTTGTAGCTTTTTTGAACACATCGGTATCCAGTTCCATGACAACTGTACTGTCGTCCACAACACTCGTCTGTTTCAGATGTTCCAATGTTCCAGCGTCCACTACCAGTCTGTTGTCATGGAAGAATTTGGCCTGTTCCTTGATAGCATTCATGTGATGCATCAGATTCTCCCCGTTGCCTGTCCAAGTGGTGAAGTGTAACATATCTTGACTTTGGGTCAGTCCCGTAGAGACCAGGGCTAGAAACACAGTCAGTGCTACTACTGCCGTGTCTGAGGCTGTGTATAGACACATCTCCGGACCTCAGAAGAAAATCTGGTAGCGCTAGCGTCAAAGTGTACAAGTGACAGTCCTGATGGTTGCTTTATAAAGGACCCTTGAATTGAAGACAAAGATGGACTAGTAGTCTATTAATCCAACTGTACAAAAGGGTGACAGGAGTGTGTGTACAAACCAAGACTGGGGAGTCGTCCGGCTGTGGGGATTAATCTGACCAGCGCTCATTTTATCCAACCACCGCTCACTTTATCCAACCACCGCTCACTTTATCCAACCACCGCTCATTTATCCAACCACCGCTCATTTATCCAACCAATGCAAACTCCAGTCAGGATTTAAGATCATGTTGACCCTCAGAACATCAGAACTTGACATAGCTAACATAAACTCTTTAATCGCCAAATGCTACTGCTGATGTGTCGGGTAGGAGTTCCACTTCACATTGTGATTTAAGAACTGGTCAATTCCAACTCAAAGTCATGTAGAAAATACATTGACCGAGTGAAGGTGTAAGTTCGCTATATTTGCTAAAATACAAAGACGAGCTCCTGTGGTTTGTCAACAGTAAAAAAAACAACGAACATGACCTCAATTCAACAATACATGGGTAATGAAGCCAATATCAAGACCATGGACAGAACGAGATCTGCTATTGAAGCCAATAAATACCAAACCATGGTAAACCACGGAGGATTGCGCACAGGAACCCCCTCGCAGAACGGATGTCATAGACATGGGGCAGAGAAGAGTGTCAGTGAAACCAGCGTACTATGCTTCAAAAAAGTGTTTTTAATCCGCTTCCAGAAGGATACTGATGCAGTTGTACAGAGTGCTCTCGTGTCCCCCAATGACTTGACCGGGACCCCCCGGCCCAATAAAGTCAACGTGGCGTTAGAACCGACTACTGCCACCCAGGGATACGAGGACATCTCTGAGGGCGAGTTGGAGGAAATGTCCGAGACTGAGATGAATACACCGAGCGTCCCTGAGACCAACGTGGGCAGTGGTAATGTGTTTGTTATCGGGATCTCTGCTCAAGTCAAGGCCAACGAGTTGAAAAATATCTTCAGTAAGTACGGGAAGGTCGTAATCGCTAGAATAATCATCACAGACCCCTCGACTCGTTACACCGCCGACCCTTCGACTTGTTACGCAGCCGACCCTTCGACTCGTTACGGGCTTGTCACAATGTCTTCGGTCGAAGAGGCATTGAAGTGCGTCGAATGTCTCAATTATACAGTGCAGTTTGGAGATAAGATGTTCTTGAAGCATGTCGGAGAGTTAGACCTCGAAGTCCGGGTTAAATCCGCAAACGTTCCGAACACCGTATCCAAGTCGACCGGCTCAGATAATGGGCCACCCGATGAGGTTTATCGAGCCCGAGGTGCCTTGAATGTAACCACCCCTGATGAAATAGCCCAAGGGCAGGCTACATCGAGTCGCAAAGCCCCGGAAAGAGCCCGTCGAAAGGCGAAATCCAGTCACAAAGTCCGGGATCGCACAGTGCGCCGAGAAAATGATCGGAGAAATGGGCGGAGGAGAATATCGAGGAGTATGAAGAGAGAGTTTTTTGATGGAGAAAAGCTACGTTTGTCACAATACAGGCTTCATCTGACGAGAATAACCGACCACGCGTGTGATGATCCTTACCTGAGGAGCCAATTCCCACACTTAGACCGATGTGAGGCGCTGCTTAAAGAATACACTCGTGCTTGCGAATATCTTTGGTGCGACAAACTGTCATACCGTTCCCGCGATACAGACCGGAATCGGATGTCAATACGTTCCCCTAGAAGAATGGAGTCCAGCACACAGAGCTCTCGGGACATGGTGAAACAAAGATCTCGCTACGCCAAGTACTACCACTCGGCCTCATCCTGCCAGAAGCAATTGTAGATAATATACTTTTACTTAGGGTGAAATGAGTGCTGTCGTGTAATGTATGTGAATAAAGACTATATCTCCGGAACGGTTGTTCGGGTACTGTATTTGTATTGATGTTGATAAGGATGCATAACAGATCTATAAAAACACTGGCAAACATACTATTTTTGTAGGTTCAGGACGGGTACCGCTATCAACATCAACAACCCTCAGTTTTACGAGCCACGGTTGGAGGATTCAGCCAAGGTTGGAGGATTCAGCCAGGGTTGGAGGATTCAGGAGTGGTCGGACGATTCAGCCAGGGTTGGAGGATTCAGGAGTGGTCGGACGATTCAGGCTTGGTCGGATGTTTCAGGCGTGGTTGGAGGATTTAACGATGGTTGAACAACCCCTTATAGGGAACCTAACCCCTCAATGCTCCATTGTGCTTCTTTGCAACTATAACTGATGCAACGTTATATCTATAAAGAATGGATAATTACCTGAAAGAATCAGTTATCGGACAAGGTGCCTATGGAACCGTGTACAAAGTAAAGTGTCAGGAAACTGGAAAGGTGTTTGCCTTGAAATATCACAACCACGGAGTAGAGGATGCAACCGTGAGAGAACTCTCATGTCTTTCCGCACTAAAGGGCCACCCTTATGTGATCCAGATGTACGATTGCTTCGTGGATGATGGAATGATAGCCATGCTCATGCCCTACGTACCCTACACGCTGAGTAAAGTGATTCACAACGGACACGGTCTGAAATACTACGAAGAAGGCCGGCTGGTACAGGTGATCCCGTTGAGTTTCGTTGCTCATTTTTCCACCCAGGTAGCTATTGCTCTCTCTTACATGCACAGACTGAATATAGTGCACAGAGACCTGAAACCTGCCAACGTGCTGCTGACAGAAGATTTCACCATTAAGGTTGCTGACATGGGCCTAGCGAGACAATCCTCCACATGTATGAGCCCATGTGTGGTAACTGAACCATACAGGGCCCCGGAATTGTTCGGTGTTTGTAACTGGCCAGAGTACACTTGTTCCATAGATATGTGGAGCCTAGGTGTGATGATAGCGGACGCGATGGAAGGGAACAAGGTGTTCCTAATGCGTAAACATCGCGGTGAGATGGTGTCCACGTACCAGATCATTGTAAGGACCTTATGTCCCAAAGACCACCCCTGTGCAACTTCTACACCCTGGGACCCTGACACCGTAATGCCCAACGTGATGGAGAGTGAACTAGTGAAAAGAATTGTTTTCAGATTGCTGGCTTTCCGTGAGAAGGAGAGACTTCTGGCTCACGAGCTGCTGGAGGACACAGAATGGATGCAGGTTGCTCATATGACAGAGGAAGACAAAGCTCTGGTCAGAGACCAGATTCGCAGAAAGGAATCCGGGGACTGATTATATAAACAAGGACAATAGTAACAAGAGGACCATATTGATATGGTTCAGTGTACATTTTTATTCAACACGTACATTCATCTTGCCACTTGTACATACACAATAATAAAAAAACTTGGAAAGGAACCTTGATCACATTGTCTTATTTCAGTGTTACATACAGGATCATAGTGTACAGTACGGAACACCCTATAGAGCCATGACTGTTCACTCTACCATGACCATCATCAACCTTGTCACCGTAATGAAAGGGGTGTCAGATAACATATGTTTGGGAGCCGCGAGGTCCACGATCTTTCAAATTCATTTATCATCCGCTTCAGGTCCTGTATACAAATCCTTCCTGACATTTTCACGGGTAGCCTTATGACACAGCTGTGAATGTTTTGAAAAGTACATAATAAACAAAGCTCTTCATAGGCTTCCAGATGCTATACATGTCCTCCTGAAACCCCTCTGTCAAGACCCACTTGAGAGCATCGGAGCAGTTGTCGTTGACCTCAACGTTGGTGGAATGCATCAGATCTTGATCCACGGTTAAGGTGAGCTCTAAATCAAAGTCTCCATTGGACATTTGTCTTGGGTCTACGAACCCCGATCTGAAGGGGTTTCCAGGCTCTTTGACGATAGATCTCCCTTTCTCCAGATAATAGACCGATGAAGAGTGTACATCACGCAAAAGCCGTTGGTAGGTATCACTGGGCCGTGTGCTTATCTCGTCCAAGGTTTTATTCAATTCCGGGTAACCCACGGGGATCATAGCGGTCTTGTATCTGGAATAACCTGAAAGTTTCACGATGAACATCAGTTGGAACCTGAGAGGGTTCATACCCAGTCTGGTCATGTTGTGTAGAAGTATACGAGTGTCCCTTTCCTGCTGTGATAGACCCGAGCAGACAGGAACATTCTGTGTGTTACACAATCCTTTTACGTCATTTCTCCGTCTTTTCGCTAGGACTAGCGGCATCTTTGAGTCTTACCAGCACCCGTTTCAATGCTCCGGCGTAAGCTGAGGTCTGGTTGGTAATGATGTTAATGGTTCATTGGTTCAGAATCGAGTGTTTATGCGCTCCTGGGCAGTCAGCAGAGGGGTCTTATTCACAAAGGTTAATCCGAGTTTGGTCATGTAGTGCAGCAACCCTGTCATGGTCACGTGTACACATTTGCAAGGTCCCACTGATTTAAGGTTACTTTGTACATCTGTCCTTGAGCGGTCACTTGCTCCTCAGTAATCTTCCTCGCTGTCAACGTTGGAATCGTAACATCCTTTGCTAAACACAGATTTTGGTTTAGGTTTATCCTGCCCCTTGAAAGGTTTGGTATGTAACGGTGCGCTAAATTTGTGATCAGTGCGGTGCAGCAACCGCTGATCCTGCTGTTCGGTGCACTCGATGTCTCGATACTCCCGAACCTGCTGCTGAGGCGGAGGCTGATGAGGAGGCTGAGGCATATGCTGCGGCTGATGAGGAGGTGGAGGCCTATACTGCGGCTGTTGAGGAGGCGGAGGCTGATGTTGTTGCTGATGAGGAGGCGGAGGCTGATGTTGTTGCTGAGGAAGATAATGGGGGAACACACCCACAAAGTCGTCTCCTGGGATAGGTGGAGCCGAAGGGTAGCTGGTACACACTTTACTATCGAGCCAGCTCCCCGGTATGTCCACTAAGACTGAGTGTCTCTTGTGTGCCCGGGGAGACAAGCGGCTCATGGACGCGAAACCCTCCTGGTATCTCTTAGGGCCCGCGGAGCTCACGCAGTATCGATACAACAGATATATGTAGTATCTGGAGAGTTTGCGAGCCTCCATTGTTATGTGATCAGGGATACGCGTTTCGAGACACCCTGCGCTAGTGCACTCCATTAGGTGGAGAGACTCTAGATCCACTGTGGGTATGCACAATGTATCGGCTCTTTGCCACATGTCCCGCAAGAGCTGCAATGTCATCTGGAGCGTGCCTCTGTCTTTGAACCCGGTATCACACAGCAACCCCGTAGCTGGCGCGCCTGCCACTATCAGGCACTCAAAGAGTAAAACGGAAGCGTGTTCAGAGAACACGATCTCTCTACGAACCATCTCCTATTTACCAGTGCGATGTGTTAGCCGCGATATTCCGTAGTCTTTGGTAATCGACCGACAATGTCGCAGGCTACGAACCGAATCAGAAGTAGCCCAGCGAGGTTGCTAGAACTGGTAGAGCGTTACAATCTGTTTCACGTGAAGACCTTGCGTTACAATGACGTGCAAGGCGTACTCGAGTGGCTCGGGGTAAACCGTAGCGATTTCAGCTTCAGGCAAGATGAAGACACCGTAACAGTACTCAACAGGGTTATTGAACTGCATTCGCTCAGAAAAGTCCGCGTGATGGACATCTACGATGAACCTCAGATCAAGGGAAAAGATCGCCTAGTGGTACATATAAAACAAGAGTGTGAGCCAGATAGCACGAGATGTAAGTATGACTCGATCGTACTGTTCCTTGTGATCGAATGCAGTACAAGAGCCCCGTACTCTCAGGACATGAACATTATCCGGGACACCCGGACAAAAATCAGGAATTCTCAGACCCCTCTATTCCCCACGTTCAAGAAGTGTCGTCTTCAGAACTTTAAACCCTGTCAGCAAAACCATCCCGTCATAGACGGCTTCCTGCCCTCAAGCTACAAAACGATACCACCCAGGACGCCACTCGTGACCGGAGACACCTTTGGGCGACAATACAATCCTCTACATTCTACAGGAGTGACCAATCGGTGGAGCATCTACGCAGACGCAGTGGTACCCAGAGATTCGAAATGTGAATTTGACATAGAGGAACTGATAACCACACCGAACAAGGTGCTGGGCAGAGGAGGCTTCGGGGTGACCGTTTCGATCACTGACCACCTCGTTGCAAAAACCAACCTGTTTCCAGAAATGGTGAACTGGAGCATTCCTTTCATATCTGATGACTTCAATCGCTACGCGCACATTGCCTCTCAGATGGAAGAGGTCATGATCGGTGTCTCGATAAAACACCCCAACATCCTGCGCACATTCGGAGGCTTCTGGTGTGAAAGTGCCGGGTATCATTTGGGAGGTCGAGTCGTGATCATCATGGAACGAGCCCTGGTCTCGCTTCAGGAGTTCATGTGGCGTATAGATGTCACTGCGGTCACGCCAGCGGTGGAACTGGACACCCTAAGAGGGCTGGATTATTTGAGATCAAGAGCCATACAACACAGGGACTTCACGTACAGGAACGTTTTGGTTTGTCACCAGCCGGATAGAAAGCCCTTACCCTTTGCTTTCAAGATCAGCGACTTTGGTACCTCGTGCAACTTCTCTACCCCAGATCAGCCGCGGGGTAACCGGACTAACATGGCTCCCGAAGTCCTGTGGTGCATGACCTCGGCTACCGGGAGCGACATATTCAGTTGGTACTGCGTGATGTGGGAGTTACACAGCCACTCCCCTTTGATTCCATATAACAAAGGACCCGGTCAGGGTTATTGTAAAAAGACGTACGCTCACAATCTATCCAACTTGGTCGGGGTCTACAACCCCGAAATGAAGGAAACGTTCGAGCTCGGCTACATGAAAGCAATGAACGCTCAACACGTACACGCAAAACACAAAGACGTAAGACCTAGTGTGCATGCAATACAGAGGAGCCTCGAATCCATGGGCTGCGACATATCGGACAAGCCCTTTGTCTCTATGGGAGTGCTTTGCATTACGCTCTTCCCTCAAGAGAGATGGTCTCCTTCCCAACTGTTGGACCTGCCTCGATACCAGAGTTTGAGTCTGGAAATAGACGAGGCGCTGGTGCCCCCTGAACACCTATCTATACCGTTGTCCGTACAGGTAGGGGAGTACAGGACAACCGATATCATAGTCGGTGACGATTGTATTCCCACCGGACTCCGTGAGATGGTGGCAGCGAGATCAGCATCTGGATCCCCCATTACAGTGATCAACTCCAACTCAAAAGTGTACTACGGAATAGACTTTATTAGGTTGGCTCCCGATTACATTGAACCTTACCAGTGGTACTCAAAGAAGGTGAAAGCGCTCAAAAGTCTGTACAATAGTAATTACGTGAAACGCAAGGCCGGTACCATCGACAACCCTGGCCAGGTCAGGCGCTCGAAGATGACTCAAGGGGTCTACGATGATCACGGGGAGGGTACTTCCACTGCGGTCTGTGAGAAACAAGGTCGGGGTCCTCCTCAAACTTCAGTCACCAATCTGCCACAGACGCCCGACGAGGACGAAGAGCTTCTGTCCATTCAACCCAACGAGGCTCATCACACGGGTGGAAAAGGTGCAGCTGGAAACACTACGGGATACCCGAATTCGTGTAACCTCGAATGGAGCGACAACTGTGCCATGATGTTGAGCAGTAGCTATGTGGACGATTCGGTACTCTGTAGTGTCAATTCTGATGTGTCTGTAGCAAGCGCAAACCCGAACAGGGCTCCAGTGACCGAACCCCAAGTAAGCCCTGAAGCTGAGATTGTCAGCATCGGCGAAGCCGCGGGGTGCGATATCCTCGTGGGTGTCGACGAAGCACCCCGACCACCCGGGGATGGGACCGCCGCAATGGACCGAGAAGCTTGCGAGGAGCCTCAGGGTACGGTGATCTTGCGGGGTAAGAAGGTCGATGGGGAGATAGACACGGTTATGGTTATCCTGAAGAGTTACAACGATAAGGAAATTGGTCGTTTCAAAGAGAATGTAATTGTTCTCTCACAAAGTATGACCCAAATGCAACCTCTTATATTAGCTGGGCCCCGGAACGGATTGTGTAAGTGCTCCAAAGGGAATGGTTTGTTCATCTTCCAGTATGCCCAGTTCTTCGAACAATCCAAGCAAGTGTTGTACTGGACCCCCTCGGACCTACCCAACTCGGTCTACATCTTCCTATTGCAAGTCTTCCTCACGCTCAAGACCGCACTAGACTTGAAACTGTTGCCCACGTACATGACGGAATGGAAGGATGTCCTGATAGGCAAAGGGGTGGTAATGATAGACATTGTTGCTTATCTCAGCAGAAACTTCAACAAGCCACCTTCGTCCATGTTCGGGGATCAATGTGATCACCTGGTCAGTCTCTGTACTACTATCGTGGGAAGACACTTGCCAGATTCCAATCTGTGTAAATGGCTTCAGAAGCTGAGGTCAGGTACATTGACCTCCATGGTGCTGACCAAGTCGATCGAGTGGTTAAGAAACTTTGATCCGTGTGAAAGGCGCACCCCGTCCCTGTTGACCCTAGAGGGGAACTATTTCACCTTCAGGGATTACACGTCCGGTATACCCAACTGGCTGACACCTTTGGGTGAAGACGAACCGCGCGAGAGCAGTGGTGCCAAACTGCTGGTGTATGGAAACCCGAAGCCTTTCAGAGGCAACCAGAATGCAGAGGGTATGGGTGATACTAAGTTGAGCACACTGACCAGGAATCTAATGCTCAGGATGAGAGCCAAGATTTTTGGATCCTCTAGGGTCGAGGTGACCGCGCTGGATTGCACTCAGAGTTTGACGAAGGTGACTCTCAGAGACTCCGCATTGTCTGGGATTTCCAGCGTAGATCAACTGGACCGGTCTAGGTTACAGACCAATGGTAACTGTTTCACACACGACGCGGTTTCTCATACCAATTCCAAATGGGCCCCTGTCATAATGTTCACAAAGTTTAAAAGAAGTGGACCTGTGGAGGAGTTCAGTCTCGAATATTACAAGATGACAATCCTCGTAGTTCAGCTGATCAAACAGGGACAGGTGAGATCCCTTGAAGAACTGTTCCTGAGCGTGGCAACGTTCAGCGTGACAGACTACTAAGTTACCAAGGATATTGGTGTGTATCCATCACACCTCATGCACACGGTTTTACAAAGCTTAACGTTGTTAACATTTCTCACACACACTCGTTGAACGCGAATCTGCTTGTTGCGCTGGAGAGTTCATAACCATGCGAGGTCTGATCAATTATGGGAGCTATTGCAGCATCAACAGCGTGGTCCAGTGCCTGCGCGGGACACGTGAGCTAAGGGATCTAATTCGGGACATCGATGAAGCCCATTGTGATCCTACAAAGAACATGGTGGCCGGGAGGCTCAAGCGGCTCATCTACGAAATGACCGAAAACAGCTACGGACCGTGCGACCCGAGTTTTCTCGTAGACTCGATGAGCAGATACAAGGGATTCTCCTTCGATGTTCAGGAGGACTCGGACCTCGTCTTTGGGTGCATCCTCGAAGCTCTAACAGATGACGGAGGGCCCGCTAAAAGGATCGGACAACTGTGGGACATCACGATGGAGAAACGTATACGCTGCCGCGGTTGCAACACTGTCACGTATACACTCGATTACGCAAACTCAATCCCCGTGCACATGGAAGAAGATCTCCCTAATGAGCTCCAGGACTACATCAATTTTGAGAACACTCTGACACCGTGTGACTGCCAGTGTGAAAAGTGTCACACTAAGAACTCAACCGAAATAACGACAAAGGTTTTGTCATTACCCTCGGTTTTGTGTATTAAGCTCGTACGGGTTAAAAACATTGGCCGAGATACCGCTCACATGGTCAAGACAGAGAAACGTTTCACGTTCCCCAAGACTCTGGATCTGAAAGACGTGATGAAAGAACCCGAAGCCGTCGTCGATGCTCTATACGAGCTGTACGCTGTTATAGCCCACAGTGGTACTCACTACTGTGGACATTACACCGCTTATGTGCGGGAAGAGGACAGTTGGTATCTTCTAGACGATACTCAGGTACGGTTGTGCTCCTGGGAGGACGTGAAGACAACCTACGAAGCGAGATCTACCTTGTATGATGGGGTAGCTTACATGCTCATGTACCGCAGGAATAATAGACATTGAACCTCTTGTGACAATACAAATCTGTACAATACTACTTACTGTTGGTCATGTTTTTGTATATTGTCTCACTCAAGTAAAATAAATGCTCACGAAATGTACATTGTTTCGCGTGGTGATATGATGATGATGATAACATGCACAGGATAACATTCAGAAAAGAGACAGACGCAATCATAGACATTTATCTACATTTTATTAGATCATTTTATTAGATCGTAAGGCTGGGTTGCAAGCACTCGTCACACAGGGTATCCACATTCTGCTGTCATGTCACACCAATAATCACTTCTTAATAAAATAACTATCCAGCGTATTAAGAACAACCTGTGGTTCCGCTGCTCTATGATCTGGATTTGAATACGTAGATGACAGTTCTACAGATGAGCAAGGTTCTTCTAACTGAGACACATGTTGTACATTGTTGGCCAAACCCTCTAAATATCTGATCACAGACGCGCTCTGGGGCCCATGTACAGACCGCTTCCTTTTCACGACATGAGAAGACATGCCGGATTTCACATAGAAAAAATATACCCGGTATCACCAGAGTCCGTTTCAACGTCGCTACACCCTGTCCTTTCAGGTCTTTTGGCTACTCTTTCGTCTTCATCAGATTCATCAGAATCCTCTTCGCTACACCCAGTCCTTTCAGGTTTGGCTACTCTTTCGTCGTCAGAGTCAGATTCATCAGAATCCTCTTCGCTACACCCAGTCCTTTCAGATTCATCAGAATCCTCTTCGGACAACTCTGTAGCAGATCTAGGCCCAACCGTGTGGCTCGAGTGAGCCTCTCCTCTGTTTATCCGTTCCTCTGCAGGGTCCCCCTCTTCCTGTCCCTTAGATGGATCTTGAATGTTGTCAGGGGATCCAGCTCGACCGGTCACCTCCCCAGAGTTTGCAGCCTCCCCACTTATCTTCCGCTGGTGTGTAGATCGCGGGCGTGTAGATCGCGGGCGTTTGATGGGTTCGTCCTCCTGTTGATCGAGGAACCTCCCAGGTTCCGCTGTCTTTTTGCGTTTCTGACTGAGGGTATTGACAGGTCTACCCTGAGTCTTCTGGGTTCTATCCTCCTCCTCTGAATCGGTCTCAATGACGGGAGAGCTAGTGCCCTTTATCTTGGAAGTGATCCTCTTTATACCTTTCCTCAGTGGAACCTCCCTTTTGTAGTCATCACTTTCCCTGTCTGAGAGATCACCTTTGTACAGAGGAGACTCCCGCTGTGGGGTGTGTTTGTTCTCAACAGACTTTACTATATCTTTGTCACACCTCTTGGTAGACTTGTCCTTGTGTTTTTTTTTATCAGTGTTAGCTTCACTGTCAAATGGCTGGACAGAGGTCGCTTTAAACAAATTGACACTCTTGCCAGGCTTATTCCCTTCACTCCTGTCGGACTGTGAGTTCGTTTTTGTACGTTTCACGCGCTTTACATCTGGTTTGATCAACTCCTCCTCAGAGTCAGATTCCAGGGAGCGCTTATAACCCACAATGCCTTTGACACCACTAGAGGCAGGCTCGGGGGAATCCTCCTCGGACGGTGGATGTAACAAGCTCTTACACTTGCGGTTAACATTCCTCTTACACTTAGCCTCTTTGGTACTACGCTGCTCACAGAATGTCTCATCATCCTCCTCTTCGCTACTGTAGTCCTCCTCGATGGCCCCCTCGTCTATGAAGTCGTCGTTGTAATCGTAATCGTTAATGTCGGATTCCTCATCATAATATGCCTGGAAATTCCCACGAACCCCACGTTTGATGCTCACGTCCTCAGCCTCAGTCAGACAGTAGTACCTAGTGCCCGAGCTGCGTGATTGTGAACCGAGGTCATTCTCATCGCTCTTGGACCAGGATGACTTAGAGGCTGAAGTCTTATTTGCCTTGGAAGCTGAAGTCTTATTTGCCTTGGAAGCTGAAGTCTTCTTATTTGCCTTGGAAGCTGAAGTCTTCTTATTTGCCTTGGAAGCTGAGCGGTCTCGCTTCTCCGCTTTCGTTTGATGAAAAGGCACTTTATCCCATTTTCCGATCCCTTTGCCACGCTGATCGCTTTCATGAACACTAGGGTTCGTGTACGGTTTAGCCACGGGATGGTGGTCCGAATGTTCCCTTGGTTGACCCTTGCTACCCTGGAAAGACAACAATACCTTGTGTCTCCAGGTGTCGGTGGACGTGATCTCTAAACAATCCACAAGAGCTTTGCTGAGTCTGTCCTGCAATCCGTACATCTTGAGTATGTTTACGACGGCTCGGTTGGCAAGGACCCACTCGCTAAGGATGTTGCCATGTCTTCTGTCCAGAAGAGTGTTATCCAATGCCAGGAGAGTGCAAACAGCTTCTCTCCTGATATTATCGTCGTTCAACCAGGGTTCGCTCAGCAGCAGTGTTGACATGCTCTTGATCCACGTGTAGATAGGAACAGACTCCGGTGTCACGATAGAATACATAAGGTCGTCTTTCTCATCTTTCTCAGTGACACAAATCGTAACCTGTCCACTGGTCTCTTCGACGTCAGCAGGACACTCAGTAGACACATCAGCGTCTTGGGCTTCAGTAGACTGTGGGGAGGATGATCCGCTCTGTGGATCGCGC
The DNA here is from genome assembly GCF_050575085.1 of Anarhichas minor. Taxonomy (NCBI): domain Eukaryota; kingdom Metazoa; phylum Chordata; class Actinopteri; order Perciformes; family Anarhichadidae; genus Anarhichas; species Anarhichas minor. The sequence goes on along the minus strand of NW_027466451.1, from coordinate 4,669,604 downwards.
TCTCCTTCGCCTACCTTAAGCCCCTTCTTCAATTTGTTGTGATAAGTGCGGAGTTTTAAAAAGAGCACCTTAGCGTCGGAATACATCTGTACCAGCTCCTTGTCCTTCATCTTGGTTGTATCATGCTTGACCAGGCCTTGCCACATTTTCTGAGCTTTGCCTGCGTTGTCCAGGGTCTGATGTTTGTACAACTCTTCACACGCTGAGACCATCTTGGAGTTTCCATCTTTGCCGTATCTCTTTCGACCGTAATGTGAGGCTATATAGGCCAACGCAGCCCAGTCACTTTTCATCTGCTCCTCAACCATACCGATACGCCTCTTCCTTATGGATGTGTGCATGGTCTTGTCGGAGGAGTACATGTTCCACACCTTGAGGTATTCACTCACCTTTTCAATCGGGCAATAGAGCAGCTCTGCCACTGCGAACGCATTGGGGATCTTGCTGTCCATGAATGCGATGGCCAGTTCCACCACCTCCACCATGATAGGGTCCATAATCATACTCTCAACGTGCTTGGGTATATGATTGCACCAGGTGTTTGGATTCACACGCTTGATGAACGCTGTCAAAGCGGGCTTGTGTATCTCCTGATACATGTACGGTCCGGTGATAAATGTGTCCCTCTCGAACTCTTTTAGCGTGTCATTCCAACAGCTCACCAACTCCCCGTTGCCCTTTACGCAACAGTGCTTCACGGCCCTACAGAATCTCACCGTGGTAGAGACAAACAGTTCGGGAGCCCGAGCCTGACCCTTTCTCAAGGCAACAACCGGGACCAGGTTCACCCGCTTGCCATCCAGGAGCTTACCGTTCCTTCTAAAGTAGACAGTACGAGTGCCACCGTTCTTATAGCGGAAGTGCTTCAGATCACATCTCACTTGGTTTTCTGTGAAACAATCCACGCTAGCATCACGCTTCTTCCTCTTTAAAGTTTCAGCCGACGCCGTGCCTATCACACAGCACATGGGGTGTACATCTTCCATGCGAGAGACCAGTGCCTCGGTATGGCTGTGGGTAGACGGGTTCTTGGTGTCCGTGCGCAACAACTGGAAAGGTTGGATTTGTTGAAAGGAAGGGGTGAGAGCTGTGAACTGCGTGGGCACCTCGAGGGCCATGTCCCAAAAATCAAACTTGTTACCCGTGACCCCTTTAAGCAGCTCTAGGCTCTCAAGTCCCGGCACGAACAGTACCTCCTGCACGAAGTATGACTTCGCATTACCGTTCCCCGTTGTCGGTATTACCACGGTGTAGGTTCCGATCATGGACCTCTGGCTGTCGTAGTATACGAGATTGTGTTTTTCAGAGTACTGCGTGACCACAGGAATCACCTTCTTACCGGTGGTGCTGATCAGTTCTTTATTCGGTATATAGAAACTGGTGTAGTTACCATATGCCAGCAGCACGTGTTTGAGACCAGCCTTGTCTACACTTGCCATAGAGTCCAGTTCGTTCCCACCTTCAATGTCCACTAGGTCCATCAGCGCAAGCAGCAGCGAGAGCGAGGGCTTGTGCTGTATATTGCCAGCGTCCTCGATCACCTTGCTCCTGATAGTCTTGTAGATGATTTTAGGTTTGTACCTTTTCTCTTTTTCGGACAGGTCCGCTTGTTTGCACATCATCATCTCGACCACTGTATCAAACAGTCCTTCTGTGCTTTCACAATTGAAAACATCTTTGTAATCAGATTTCACATACCACGGAGGGTGTTCTGTCACAACGAATTGCATCGGTTTAGCATTCATCTTGTTACAAGCTGAAGACCCTCCGTCGCCTGTGTCTCTTAAATCAATCACACTGTACACTGTAGGATACAGTGTAGGAGAGACAGTCACACATCTCTCGATGTCCTAGAGTAATGCTGGTGTTGCTCGTGTAAGGGCTTTTAAAGGCAAGACTTTGACCGAGTCCTCAGTCGCTTGCCATTGGTTGGATAAGTCACCGCCTTAGAGTCAGCAGTTGTTGAACGCTGATACATCCGACCATGGCTGATATATCCGACCAGGGTTGAAACATCCGACCAGGGCTGAAACATCCGACCAGGGCTGAAACATCCGACCAGGGCTGGAACATCCGACCAGGGCTGAAACATCCGACCAGGGCTGGAACATCCGACCAGGGCTGGAACATCCGACCAGGGCTGATATATCCGACCACTGTGATTGGATAAACCCTCCCTTTGGATTGGCATTGTTAAAGCGTGTATATACACAATCACATCTATCTGTACACCTGCACATCTCCACGGATCCTACAGGCCAGAGAGTAGGTACGCGCAATGGAACTTACCAAGAAATATAAAATGGCCAACTACCTTATGAGGAATAAGGACGCCTTTGATAAAATGGTGGCAACTATAAAAGACTACGCGAATCTACCATTTGATAGCGTCCAAACAGCCCGAACTGTCAGGATGTTTAGGATGCAGAAGTCCGCCGGGATTGAGAAACATCCCGATTGTCTGATTGATGCAATGTGGAGCCACCTGACCGGAGTTGACACGTGCAACTTTTTGGCCTACGTGCTGAAGAAAAACGACCTTTCCTTCGACATGGACGATCTTGATGCGCACGGTCTTGAGAAGGTTGTAAACCGTAAAACGCGTTGCCATCCCACCATCAAGGATGTCATGGAAAGGACACTCTTCAGCCTCTGTGCAGCTGATGTTGAACGAGTGAAAAGGTTGCTGTCCTGGGAAATCGTTGAGGGTTACCCTTATAGTCCCTACAGAGAAATCGAGCATATGACGATATGCTCGCTAGCAGAACATATTTGCGGAAAGTACTACCATGATACAGTGTGTGTGATGAGTCTGATCTTAACACAAATCGAGCAAATGGACCAGGTGGTAGCACTAACCTCAGCGACCCAAGGGCTCAACTGACTGAATCCCAGGTGACTGAGTTGGATGAGGCTACCGCAACACAACAGGCTATGCTGGACCGGGACCGAGTGTTATTCGCTTTCTGTGATCATTCTATGTAACCCCTATGTGTACAATATACAATATACAATAAAACACATCTATGTAAACGAGGCGAGTGTTCATTGACAAGAACCGAAACTAACAGTCCCGTTTTGGTGATACTGACGAAACACCCGTTAACTAAATCTCAGTTAATAAAACCGACCACCTGACTCTAACAATGACGGAACACAATGAGAACTACACTATTTACTTGTGGAGGAGTATCGAGACGGACTATTGGGTAGCGGTGTGGATGATTGTGTTTGGGTTGATGCTGATCACTCACAGGATCTGTAGCAGACGGTCCTACCGTATTTACAAACCATGTTCGCGTGTACAGTCCCCTCCGTACGACCCCGTGTATGGTCCAACAACGTGTGCCTTTGACAAGACGAGATGTGATCTCGTGAGCTGCGATGTTGTGAACGATCAAGACGATGAACATGTCATCTACGCTAAAGACGCCTCAGGTGATCCGGTGTTGTGGGAAGGGGTAATATGCCTTCGGGTCAGTATATAAAAACAACTGTGGTCAAGTGTCTGTTGTCTTACTCTCACTCTGCTGCTGCTCAACAGAACCGGAGGTCGTCGAGGGTCATCATGCCACACCGGGACCCGTGGGGAGTGTGACAGGTCCCTTGTAGCCCTTCTGACACCTGGGAACTTCCGTGTCAATAAAACCCCTTCAGCGTTATATAGAATACTATAATTGTATTTGTATTACATGTGTTTGAGATAATAAAGATTACTAGGACTCATATAAAGACTAACATTTTAAAATATTTGTATTGTGTATTTTTTGGGTCACTTTAGCAAAGTCATAAAATTTCCTCAGCCTCCGACCAGGCTTGATTTATCCGACCAGTGTTAAGCCTATGAGGCGTTTCGAAACCTTCGACCAGGCTTCGTTTATCCGACCGGGCTTCGTTTATCCGACCGGGCTTCGTTTATCCGACCAGTGTTAAGCCTATGGGGGTTTGGAACATGGGAGATGGTCACCTTAGCTCAGACATTGACATAATCACGAGATTGTAGGTCGAGGAGTATTTGCATTCATCCAACCACTGTTCCTCACCTGTAGCCTGTGTAATGGTAGGGTGTATTTAAACAGGAACGACATCCTTCCACTTCATTTCATAGTATTATAGAGAATCACACACCTCCACGTCGACGGTGATCTAGCGCTTCCAGAACCATGACTGGTACAGGTGGAAACTGGTGCGTGGCGCTGAAGGAATATGCCGATGTCAACAAGTGTACCGTCCACTACAACGACATGTGTGCAAGCGGAGCATCCCATAATCTAACGTTCACCACCAAAGTCACACTCCTCTGTGACGATAACCTTGAAGCTGTGGGTACTGGTAACACGAAGAAAGCAGCCAAAGTACAAGCTGCGCGATCGCTGATGGCTCTCATAAACCAGGTTGACAAAACCCCTAAGAGTGACATATACACAATTGAGTCTCAGACCCCATGCGGATTCGGCGAGAACGTTATTGGAGACCTGCAAGTACGTGATCATTGTCCTATGTTGTTTTTTTTAACTATAAACCCAAGGATATGTTTTCACTATACACACTTTGTACCCTAGGAATTGTGTCAGAAGAACAACTGGCCTCTACCATCTTACACCGAACAGGACTTTACACCTGGTCTGTACGTGTGCCATTGCAGTGTCAATGTGACCGCTCAGAGGTACAACGGTGAAGTCGAGATACGTGTGAAGGGTAGGCATTTTTTGTCTTATATCTGACAGGACGAGTATGTCAGTCGTGTTTAGCTTAAGACAATATTTACATCTGTTCAGGTTACGGGGTCAACAAGAGAAGTGCAAAAAGGGCCTCTGCAGAAAACGCTCTACACCTCGCAAAGACTGTGTGCTCTGCTCTGATGTAACTGCGCCAGCGCCAGGATTCTGAGGAGTAAGGAGGATCGAAGATGGCCGAGATTACATCCACCTTTCCCAATAACACCACTTTGTACCAATCGTTTGTAATCCCTCAAAGTCTGTGCATATGGAGCATGGTTATGATTGTAATATTGACTGTAATTTTGTTTATGCACGGCTTGTATTACATTTATGTGCTATATGCCAGTAACAGAAGATACAGCAGACTACCTTTGATCACGGTGTGATTGTATGATGTTCATTGCATATGGTATTATAATTAAATGACATTACAAAGGTACACGTGCTGCCATTCAGACACTGACATCATGGCAGCAGGATTTAGTGTGAAATACGCCCTTGATCTGTTCTTCCAAGATGAGGAGGTTGATAGTGATTACATGGTTATATTATACATTCATACAGTTCCAGAATGTTAATGACATTTTCAAATGCACTAAAATGTATTTAGATCATTATGGCTTTTATATCGTATGTAAAACAGGACATGATAATGTGTTTCTCCAAAAACGAATGTTGTAAAACTTAAAAAAATAAACTCTCCCTGCTCTCTGAAACATTTATTAAGGATTACTCATACATGTATTAATGAGACATATGCTATTTAGACATTCTAAATAGATCTGTAGTTTAAAATTTGGTATAGACACTTGCGTTAAGGGAATTCTTGGTCTGGGTCAAAATTGACAGAGTAGAAGGCAGTCAGTATGAACAGTATGTAAGGCTTAACATTGGTCGGATAAACGAAGCCTGGTCGGATGTTTCGAAACCCCCCCATAGGCTTAACATTGGTCGGATAAACGAAGCCTGGTCGGATGTTTCGAACCCCCCCATAGGCTTAACATTGGTCGGATAAACGAAGCCTGGTCGGATGTTTCGAAACCCCCCCATAGGCTTAACATTGGTCGGATAAACGAAGCCTGGTCGGATGTTTCGAAACCCCCCCATAGGCTTAACATTGGTCGGATAAACGAAGCCTGGTCGGATGTTTCGAACCCCCCCCATAGGCTTAACATTGGTCGGATAAACGAAGCCTGGTCGGATGTTTCGAAACCCCCCCATAGGCTTAACATTGGTCGGATAAACGAAGCCTGGTCGGATGTTTCGAAACCCCCCCATAGGCTTAACATTGGTCGGATAAACGAAGCCTGGTCGGATGTTTCGAAACCCCCCCATAGGCTTAACATTGGTCGGATAAACGAAGCCTGGTCGGATGTTTCGAAACCCCCCCATAGGCTTAACATTGGTCGGATAAACGAAGCCTGGTCGGATGTTTCAGCCAAGGTTGGATGGTCACACCTCCTGCTGTGGGTATAGAAGCAGTGCAGAGGCACTGTCATTCTGTACAAGTCTACTCTGAGCAACGGGTCTCGCATTCTCTCTCCTCACAGCGCATTAGAATAATGGAGTATATGACAATAGTTGTTAGATGGTGCTGTACCCCACACATGCACATCAACTTCATCACGGATAAAGTCTCAAACTGGTACATGAGCAGGTGGACATCCTCAATCCCTGAGCGTCATTTGACAGTTATCTGTGTTCAAGTTAAATCTAAGAATGTTACTGAATATATACGAGATACGCTAGATGTAATGAAGAATTTATGGATAGACCAGAGACATAATATAATGGACTCGAGAGCATTTGATACGTTCTTGGAAACCACAACCGAGTTCAACGGCGTTTTCAACACCTATAGTGTCACACACGTGGACATTACATCAGGATTCAGTTTTTACGAACATGTCAGTAACACTGAGACATTAGTGAAAGGGTACGGTTGGAACATCAGGAAGGAACTCACCATTGCGGACAAGAGGACAATGTTCAAGCTGCACTGCGCACATGTAAGTATCTCACCATCAACTGATTCACACAGGAACTATGTTATGCTCCTTTCAACACGTGTTTTGCATATTTCACCCGTAGGAACCACACAGTGTGATGGTGTTAGTCCAGAGGTCTGGCACCACGGGGTCTACAACCCAGATGACAAGAGTGCGATGTGAGGAGCCCCAGAGAATATATGACCTGATGAAGAAGTACGACCTGCCATGTTCCAATGTGTGGGATTCCAAAATAGCCCTGTCAGCCAGGGCTCCTTGTACAGCACTGCGTGACCACAACATGAAGATAGTTCATGTAAACAGGATCTCCCACACGGATGCCTTTGGTGAAGAGCCCAAATTGACCACTTTCTACCACAACATGAGACACATCCGAATGGAGACCAAGCGCAAAGTTCTAAAACACAGACCCTACACCATGCCTCTCCTCCGATCGGTAGTACCTTCTCTACCATCACTAACTGTGACCAACAACATGGCTACAAATACCGAGAGCGAGTGTATACCAGTTGCCCTGTACTACGTTGATCTAATGTCGACACTTGCAGATATCCTCGCAGCGGACGGTCGATTTGTTCCATCTGTCAGGTGTGAGGATAAAAACAAGGAGCATGTTGGGACACACATCGTAGAAGTGGAACCGGAAAATGACCTGATCATTACGGCAGATGAGGAACCGGAAGATGACCTGGAGAATTCGCGCACTACTGGTAAGGACGTTGTTATATATACATGTTTTGTAAACATTAATTTCGGCCATTGTTCTAACAATGCCATTTGTATGTCCTTAGATACGGAGCCTTCAAATGACCAAAATGATGATGAGTCTGATGACGTGGTACATTTCCCATGTATCTTCTGCTACACGTCTGCTGACACTATACTTAACTGTGGACACGTGTGTTGCACAGCCTGTATGAGGAGAATGGCAACCTTACGCAAGAAGGTAACATGCGGTGTATGCAGAGACACATCCCCCCTTTACAAACGCATGCACATAGCAGAGGACTTCAACTATACATGCGAGGCATGTTGCAAACTGAAAGAGTGGAGGACAGATTGTGGACATGTGACATGTTTGTGCCACAACACAAGATGCCCTGTTTGTTCTAAGGGCATCACCAAGCTTCGAAGAGTGTTTTCCTCGCCATTGTAAAGACTCGAGGACGAGAGGAGGAGAGGAGGATAGATTGTGGACGTGTAACATGTTTGTGCCACAACACAAGATGCCCTGTTTGTTCTAAGGTCATCACCAAGCTTCGAAGAGTGTTTCCTCGCCATTGTAAAGACTCGAGGACGAAACGTTGACATAACAGTGTTTTTTATTAGTACATTATCCATATGTGACAATGATATACAGTGTAATTGTTGTTCCCAATGTACATAATCCATTTGTGGTCCTTTTACAACGTACTCTATCTAATAACTGACCTGTGAGAAATAAAAACGGTTCACAACTCACATTGTTGCACATGTTCGTATGTTCCCACGTAACACAATCTGACCGGTTTCAATATTCACGTAACACAATCTGACCGGTTTCAATTGTTTGTATATCGGTATGTGGGTGGTTGTAGAAGCTTGGCCCGGGACATGTACCATTTGATTTATGTAGAAAGGCCTGTGTGGGTGGCTGGAACTGTGATACGAATGGTAGCTTTGCAAGGTTGTACATGTAGGAACCATCGACTTTGATAGATAGTAGGTAGTACCATCTCACATTCTCCTGTTTGGATACTATCATAGTATACACACACTGCGTCCTGTGTTCATCCCCGTATACCTCGTGTTCTCCCCCTGGTGTACATGATGTAAAAATGGTACATTTGAGTCTTCCAGATACTCGGCTCAACTGTGAACAATGACAGGCGCCTTGTCTGATTTCAAAGCAAGCATCGAATTCCAGTCCATCTACTTGTAACAGACTGAAGAGAGTATGGATAGGGTTCCTATGTCCTAAGCTGACGATCTTTACGTCCCCGTGTTCAATCAGGCTTTGTGCGATGTACGCGGGGATTGATGTCCTGACAACGGTGTCATTTTCACGAAGTTCAATATCAAACGTGTGAACCGCACTGTGACCGCTGTCCCGGACTGAATCGATCAAAGCGAGCCAATTTTGTGGTACATCATGTTTGAGATCCTCTTGGTTATTGTATCCAGGGTTCGATTCTTCAAGCTTGTATTCTTGCTTCTCAGGAGGGTGGTATGCTGCGCGGAGGGTGTTCGTGTCACTACGCCTTCGTTTTAACATGCGCACGCGCGACACTTGTACTCTTTCTGTACCACATTCCATGGGTTCATGCTCAACCCTGAGTCTTTGTATAATGGCGCGTATCTGACTCTCATATTCTCTGAACATCGGACCTGTATCGGACAGAGTGTTCACATCGTGTTCGCTATGATCACGCTTAACCTGTTCATCCACCTGAATGCACGTTCGTTGAAGCTCACTGTTGATCCTTTCAATCGAGGCATTTATCTGAATCTCGAGTCTATTTAGCGCAGTTCCAACACCACATTTATCAACACCTATGAACTGCTCAAGTGAAGACAAGTCCCTCTGAACCCTGAACAATTCAGTATTGCTAATATTCAGAGTCTCTATTTCACTGGCAAGTGTTTCCACAATCCTATTGAGATCCTCTACTGTTTTGTCACGTATAGCGATGGTGCTATTAAGCATGTTGATTAAGGCTACGTCTTGAGAGTGTCTCTCGTCAAGACAACTTGTTTCACCTCGAGCTTCATGGAGCTCTTGCGTGCCATTATTCTTCACTTCTTGCATATTAACCTTTAGCTCTGCAATATTCCTTGTCAAGTCAGCCTTACACTCTGACAGAGTTACGATCTGCTGTTCAAGTGCACCTCGTTTCTCTATGTATTCCTTCCGCATTGTTTCGTTTCTTGTGTCTAGCTGCTTGAGGACATAGTCATGATCCCTGTCCCATTCAGACTTGGTTTTTATGTACGCCATTGCAAGTTTGTCCTTTATCATGTCCTCCTGTTGCTGTAAAGTCTTGCCATGCAAATGTTTTAACTCGGCGATGACATTGATAGTCTCCTTGTACTTCGACTCCGTCTCTTCCTGGCACAGTTCTGCTGTATGCAACATTTGTTCCATGCTGAGCTGATTACATTGGAGTTCAGCCACACGTTTCTTTGCATCATCACACTCACATTGCATCCGGGTAGCCCGCGTGCTGTGGTTCTCGAGTATCGGGATGACAGCACGTGCTAGCTCGAGTAAACCGACCCATGGCACCTTAAGAACCTCTTCGAGCTGGTGCGTAGACGATAGGCACCCAGGGTCACGCGTCAAGGTCTGGACAGCGTTCTGTAGGGCCTCGAATTCAGGCTCGGTTTTTGTGGGGTCCTTGACTAGGCTCAACAGATTCTCCAGGGCAGGTTTCAATTCAAGGTCAACGTATGACTTAAACCCAACCTGAATGTACTTCAGCACATGGTCAGCGTGTTTGACCTGTTGTGCGCTTTGTATAAAACTACACTCTCCAAATGTGTCTCTTAGACCATTCCCAAGTCTACGGATTATGATATCATAACAACCGCACACTTCCATGGCAAGATCGAACCCTATCACGTCCCGAGCTTTCGTGCTCTCAAACGATTCAAACCACTTAGCCAGGCTTTCGAAATTGTTCTCCAAAGCTTCGACTGCTACTAAGGTCTCATCCAGGGAGCTGGGCATGGGCGATCCGAACCCCGGGGCTGTGGAGACGCAAGGGGTTGTGCTAGATGGTGAGGATTCCACCTTGATGTCCAAAGGGAAGAGTTTTGATATGATATCCAAGAACATGACACGAGAATTGTTTCCAATATCCGATTGAAGCGGACACTCGACAGTGTTCGTCCCCCTTGTGTGGTCCGGATGAGTAGAGCTCCCAGAACCTATGTTTGCGGACAGTTTGTCCATCCATCTTACAACTCTCTCTCTGTCGAGAGTCTTTCTGCCACGACCACCAACCTGGATCTGGGTCATATTGGGGGTCTTCTCTTCGGATCTTTCGCTTCTTACTCGATCGCTCTTCTTCGCCTTCCTTGTAAGTGGAGAGCATTTGCCTCGATCTGAGTTTTTGTTGATCGTCTTCTCCTTCCTCCTGTCCCCAGTACCACCCTGATCCGATCTCCCACCATGATGCGATCTGGTCCGGTCTCGTTCTTTTGTCACATGGGGACAGTTGCGGGCTATCATATTCATCTGCTTGACCGTGGTAGATGTCGATTCTTGATCTTCTTTCTTCCCAGCGTTCTTCATAGCTCGAGCTGTAGACCCTACGATGACTGAGACAATATCTAGGTTCCCATCCGAGGCCTTGGTTTTGTGCTTCTGCACTTGATCCTTCCGCAATACATACATCTCCGGTGTATCGGGAGACCGTAGCGCACAAGGTAGTGCAGATTCTGCCCAGGATCAACTTGTCTATCTGCAACACAGCTGAAACCCTCTTGGGTTCGGGCTCACAAACCACGGGTGATATCCGATAAGCGTACCCGCAGCGTTGACACAACTCATCCTTGTGATCACACGAGAGAGATGCCTCGACTCTCAACACCTCAGATAATTTGTCTAGTTCGCGAGACCAACGGCCCAGCGCTCCGCAACACAGGGCCGTGAGTATAACTGCCCAGTAAGGAGCCTTTATAACGTCTTTGGTAGAGGTTCCTCCTGAGCACCTGGTCACCTCTAAACCCTCGTACGTGAGCCTTACCTGCAACCACTGATCGGACGAGGGGACCGGTGACAGCTCGTGTTTGTTAACAGTTGCACGTGAGAGAGTGTGTGGGTCGGATTCCATCTGCCACAGTACACACGTTCCCCATACTGCGTGTCGTGCATCGGGTATCGCGAGGATGTCATTCCCGCTGCGGTTTCGCAACCGCTCAAGGGTTAGCCTGCTCTGCTCATGTAAGGCCTTGAACGCAAGCGGAGCCCCGAGCGCGGATAGCGTCTCGCTTACCAGTTCGGAGACATTATACCGTTCTGTAGAGTCCGAGGTGTACGAGGAAGCGACAGTGTGTACGTAACGCGTCATACTCGCGTATATCCTCGCAACGATCATATCGGGTTGATGGCCGCAAACGGTGTCCCCTGTAAAAGGGTAGGTTTGGTTGCACACCATATCAGGAGGTGTGTTCATCTTCACCCAGGCCAAGGGCGCGCTGGCTAGACCGCTGATTCTTTTCACCTTGTGCCCCTTGGTGTCAGTGTACGTTTCGGAAAAATGTTTGCCTGTAACGAGACCGTAGCTATCGCCCCCGTGTGTGTATACACCCCGGAGAACTATATAACTCGTAATTGGGACCACATCGGACTCAATGGGTACACGAAAGATCCCATCGAGACCAGGCTTCGGTAGGGTTACCGTGATAGGTATCCGCTTCTCTATATCGAACATTTGCACCCATGTGTACTCTAAACAATGTATGACATGTATATCGTCGAAACATACCGCCAAATACCGCGTAGAGCTCCAGTTCCCGTTCTGACAGGGTTCCATGGTCACCAGCTCGAGGGAAGTGCGCAAATAAAATAGGAGCCAGACTTGCGTTTGGAATCGTTTTATTTTTTCAGTGTTACAAGCACGAAGACATGAGATAATCTAAATAGTATAACAATCACAACTGTACACAGTCACTACTCCTCCTCCTCGATGACAACGTTAGACTTCTCAACAGTTTCGTCTTCTAATACACCCCGGTCCCCATTATCTCCGTGTATCACTTTTTTGCCTTGGACTGACCCAGACTCATCATGGTCCGAATGCCACTCGCTCTCGTGTTCACAGTCATCGTCTGAATCTTCGCTTCTGTAAGACGCTATCCCAAGTTCTAGGCAGCAGCTGCGAGTTGTATTGCAGTTGAAAGCCTCCATGTACTTGCGCACATCTTCAGCATCCTCGAGTTCCATGACACTGTCAGTCGCCTCGATGATGACGTTATCAACCACGGAGGGGTACACCGGCTCCACGAGAGCCGTCGTCTGCTGTGAGGCCACGGAGGGGTCCACAGGGTCCACTAGAGGCGTTGTCTGCTGTGAGGCCAAGGTCTCAACTCTGTCTTTGTTCAGAGATTCAATTCGGCTGATGTCTTTGTACACTCTCATAATGTCTCCGACAGCTCCCTCTTTTCTGCCCAGTCTGTTTGTGATGCTCAGGTACAGGTAGAGGTTATTGTTACAGCTAACCGAACCCTGTCGAGTACCTCGTACTCTCCGCATTTCATTGTTAAAGTCTTTAGTTCCGTAGTGTGTGCAGATGATTTCTTTCAACCTGGCAAAGGGTATATTGTGCACGGATCTGAACAACGCAACGTCCGTCTGATACACAAGACCTGACGTGGTTTCAGTCATACCCAAGTACGTGTCTCTCGGTGAGATCGAGAGCCCGTGTCAGAGACCTTTGGATGTGCACACTACACAGCGCGAGTGGAGCGTTTCCATGTCCACTAGTACTTCAGAAAATATAGGCTGCTTGCATTTCATACACGCGGTGTACATCTGTTTCATGTCGGTGAACGTACAGGTGTTGACAGTTGTGGTGCTGAGCGGCACCTTGATCATGGGTGCAGCGCAACACGAAGATCCGAATTTCATCTGCTCGAAATCGAATTCCACATCGATGTTTCTCGGGTTACCTTTTACCTCGGACGAGTGGAACGTCTGATTCTTTAGACATCTCGAGCACCTGAGGTCTCCCTCCTCACAAGGAGGCCGGGTGCTGGGTTCTCCGGGCACGAGGAGTATCTTCTTGTGGTTGTGGTCGATCCAGTTAATGTGACAGTTGAGCACCGCGTATAGGAGCATTTGACACTCGAGCGTTAGTTCACGCAGCTTCTGGAAATGCTCACTGTGGATAATCTGTACGGCTTCGCGTAGTTCGGGTATACACGCAGCGGCCATCTCCAGTGGCTGATCGGTTGTGTACGCGAGAGCTAACTTGTAGTAACAACTCAGGCCCCATTCGGAATTGAGTGTAAGCATAGGGTAGCCTACGGTTTTCACCACCTGGAAGGCTGCTATGAGCTTTGTGTAGTACGATTTCCTCCGCCTCGAAAAACTGAATTGTGACCATTTTATACAATCGTCTCCCTTTCCTGTGTTTTCAACGGACTGCAAGCAAAGTCTGTCATCTCGATCAATTCCTTTGTTCTTAGCATTCGTATTATTATTCAACCTCCCCTTCTTGTACTTGCTCGTACACACCGAAGGCCCACAAGGTCCCGGTTTCAGTTTGCGTTTCCTGCAGAACTCTCTTGTGCTCAGCTCTCTTGACCCGGGTTCCACCGTGACACCACTCTTAGGTGTTATCGGGACACCGCTCTCATTCAGACTGAGAGATGTCTCCACTTCTGAATCTCGAGTGGGCGGGGTGTATTTGCCCACCTCCACATGGTCACTCGGTAGGACAAACGAGAAATTCCCCTTGGTCGGATGATTCGGATGCGCTCGGATGATTCGACCGCGGTCGGATGTTTCGACCTCGGTCGGAGGTTTAGCCCTCGGTCGGATGTTTCGTCCTCGGTCGGATGTTTCGCACTCGGTCGGATGAGTCGTCCTCGGTCGGATGTTCAGCCCTTGGTCGGATGTTTTGTCCTCGGTCGGATGATTCGGCTGCGGTTGGACATTCACTCCCTTTGTGAGGAATCGGAATAGCTCTGCTCTAATGGCACACAACTTCTCCGTGGACTCCTCCTTATTTAAAGCAAGGTCCTCCTTTTGGTACCTATAAAAATCAGCAAGGAGAGCCAGTCTGATCACAACTCCACATCCCTGCATCTGAGCCAACGCGTCCTTACTCGGCAGCACAGCACTCCAGTCCTGTGATTGAAGTAGGGGCAAGGACAATTCCTCCCATAGCTCCCAACAGAAGTCGTGAGCATCACCGTGGTGTGGAATCTTTGTCTTAGACGTCAACATTTTCACTAATTGTGCCTGCAGTCGGGGTGTAGGCCCGTCATTTTTCTGTTTAGAATGACACACTGCACTAAGACACTCCAAGTAAGCCTGCAAGAGGATGGATTTTGCATAGCCACGGGACCAGACGACTCTGCTATCATCTACCCCTGCCCCGCTAAACCATTCGCGCCTGTGATTCTCAAATCTCCGGTGGTGTTGCATCTCTATTGTCCGAACCTCTTTCCACAGGAGGTCCTGAAGGTCCACGCAGAACACCTGGGTCACTTCTTGGCTTTACAGAACGTGCCTCCTATAGACGGAGAGATCGAACGGACGCTGTTTCTGGGTCTGTGTAAATTATTCACTCGGGAAAAGGTCCTCTCCCTGTACGAGAATACCCTGACTGACGAAACTCTGAGTCAAATCCATGATATGACCTACAATGAAGAGGGTGGGGAACACGCATACCCACGCGTTTTCGTGAACTTCCACAAAAACAAAGCAGGTCAGATTGTGTCTCTACTGCGCAAGTTACTGGAGCTGTTCGACTATGCCGAACTTTGCGATGATATAATATGCCAACAGGGAGAGGAGCCTCAGCACATGTTATTTCTGTACCTGATACAGTTGCTGGCTATATTTGTGAGCAGCTGTATGGAGGATAATGACATTGCTACCATCATGAGTGTTGCCTCGGCACCCTTCCTGGAGGCCAATTTCTGCAATCCCTTGTGCGCAGCAACTCTGATGAAACCCATGTTCCTTCCATTCTACGAGCAAGGGGGTAAGAAAAAGAGAAAGGGTGAGGGAAGTGACAATCAGGACCCTGAGGCGATGCTGAAATGTTACAGGTTGTTCACTGGGTATGAACTGGACAACAAAGGGTCTGATGTGTCAAGCGGGATTGATGTGAATCTTCTCAGCTGGACCGAACGCGCTGTATTGAAACGTATGCAGGGTTGCAAGACCATAGAACGTGAAAGTAAAAAACTGTGGTTCGTGGCTCCCCAGATGGGAGACAGGATGCTCATGGTTAAGGATCTCGGTTTGCAAATGATGGGCGGTCAGATAGACGATAAGGCCCTGAAGATCTGCTCCTACCTGATGTCTGATAACGTAATGGCTTACATCCAGTGTGCAGTATTTGGCACAATCTCGAACATGCTGCCCTGTCATGCAAACAGCGACTTCACCCAGGATGTGATGAACGCCATCAAGGGTTCTATGTCGAAGTTCTCCAATGTGGTACGTCATCAGAGTACAAACCTGCTGTCAAAGCTGAATGTCATGAACGAAAGCAGCTGCCTGTCTACCACTGGGGTAGGTTTCGCTGGGCAGGATAAGGGGCAAACACTCTACTTCGGGAAAGTCTTCACTGGTCCCGAAGAAAAGAGACCGTGCCCTACGACTCAGGGGAAACCGGGAGTCTTTACTTCGGTGACACTGGGGATTGCAAACACAATGATGAATGCCATGCTGTCTATCGCCCTGCAACGAGACACTGCGCGCACCCAGCACAGTTTACATAGTACGCTGTCCACAGGGTACAAGCCCGTGGGGGTTAACAACGTGGTCACGGATGCGTTCTTTTACGCTCGATACCACCACAGGTTTAACACAGGCGAATTTACAGAGGTGGCCTGCGTTAAAGCCATGAACGATCCTGGC
Organism: Anarhichas minor; assembly: GCF_050575085.1. NCBI lineage: Eukaryota > Metazoa > Chordata > Actinopteri > Perciformes > Anarhichadidae > Anarhichas > Anarhichas minor. The sequence goes on along the minus strand of NW_027466451.1, from coordinate 4,653,291 downwards.
TACAACAACTTGGTCCACGAGGAGACTCTGAACGCGAACAGCAAGTATCAGTTAACCGTGTCAAACGGAGCCTTACCCATGTGTACGCTCACCCTAGCCATGACCATAAGACAGACGGTGATGATGGTCATGGGGTTGTTCTGCGCCGAGACGGCACGTCTCGTTTACTCTCCGAAGGTGACCGATGTAACCCTGTGCAAACACCTCATCTCGCTATCTACGACTGGAAAGTTCAGACACGGAAAGGACGAGGAGAACGGAAACGTCTTTGATGCGTCTTATGGTAGGGTTCTAAAGCTGACCGGACAGGTCTTCTCTAACTCGGGTAGGAACGGTGTCAACTATCACGATCTGGATGTTATGGAGTGGATGCAAGTGGAAGACAAGCGTCTCCCCAGGTACATACACAGTTCGCTAACTATGATCGGGGACACCAAAAAAGAGGTCCACAGGATCATGAAGGACAAGAACATGTCTTACAACAGGGTGTTATTCATGAGTGATAGGCGCGAGTTGAAATTTGCCTCTGTGTTTGCCAACGAGGAGTACATGATCCACGCGCCCATGATGATCGATTCAAACATGAGGGTGTTCGCGAGCCCCCAAAACAGCTACGGGTCTGTCAAGCTTTCTAGGCGGAGTTGCTACTATCCTGTAAAGGTTTTCAGTAACGACTGCATCGCCACAAAACTGTACAGTTCCCAGTGGAATACACCCCTGATTTGTCTCACCGGTGACACCAAGACCACGACTGAAGAGATTGTCGAACTTGTCAAGAGAGATGTGTCCTGCGTGTTACCCAGGATACATGTGAACCGTATCAAGATGATAGCTCCTGAGCTGAATGAAACCGAGCTTGGCTTACTAGTGTCAGCTGTTAAGAATAGCAACATTGAGGTGATTGGACTGGAATCTTCACCACATTCATCAGCTTCTACATCATCAGCAGAAGGGAACATCCGTGTTTCATCTGACCCTGGACCCGGCATGAAACGCGCTGGAGAGGAACTTGACAGAGGCAGCCTTGAGAAAAGGCTCAGGTTCGATAGCGGGCTGAGAATAGTGGACACGGACACGGACACCGACGATGACTAAGTCTTGCCTGTTTGTGTGCTGGACATGTACACCCGAATCATTCATTGTTTACTGTATCTACTCACCTATATGACTTGTGTGGTGTACGACTGAAATAAAGAGTCAACGGAACCATTTGTACACTTTCTTTATTTTGTTCCGAACTGTGAGGTTACAGAAACACGGACCCTTGGATATAGCAATGGTTAGGAATATATGAAATGGAGCATGTTTAGGTGTAACAGTTCGACTATAACCATCAGATGACTGTAAGCACATCCAAGTTTGTGCAGGTCCTCTCTGACAGTGAACACAAATCGATTCTCCATGCTGCTGATTGTACTCCCCAAGTTCCCCTTGTACACTCTTGGCACCCTCATCTTACTCCGAGAGTCAAGTCTAGCAAACTCCTCAGTTGCCCTGTGGTAGTCTGACTCGCCACAGTGCGTGAGCTCTAGCTGCCCGGGTTGAAGACGGGCACTGATGAGCGGATTGAGTATCCCGCTGACCGAGATGAGTCTATAAGAGTTTGAGTTACAGTTGTCCTCGGGACAGGTGATCTTGGTAAACGTGCAACTAAGAGGTTCCCCGTTCTGGTGGGGGATCCTCGCTACATTGGGTGGATCGAAGGAACACATTCCGTATATATTCATGAAGTCGTAGGAGGCGGAGGCTGTGCTCAGTTTTTCCACGTGCTCTCTCACCAGACCCTTTATGTCTGATAGCGCTTTATTCCTCAGTTCACAGTATACTCGTTTGTACTCCGTGTCAATAGTGTCACTGCGTTGCTCTCGCAAAGCCTCGGAGTCTTTCCATGTGTTCTGTAATCTGGCTCTCTTTTCGAGCGAAGGCTCTTCATCGCGTGACAACCCTGACTCGCTCGATTCCGACCAACAAGGAAGTTCCCCGTAACACGCTTTAATGGCAGTCGCTACGAAGAACAGTTCGGGTATCCCTTTGCATGCCCCCTTCGGCAGATGCCCCGGTCCACACGTGGACATAATAAGGTACGATGTCTTTCTTTGGTACCTAATGGCCGAGCTCGAGTGTCCTAGCGCAACCGAGCCTCAGCTCGCCAGTGAAGCCTTAATAGAGTGTCTGGTGAAGCACCGAGAGTTGATTTCGGGTCCTAACGTGTGGTCTCCTAAAGTTAGCGCCTATGTTCAGTTCGAGCAGTGCACCCATGGGAAGTTTTCAGTTATGAGACCCGTGGGCCCAGCGATGGTTCAGTTCCTGGGCCAGTTACTACCCGTGTACTGTAGACTGTGCTTCTTGACAGAGTGTCACGATCGTGCAAGGGTTGCAGCTCAGGCTTTGCTTATACGTCTCACTGAATCTAGGGACGAACGGAGTGAGGTTGCTTTATTCGAAATCAGAGCCCTTGAGTACATGATAGACAACCTGGTAACAAGACCTCCCTCTGAATTGGGGGAGGTGTGTCAGTCATCTGATGTTTCAACGGAGACCAAGATTGCCGTTGAGCTCCTCTGGTGTCATTTGGTGCTAGTGTACGCTGGCAATCGCAAGCTCCTGTTGTGTAATCTAGAACTCTTCTTTACCAGACCCATAGACACCCTCAGCCTGTGTCCGTGCGAGCTTAGGGCTGCGCTATTTGTACACGGTAAACATGACCCATTCACTCAGCGCAAGGACCGCCGCCGAATGCAACGGGTTACGTGTGCAAGAAAATGTCCCGTTCTCCAGCCCGGCCAACATTCCAGGTCTAGGGGGACTAGAGCAAGACTCACAGCTAACCGACTGTACGAGTCTCGAATGTCCCGCCTTTGCTGGCTGGGAGTCCTGTGGATTCTGGACATCGCGTGCAACAAGGGCACCCTTCACTGGCTTTACAAACCAGAACCACACAGAGCGTAGCCTAAACGTGATCACTCGATCACAACCTCGGTCAGCGTGCAGCTACGTAGCCTCTCCACCTCGACCAAATGAAATGCTCAGGTGCTCAGGTAGCTGCGTGGTGGCGTTGGAGAACAATGTTCTCCTCCACGTGCTACACGTAAACACAGTTGGTAATCAGAAGTTCAACGCGACCGTAGTCTCCAAACATCTCCGAAGGTACACTCAGATACAGTCCAACACCACGAAAACCAAGCTGCTGAGCAGACTTAGGTTTGTCTCGGACAAGAAGAGGCTATGCTCCCAACATGGATATAAAAACACCCGCATAGAGTTCTCGTCCAACCCCAGCCGCAGCGCAAACTACACCTCGAACGCGAAGTACCTGCTACAGCCCTACTTCAGAGGGGTGTTCGAGACCATCGCGTTATCTCAGGGAACCTGCATGGTATCGACTAAACCTTTCACGGTTAGCAACGCGAACCTGACATGTTACATATACGGCGTGTCCAACCCTTTGACCGTGGTGATCCGCATGAAGAACACAAAGAAACATTTCCACACACCATTCTTCTTCTCCTCCGTCAACGTGGCCGGGGAGGAAACCAGACACCAGCTCTTTTCGTCGATGTCTATCAACTCGCAAAAAGTGAAGAACGTAGTGGAGGAGCTCCCGAATGCACTGGGTAAGGTGGCCAGGCTGGTCGAGATACACGTACATCTTAACAGGCTGTGCTGCGAGCTGGCCCAGGAAAGGCGTGGCATGCTGACCTCGCAGGAGAAGATGTGTCTGGTGTACCTCACCGAGACGTACTTCATACACGTGAGAGACCGCAGTCACCCAAAGCACTGGCCTGGGTACAGAGAGTCTGTGAGAGGCGCATTCGTTGAGCGTTACCGTAGCGATCTCTCTTCGTTCCAGGATAAGGTTCTCACCAATTACCATCTCAAGAATCACGAGTTCATTCACTTGGTACCGTGGCTCCTAGACAACCCAAGCACTCTGCACAATGAAATGATATTCGCGCACGAGGCCTACCTGAGAGAAGAGGGTAAAGTGAACGCTAGAGCGGAGCTGATCGCCACTGTCACTAATCACGTAAACCAAAACCCAAACTGTTCGCTTCACGGATTCCCAAGCTTTACGGACATTGATTTCGGAGACCTCGGATACAGCGAGCAGACACTTCGGTTGACCCTAAGTAAATCTATATGCTCCACTAAGAGCCGAGCATTCGCCAAGAATGCACGCTCATCGACCCTTCTGCGACTAGAGTGTTCACGGAGCGCAAATCTCACAAGATAGATATTTAAAGATAGGGAGTGTGCGAGAGTAGTTGGTGAGAGAGTCTTTCGCAACATCAGCCATGTCAAGTTATAACTCAACCATCGGTAACAGGGTACCCTCTCATGCTTCTATTCTAAGGGTATGGGATATAGTGAACAGACACTTTGAATCGCTACTAGCAACGTCTGAACGGTCTTCCACCAAGAGCAGGGCTGAGGTCAACATACAGTCCCAGGTGAAGGAGCTGCGAGACCTGATGGGAGCGTGTAGCACGAGGCTGACGATTATAGAGGATTACATATCGGAACTACAGAAACAAGAGACGGGTGCTCTGGATGACTACTGTCCCTCGCAACATCCTCGGTCCTCGGAACTGGAAGGGGAATGGCATTTTCTGTACATGGAAGACAACAGCATTTTCGGATACATGAAGCTGGTTCCAGAAACTGTCTCGGTCACTAGCGAAACCGGTAACGGGGCGGAATCTACCTCATTCAAGAGAGCTGAATTCACTATCCCCCCGAGTGTGTTGAGAGAGACCAAGGAGACTCTGGATGATTTCTATACTCAACCGGACAGCTCTTGCGATTACGCACTGTGTCCCTGTTGTCAGATATCTTTCACCCCCTCAGGGTTTTGGAAGCACGCTTTGTTTGAGATCGCAGAGAGGGGTAACAGAGTGCCAGCCCGACAGTCATTGGATCGCTCAGAGACACCTAGGTGGAGAGTGGAACGTGGTTCGGGTTGGACCAACCCTATTTACAGACCCCGAGGTTTAGATAGCACGTGTGAAATCGGACAGAGTCTCGCAGAAATAAACCTGAAACACTTCCTTTCAGACTACGAATTCTCCCGAGCTCTCGACAGCACATTTGAATTCTTGTCTTTACAGTTGAGAACCTGAACCATGTTCTCCTACGCGTATCAACCTGGCACTTTGCTGTTCTCTCCCACGCTTCCTAAGGCCCAATCTCCCCAGCCTCAACCTCAACCCGTACATGTGTCCAAAGATAGGATTTTGGAAACCTTACGAGAGGACATGGTGACACTAGACTACCTAATTGGAGTGGCATTGGTAGGCCAGGAGTACTCCTTTGTGCAATACAGGCCCACGGACAAACATAAAAAGTGTGCAGGGTTAAAGACGGACGCCGTTCACCAGATCAACATGTTCATCCAGACGCTGCGAGACAGGTCCATACCGATAGAGACATTCTTACATACGCTCCTCCCGTCAACCAAAAAATCGTTTTGGATCAGAGTGTTGCTAACAGACTTTACGGAGCTTAGCTTGGAACCTCTCTGGATGATCAAGGGGAGAGTCCAGCTGTACGCGAAACAGAACTTGGTCGTGATTACGATAGAGGACCACTCGCTCGACTCCTGCTTTCTGAACCCTCAGTCTCAACTGCTCTCTGCTCAATCTCACAGAAACTGGACTGAGGAATTATTCACATTGGCCAAGGAAGGTCTAACGGATCGTGATCAGGAGGATGTAGATGTCGATGGAAATGATGACCACTCAAACAACAGCGAGCAAGTGGAATCTAATGAGGATTGCGTGGAGAGGGCTCGAGTCAGACAAAAGCGCAAGACTTCCGTCAACGAGGACCATGTTACGGTGTCACATAAGAAACGCAAACCCCTGACCAGGGGTTGTCATGTGAGACTCAGATCTGAATCCGAAGGACTAGGTGAAAAAAAATGCTTTCATACACCAAATGTTGTACACACAAACTTTAATCGCGGAATGCAAACCAGGATGAAATCGAGACAACCTAAAAAAAGAATAATGAATAAAAGGATCAGTCTTTACAACAATCCAAACCCCGTCGCCGTGCGCCACGATGACCAAAAGCTATCGCTGCCATGTCCTCAGCACCTCCGATCGCCTCCGCATCACGTCCCGGAAACTCAGGAGATCACGTCCCATGAGCAGTCAACTGTTGCCGCTGCTCCTGATCACCATGGGACTGCTGAACAGAGCCCCGATGACTCCACAAGTCCTGTCTCTGTGGACCATCGTCTCGGTAAACCTGGCTCCGAGTCTGCCGCAATCCCCTTTGTGGAGGTCATGCCAATTGTACACCAACGATCTCCTTTGACATCTCACCCCTCCGATCCTCAACCAGTTTCTCAGCGAGGAGCGGCTGAGAGGCATCGCGGTTGCGCACTGATGTAACCGAGCGCCAGTTCCTCATAGACTCCACCCTAGCCCCCTGCTCCTGCTCCTTTTCCTCTTCACATTTCACATCGGAAGGCCTGATACCCAGCTTGTTGGCCAATAGCAGCCCGTACGCGATTGGGTTCAGAGAGTCCCTCGTGAGCATAATGTCGTTTACCGTGAGCGAGGCGTCTGGTCTTCTTCCGGATAGACTGTCTGCGAATGTAACCCCCGAGGTGTTCAAGAGTGTCACCAGCATACAGTGGAAAACATGCACAGGTGACCCGGATTCTAGCTCCCTCACCGTGTCCCTGTTGTTATATTGGATGGTATTGTGTCTCCTGTTGAACTGGCTGAATCCGGACAGCGCGCTCCTCCAGAAAGTTGTCCACATGCTCAAGGTCTCCTCCAGGTGGGCCACGCTGACAGAGGATGGGTAGTTGCACACAAGTTTAACGTCGGATCCGAGCTCTGTGACAGGCTCATCGCGGTTGGTCTCGCCGCCATCGCGGATGACATGGTCCAGCTGCCCGGCGACACTCTCCGCCATCTGCAGCAGCCCACGATCCTTACAATCAACCTTGAGCCGTTCCAAGGCCAGACGAGGGTGTCTGGTCACCTCGCCGAGAAACTGCCTCACGAGCAGAACCTCCTTGCCTTCAGAGACCATCGAAGCCATCATTTTACTCAGGCTGTGCGACACGCTGGCGGACTTGTGCTCGGAAACCGTAGTCCCGACCCCGGATCTCAGAAAAACATCTGGTAGCTCAGCCGTGTTCAGCCCAAACATATCGGGCCTCTGGTCGCTGGCCAGGAAGCGGGACAGGTTGTCCAGTAAAGGTTTACCGAACGCGTTGCCTGCTGCCGAGAGTCCCCCACCACGCTGCTGCTCTCCGCGGGATGAAACCATAACGTCAGCCAAGTGTGTCAAAGAGGAGCGGTCTACGCCTGTGCTGGTGTATATGTGCCTGGTGGAGGCCGTGGTCAGCCCCTGTATGATCTTGTGAAAGAGAGTAGTCCAGCTCTTGACCATTATGTGAGCTCTCTTGGCCAAAGAGGACAAATGTGAGCCCCCACAACTATCCCACATTGAGATGTGCCTGTAGAGGACCCCGTCCACTCCAGCCGTAACAAGGTCTGTCTCCGTGTCATAGAACGCTAGACATGTCGAAGCCCTGCATTCGGGTATGACTGGACACCTGCCGTATTCGAAAGTCTTCATCACACCCCACAGGGTCACGGTAGCCATCTTCAGCTCAGTTTCCTTGATGGGGTCTAGCTTGAGCGCGATGTCCCGTTCGACCCAGTCTCGGATGATCTTGCACACCACGGAGACTTGTGTCTTGGGGACCGAATTGCTCATGAGCAGTTTCAACGTGTCTGCAAGTTGATCGAGCGGAATGTTCAACACCGAGGGCAGAGCCCGCTCGTGAGCCTCTCTTTCCTGCACTGCTTCGAACGCAGCATCCGGGGGGCTGAGGCCATCCCGCACCGTCCTGAAACAAGGTTCGTGTTGCTTGTGTCTACTGTCAACGTGCTCACCTAGTGCGACGTGGCGACCAGACCTACGTGTCTCAGTTCTCCTCCGTTTACTTGGTTTACACCGACCTTCCTCATCACCCTGACACCCTGGCTCCCTGTACGCCTCTCTGTGCACGCACGGGTTGGAGGATACTAGGTTGGTTACGCTAGCTCTTCCCGATAACCCCAGACCGAGAACTCTGAGTTTCTTCCAAGGCAAGAACACGCAGGGTACGAAGCCCGCCAACACGGTCCAGCGGATCATGTTCCTGAGAGTGGTCTTGATGTGTTCGCATACATGGTTGGAGGAGTAGTAGTTGATTAGGTACCGCACCAAGCAAGTAGCGCTCTGACTGTTGCTCCCCAATACGTTGTAAAGCAGCAGCTCCACAGAGAGAGCCGGGCTGAATGTGTTGACAATCTCCTCTATCGCTATGGCCAGCTGTGGATCCTCACTTACGTAGACCCAGGAGTCTACCTCACGATGGATAGGGATCAAACCGTAACGCTCGTAATCGACTTGGTCACACTGACCCCGTTCGCGTTGACAAAGCTCTCTTTTTCTGAAGATCTCTAATCTGTAGGAGTTCCCGCTGTCTTCCAATGCAGCCTCAGCCAGCTCCTTCTCGCACCGAACCATCCGCTCTCTGGACACGCTTGTTGTGGATCCCGTCATCCCTTCACGGTGCGATCGGAGAACAAAGCCTCTATATCACGAGCACGCGTTGATGTCTGGTTAACTATACCAACATTGCTTTGTGGTACTTACAAAGTTTACCCCCCCCCCCTGAGTAGGAGCTCCAAGATGTTCTGGATCCTGGTTAGAGCCTTCTGTTGTCTGTGTAGCAACAGGCGTCAGAGTAGGATAAACCGAAGCGGTGGTTATTACCACCGCTACCAGGACGACAGCGAGGAGGATAGCGACGAAGAGGAAGATGTCACGGTTCAGACACGTGTGGTTGAGCTCTCCAATCTCAAACGAAACGCAATTGACGCGACCACAGACGTGATTGTTGCGGAAACCCTACTGAAACGACACGGTAACGATTCGAGTTTACTAATGTACCACGACAAGTGCTCAGAAGAGATGTATCGAGCGCTCGATAAACTCCCTGTCACGTCCCACGGATCGGAAGTCAAGAGGCCTTATAATTCGTTTCGTAACAGTGCGCGTTACACTAGAGACATTGTCTAACTGAAAAATGTACACCTTAACACCGCACGCTGTTCGTCCCTAGGTTCGTCTTTGCGATTCACTCTTCGTCTGTTATAGCTCACAAATAGCTCGCGTAATTCCCTAATACTCGTAGAACGCACCTGTGATCACCACCTGCATCATGAGTATGGTAACCATGGACCCGAGCAGCTACAAGCTGAAACCCCTGGAAGCTGTCGCACGGTTAGTGAAAGCTCCCGATTTCCTGGCCAATCCTACCAGCACGTTCGCTGAGTTCATGGTCGATAACACAATCAGAGCCTCGGCTACCAACAGTTCCATCACGGCAGACGCAACCGTTCTGATATCGCAGGCTCACATGGGAGTTACCCTGTTCAGACAACAGAGAGACACGAGTCGCCTGCTCGCCGGCTTTGTGTACAAGATGCTTGTCCCGGATGAAGCTGTGCCGACGGGTACCAGATTCTGCAGGCGCTACAGGATCACGGATCAACGCGAGGCTCAGCAGGGCACCTACGACACAATCGGCAACGGGGTGCAGACCAGAGATTACAGCCAAGTGTTCCAGCACACGTCCAAGGTGGTCACGATGCAATTCGGAAGCCTCCTGAGCGTTACGGTGCCCTCTGTGGCCATGGATCTAATCCGAAGAGAGTTGGACAGGGTCAGCACCTCGTGGGAGTTAACTAGGACCATTGAGGTGCTCAGATATTGTGCGGCTCAACCCACCTTGACAGACAGGGTCGCACAGCGGACCAAGACTTCCACTCGCGCTGAGAAGTTGGACTCTATATTGGTAATTGCGGAACTCATGTGCGGTATGATCAACCTACAGCCCGACTCATTCGTATGCGCGCTGGAAAATGCTCGCAGGATACTGGGGAGTGATAAACCCGAAGTCATGATCGTGGGTGACACGCTGTTCCGCGTCATCTCCCAGAGAAGCGCCAACGGTATGCTATGGTCTCAGATCGTAAGCGAGGTCACCAATATCACCCCTGAGTTCTCAGTGTACACAATGGCCAACGAGAGTAGAATCGGATCCGGCTACGAGTTCACCATGCAACAGGTCAACCGGGACACTCTGGGTGACAAGGACCTACCCTTCACCAACGAATCATGCTTCCAGGACAGATCAATCGAGATGAAGGTGAACTACATTCGAGTCGGAGGAGGCACCACCGACAAGATCCCCATTGTGAACGTGGACGGGGTGCAGATGGAGCACGGTAACAACAGAGACACTTCCACTGAACACAAGGCCTTCTGTAACACAGAAGGGTTCAAGTGGGAGTACTTCACGGTCGGCTGTATGGCACCGGCTCTGAATCAGATCAACCCCTCGCACGTACTGTCCACCACAGACTCCGACGAAATTAATTACAAACAGCTTGCCCAGAGGTCGCCCTCCATCTCGTACCTACACCAGTATGACGGGGCGGTCACAGGCGTGACTCTTCGTAGCCTGCACCCTGTGGGTAACCCAAAAGAGCTGTTCACTCGCGAGCGTAGAACAAGACTGCAAACAGATGTGAACGCGTTACTGAGAGGCGATCCCAACTCAATCCCCGTAGAAACACTGGCCTGTCTCGCGCACAGTGGAGATTGGTACAGTAAGATAAAGAACCCAGCCTCCGTACTCGAGTTCGACACACGTAACATGGTGGTACCTCGCCCACCGGACAATCACAGCGGAGAAACCGTGATGCCCGAGCGCTGGGTGGTCAGGCCCCGGGTGGCTCTTTTCAACTCCTCTCCCATGAACAACATTGACACCGAAATCGCTCAGATTGGGAGCGAGTTACTCGCTCACTTCGGTGACACCGAGCACGCAAAACAGTTGGGAGAAAACTTGATATTCCTAGACCAGGCACTCCATTACGAACAGGGTATAGAGTCAATGGCTGCATTGCGAGACATAGTCATCGCGGGAACCGACACTACCGAAAGATTTACGGACTGGACCAAGGGAAGATTATTTTGGTCTTGGTTAGCCGACCCAATTTGCGCAGTTCACATACGGCGTTTTCTTGCGGGGAAGGAGACCGCGTCGACAATTACCACCGAGGAACGTACCGTGTTGGTAAAATTGGAGGGACTGATGAACAGCCTGATTGGACTGTTCAAAGGTATAGTTGGGAACAGAAACAACTCTGTGATAGCCTCCATGCCTGCTTATTTCAATCTCGCAGCACATGACGGACTTACGGGATACGGCTACCCACAGAGCTTCACCTTGGACGAAGTGGACTATTGTAATCTGATGTACTGGATCATCCTACCAGTTCTAGGGGCTCGTGTGTACCGCCGAGAAGCTAGTGTGGCTGAGGGCGAGACTCTCTGCGAACAAATCCAATACAGAGAGCATGATCTCAATATAACCAACGAGTTAGAACTTGCCAACGTGAGCACTCTCACGGTCACGCGTTTGAATGGACACTGTGCGTTCTCCAAGGTAGCGCCGCGTGACTGGATTGATGTCAGCAAACTGTTTGAGCCTACCGCCTTGACACACAAGCGTTGTACGGACACTGGATTTAGCGCTACGTCCGTTGTCACCTACATGTGGGCGATCAGACTGCAGAAGCTGACGGGTGTCAGCAACACTCTAGCCAAGGTGTTACTGGGGTTACATTACAGCACCCTGATGACGCACAATGTCATACGGGATCACTACGACACAAAATACTACTCGGGACTGTCATACCTACTGTTCAGAGGTGTGCGCTTCACAGGATGTGGTGTCTCCCTCATGCAACAAAAGTCCGCTCTATACACGCTGGGCACCGAGATCGTCTGCAAACCCACGGCTCACAATACGCACCAGGTGCACACCGTCAACCAATACTGCGAGTCCGTAGTGATACCAGAGACCCTAGAATCTCCCGGGGTGTACATCCCCAACCTGTACATGAAAGACGTACGAGGAGGAGACGTGGACATAAACACGGGCGGTCCCTTCGACGTTGTGGTCGCAGACGCGTTCAACGGGTTCTGCCCAGAGTCCGACAGTGCGAGCGGCTACCGCAGACCTTACATCTTCACGACCGGCCGCTCAGAAAGACTCAACGGGTCCATTACACGGGACCCTATGATGCGAGCCGAAGCGTACACTTGTATGCCAACTCTACTCCGTCCGTTCGGCTCAGTGCTCAGGGCTAAGAACAAGCACACCAGACCCCGCCACAAAGAGGAAAGTAATCATAAGCTGTTCTGTAACACAATTCACATGGTTGAGTTTGAGAAGGGTGTACTCGATCCCATTGGCGACCCCTTCAAGGATACCGTGGAGAGAGTGAACGGAGATAAGCGTACCACAGACATAATGCAGCCAACGCTGGGAGTAGCCTTTTGCGGTACTTACAGTATAGGGCTGACATCCGATAAGAAGCTCATGTGTGTCAGCGATGTGACCAGGGAAACCCTGCTCGATAGGCTAGCGCCTAGAATCAGCGGAACAGGTATATTCGCCTGCAACCCAATCCAGGTTACCTCTCGCTTGATCAACCCGATCTTCACGAGGATATTCGAGAACACCCGGTACTCTCGTTTCTTCCAGTGTTAAATGTCCCCGCATCGTGGGAATATCTGATGGAAAGAAACCGTGGCGCATCTGTTTCGTGGTTCTTTACAACTAAAGTCCATTGTAGACAGACAACCGAGGCATGTACAACAGGAGCGGGTTCTCACACAACATAGCCCTGGGAGTGTGCACCTTTACCGATTTTGTACTCTCCTGCGGGGTCAACTTTTTCACCTCCCTGTACATGCACCCCATGGAACAAGAGAATACTATAACCCTGATCAGAAAGAAAGAAGAGGCTGAGGTGGATATAGCAATAAACACGGTTTCCAGGTCCATAGCAAGCTTGGACGCGAACATAGCTCTACTCGAGGAATCCATGAATACAAGCGTAGGGGAGCAGGCCGAATACAACAAGTTCCAGAACGAACTGTGTTCCAGCCAGAAGCAGCGAACCGACCTCCGTTACTTACTGGGAGCACTCCGGGGAAGGCTCGATGTGCGGAGGTTGATCGGGGCAGTAAAGACTATATCGGACAACGTGGGACTGCAACTCAGCGCGTCCGCCTACATCAACAGACAAGTGTTAACCCTGGCTGTGCAAAGAGACTTGGACGATATGAGAGAGCCTGTCACTAGAGTGAGCGTTGAAGACGCTTACCAGGACTACACTAGAGCAAAACCTATAACCACAGACCATCTTGTATAACCAAACAGCTGGCTGTATTACTTCAACATTCCCCCTTTCTAACCGTTTGATTTGTCCAGTTCATGTGCACGTGTATATCAATGTCAATAAATACCATCTCTCTACTACACCTTGTCAGTGTGTATGTAATCCGTGTACACGTAATGAAGTGGTGTACATGTCGTCCCATACAAGTGATGAGCATGAAAGATGTCAGTGACATTGGAATGAAGTCATTTGGAGTCGGAAATGTGTTCAATTACATGTTCATCAGTGCACAGGGGAACCTGGGCTCTTCTTGAACAGGTTTCATTACGGGATGACGGCACTTAACTCGTATATAAGAGTTGAAAGAAGCTAAATGAAACATGTCACAGAAAGAAAAGCTCAGAGACAGTATAACTAGGTGATACAGTTTATTGTACATGGCACACACGTCTACAGACACGTTCCATAACAACACCGTTGCACAGTAACCCTGTCTTCATGTACACATCGTAGACCTCAAGATCCCATTTGTCACAGCATTTCATTCAAGAGGCAGGGAGTCTTTGCAATCAAAGCACACTCGACCATCGCGCACAGAGAACCCGTACTCAGGTCCGGGTTTCGGTCTCTTCAGGCTCCACAGTTCGCACACGTATTTCATGGTCTTGGCCATTAATCCGCAATTCACCTGGTTCCAGTGCTTAGAACCGATTGTCGCTGGGATTCTTGTGAAACTGGCTAGTCTCATACCCATCTTGTAATAATCGCAGTCTCCACCGCTCACATCCCAGAGTAGGTTCTTCATCTCTTGACACCAAGAGGAAAATAACTTGCGGTTGGTCACTACTCCGGTCAGCAATCTCTTTATCCCGAGTCCCATCGGTACCATGTTATAATCGGTCCCGCAGAGTGCCATGAAAAACAACCATTCCGTTCTCCGAGTCTCGTCTTGGATGGCATCTCCTTTCATGCGCAGGAATAAGTACCGCCCTGCTCGGTTCAACCTACAAAAACGTCCGTAACTACCCCTCGGTACCAGTCCGTCCATGTACGCCTTACTCAACCGCTTGAGGCTGTTCAGGTCCTTGCCGTTGCTCAGGCTCACATTATAGACCGCACCATCGTCTAGCTCGACCTCGGGCACCTGATCCTCCAGACACGATACCTTTCTCTTCTCACCGGCAGAGGGGGGCTTCAACTTGGAGCCCGTTGACGGACTCTCGTTGGATGCGGGCAATAGCGTTTCAAAGATGTAAAGGACCGTTTTTTTACTGGGAAAGTATAAAGAGTGCCAAAGTTCATCCAACATGTTCTGTTTGGAGTCAAAAAACCTGGACAGAAATACACTGTAGAGAGACCCCCTGATCCCGCCTCGGTACAGGTACCTAGCTAAGGCTTCCTTATATCCGACTTTGTGTTCATCCAGAATGTCCTCAAACGCCGCGTGTTGCTCTCGAATCGTATGCAGTAGGTAGTCATCGTCCGCGTTGACATCGCACAGCACTCGGAACCTATCGTCACTCGAAGCCAGCCAGTTGTACGAGAGCGTGGTGAAAAGGTTCTCGGGAGTAGCAAACATCTCCCCGAATGTAGACATGTGCATGTCTCGACCCCCGTGGTAGCTCTTGTTGTCTATCCTCAGAGTAATACGCTCGCGTCCGCAAGCTGTCAGCACTGCCACGATGTCCGAGTCTCCGGTGCACACGGTCACACTACCTTTCAGAACGTTCGCCAACTCCACCAGCAGCATGTCTGCCTCAGTACTCCTACACCGCTGGCACACGTCCCGCAATATAGACACTTGGCTAGTCTCTGGGTCTGCAAAGGTCGCAAGAAACACACCGTTGACACACTCGGGAGGTTTCAGATCGTCCAGAGTGTTCACGAATACGCTCTCGGCCTGGGACGCTCTGTACTCTTCGTATGCCTCGTGGAACGAGACCATGTTGACCGAAGTCCCCAATCCGTCTGAGGAGTAGTCTCCCTTCGCACCGGTCACTAGAAACAACTTGTCTTTCATACCCATGGCGGCCAACATCTTCATCATGGTGAATTCTATAGCGCATAGATTACGCTTACAGAACTCTATGTGAGGTATAGGGGTGCGATTTAATCGAATGTCCCTCACTGCTGGCTTCTGGGCACCCGCTCCGTCCTTCACGAGCACTACACACCGGCTGCCTGAATTCTCACAGATGTAGCCACACGCTAGGGTTCTGGCCATGTTCACAATGGACGCTTGTGAATCACCCTCGATGTAGTCCATTTCCTTGACTCTGTGGACTACCATGAGATGGTCTATCAGAGTCCAATCCTGTACCTGGCACGGTCTTTCGATCAATTCGAACGGTGCCAGGTCAGGGTTCGCCAGCATCGCGTGGATAGCCTTGTGTTTCAACCCCATCTCTTGTGTGTTATCCGATCGACTAAGAAACCAAGAGTGAATTCAAACACAGTTTGACCCTTATAAATACCTCCAGCCACCGTCGGTTGGATGAATGAGGTTTGACCTTTGGTACAGTTGGACAACCGCCCTACGGTCGGAGGAATGAGCCCTGATGTTTCACCGCTGAACTCTCTGAACCCTCGCCTGGGTCACCCCTGAATCTCACCTGGCGCACTTCAATATGAGAGTACCCTCCTCTTCATCATGATTCCCGCAACTATCGTTTTCGTGGTTGATTTCAACACAAGGTGCGTGATCCAAATCTGTGGTGATCGCAGCCTCTAACATCTTCTTGGTGTTAATTTTCTCCAGGTTGAAAAGCATGTTCCTGTAACACAAGTCGGTGGGGTCTAACTGTAATACCGTGCTCGAAGTGGACGCCGGCTGAGTTTTGACTCTCATGTTCACACACATAGGAGCCAGACAGTTAAGCACCTGGTTACAGAAACTGGTCAGCCATGGGAACTTGCTGCGTAAACTCTTAGAAATCATGGGTCTTAAACAACTCCGTATGGTAACCTGGTTGGTACCGGGTCTGATTATCACCAGGTAGGCAGAGGACCGCTCTGCCATGCTCGGGTACGTGAGCGAGAACATCACCCACGTGAGCCACAGTTGCGTGTTGTACCGCCACAATGTTGCCTGGTCCAGAATGTCGTTGTTCCTGGTCTTGACCTCGAGTAGCGCTATGTTATCCTTTACGGTGTCGTGGGCCACAAGGTCCACCTCTGTATAGAAGCCCCATGTATCGCGGATAGACATGCAGCCTTGTGTACAACCGTTGTGGTACGTGTAACTGGGCATGCTGAACCTATCAGGCGTGGGGATGCCGGCCACCTTGAGTCCCGCGCAAACAGGAGTCAGGCGCAGAGCCTGGAGCTGTGTGAGAATGAGGCGAGACACGGGGCCCACATCATGTATCTTCTTCTTTCCGTTGAACACGGCCTTACACTGCGAATCTACCGCGATGCCTATACTGGTGGACAAACGGTTCCTGTCCCACAAGCGTCTACATGATTGTAGAGTCAGTGCATTGCACCTGGACAGTTGCTGCAGTGCTTCCGTGAATGCAGACCCCATGGACACGGGCGCGTTCAGGTTCCGTACGTACTCGGGCAACCAGTCAAGCGAGCTGTCCGGGTTTGCGTTCAGGTCCCTAACGATCCTCATAAACAGATCCATACTTATCATATTGTGACTGGATGAGCGCTTCCTGTAGTACATGATAGAGTCTAGGTTTTTGGTGATACCCTGAACCTTGTACCACCGGTGGTCGCCCGTAGACTTCGCGTACAGGGCACCGCGTGAGCTTTGGAATTCGATCGTGGGGTCCTGAAGCTTCATTGTATTAAATGTTCTAGGATTGCTATACTGTGACTGGAGCCTTTTCAGAGGGGAGGACTGTTAAGGTGTTCCTATTATTGCAACGTGAGTATAAGGAAGGAGGGAAAGAGGGGA
Source organism: Anarhichas minor (assembly GCF_050575085.1). NCBI lineage: Eukaryota > Metazoa > Chordata > Actinopteri > Perciformes > Anarhichadidae > Anarhichas > Anarhichas minor. The sequence continues at coordinate 4,636,110 of NW_027466451.1, read as the reverse complement.
CCACAGGAGCTAGGGTTCGTTCCCCTTCGAGAGAGATATGAATCGCAAGAAAACGAGCCTTGGAGGCTTGGAGTCTCTGATACACAAGAGCAAGGATCTGTTTAACAACAGAATGCCAACTGTCCCTACCGGCACCATCCTGAGCGCGGCCCGTTTCAGGGGTAAGCTGGGAGCAGCCATAGCTGTGATCACCTCTCTCATCGTGGGATTTCTGACCATCCCCAACAACATTTTGTACTTCATTGACAACAAGCACAGGACTAGGACCACAGCAGACCCGACCCCCTCGCCTCCTTCCAAGGGCAGACCCGAATACGAGTACGCGTACATCCACGCAGGGATAGCCCTGATCACGCTCGGGTGCCTGGCAATGGTCGTGAGCATAGTGCTCAGCTACTTTGCAGCAAAGAGCAAACGGAAAATGGACGATTCCGAGGGTTCTTACAGGGATCCGGTCAGGAGCACCAGGACAGTGCTCGTGTGCCTCATCATGATGAACATTGAGCTGTTCATGTCCGTGATCGCGGCCTGCATGGAGATGCTGTACCGTCCTCTGATCAGTAACGCACAGAGGTTGCATAACATGGAGTGTGCAATCGCCGTGTTCAACATCATAATCTACATCATGTACGTGGTGACCATGGTGCTTACGTCTACCGTTCTAAAGGGGAAACACGAAAGGATCCCGGTTGATGTTCATCGAGAGATCCCCGAGGCTGTGATACCCTCCTCCACTCGAGATTATGTGAGCCGAAGCATCATCAACCCTTACAATTCACAATCCAGCTTCATGTAAGGAACTCAAGCGAAGAAATGAAAAATATCGAGAGTCGTCCCTCCAAGATAGAAGTCCTTTCTGCCTAACTTGACACATTGCTTTATTAGTTGTCAACGGTTGGACGTACGAACAGTGGTTGGATATCTGAACGGTGGTTGGATGTATGACAGCGACATCGAGCTGTTTCGTGGATCACCTTGGGTGTATCCATGTGAATAAATGACAAGGAGCCAATTTCGTTCGACCAAAGCAATCATTGCCATGGCTAAGGATCAGAACCTATCGCGAACTACACGCGGTCCATTCGACAACGAGGGCTAAAAGGACAGGGGGGGTCAAGATAGAGGGACAACGCTCAACCCCCATAGTTTGTAACCATACACAAAAAGAGATACGAGTGCCTATACATCATGCAACGCAAGGTAAAGGTACTGCAGATAATACGTGACACCACCACCAACCGAGCGTCTGGATGTTTCACCCGTGGTCGGATGTTTCATACATTTGTCCAACGGGGAACCATCCAACGTGTAACCACCATCCACCTAAGACCGGGATGACGAACGGGAAGACGAATCTCAACTGAGTTAAGGTTGAATTCGAAGCAATTTGCGATATGACTGTGCGTAATGTCAGGTTGTCAAGGACCTGTGGAACCAAAGTATCGTGTTTTATGTAATGTAATTGTGTTGTTTGTATGTTGTGCCAGATACTCAATAAAGATGTGACAATCGCCATGGTGTCCTTCATTCTTTATTCATATCACAGATAGTAGCCACATGAACAGATCTGGCCAGATCGCCACACAAAAGACACGGGGGACACAAGTGAGCACTGTGCGCCTCATTCTTTATTTGAATAGCAGTCGCGTCGACGGGCCTGTGGACGGGTCACAGTGTAGACATTGAGAGGGCCGTGGTCATCAGATTTCAACACGTTTTTATTGTACGGGTATACGACAGACCACTATGGTCACTTTGCTTCGGATCACTACAACATGACCCCGTCCTTGACATATATGCTATACCAGTAGCCCAGAAGACTGTTCATTGTATTCCACAATCTGGCCACGTCGTAATCGACCCGTGGGTTCTTGCAGGACGTTTGTCAGGGAGCCATTAGGGCTGACCACAGTCCTCTCCCAATTGTCTACAGTGGGTTCCATGCAGACGAGGGTGAAACATAGATCAAAGTCTTGTTCGGGTATACGGAGAGCCGGGGCGTAGGAAAACATTTGATCACTTGAGGACCCCTGGGCCTTCCGTATGGCATCCAGGAACAGTTGGCATTCCATAAGTGTGCTATGCAGAATATCGTAGTATTGTCCGTGTCTGTACCGATCTGTCTGGTCTGTATCTCATCCAGAGCGACGTTAAGTGAGGCGGTCGCACCGACAACGGAGATCGAGTTCTTGGCAAAGCAGCTCGACAGCATCATTTTGTAGGTTAGTTTGAAGGAGGATTCCCTGGAGCGGGATCTAGATGGTTGGATTCAGTCTTGCCCCACCAAGGTAGCTCTCTCCGCCAGTATAACAGATGTTGCTTGGAATCCAAGCAACATCATTTATAACAAACGCGAACAATTGTCCAACCCAACTACCACAGGGATTACGATTCTCATCATCGAGTGGTCGGATGTTTCACCCTTGGTCGGATAAATGAAGCCTCGTCAGATAAACGAAGCCTGGTTGGAGGTTTCGAAACCCCCATAGGCTTAACACTGGTCGGATAAATGAAGCCTGGTCGGATAAACGAAGCCTGGTCGGAGGTTTCGAAACCCCCATAGGCTTAACACTGGTCGGATAAATGAAGCCTGGTCGGATAAACGAAGCCTGGTCGGATAAACGACGCCTGGTCGGAGGTTTTGAACCCCCCATAGGCTTAACACTGGTCGGATAAATGAAGCCTGGTCGGATAAATGAAGCCTGGTCGGAGGTTTCGAAACCCCATAGGCTTAACACTGGTCGGATAAACGAAGCCTGGTCGGATAAATCAAGCCTTGTCGGAGGTTTCAAACCCCCCCATAGGCTTAACACTGGTCGGATGTCTCACCCTTGGTCGGATGTTTCTCCCTTGGTCGGATGTCTCACCCTTGGTCGGATGTTTCTCGAGTGGTAGGAGGCTTCATGAGTGGTTGGAGGTTACACCCTAGTGGTTCAATATAAACCCTGGTTTAACCGGAATAAGAGTCAGTGTCCAAACGCTAGACATTAGAGGAGTTCTCGGGAGTTCAATAGCGATCACACTGTGATTACTGCGATATGTGGTTTGGAGCTGAAGGAGCACAAAGATTACGAGATCTCCAGAGAGACAATCCAAACTCCACCACTGACCATGTGATACGCGAGTCACGCGGACAATGTGACTCGGTATCGGGTTATCATCATGAAGAGAGGAATGATAACAGAATAAACCCAAAACGTGTACATTTCAGCAACCCCATAGCCCAGGTATTCGTCTACAGGTCCAAAAAGTCCAGGGAGGTTCGCATGCCATTGTACGCAGGCACCAATCGAAGCGGAGAGATCCCGAGGGACGTGCAAGGTCCAGTCGGCAATGTACTGTCAAGAGGAGCCTCAAGGAGACCGCGTCAGGAACGTTCAAGAGTGATTGCTATGGTGAAGGAGCACGAAGAGTTCACGATCTCAAAGAGTCCCGGAAGGCACGCGTGTCATTTGACGCAGGTCCCAAACCAAGCGGAAAGATTACGAGAGACATGCAAGGTAGAACCGTCAATGTGTTGTCAAGAGGAGTGTCACGGAGACAGTATCAGGAACGTTCAATAGTGCGAACAACCTGCAAAACATCTCACGGAATATAACAAACATACTCACGGTAAACTAAAATAAAGACGGATACATCAGGGAACCTTATCTAAACAGGACAGTCTTCACAGACACCCACACTGGCTGACAACAAATCCCTGCGACAACCCCCTCGGACACCTGAAACATTCGTCGTAGCCCCGCTATACTCCAGGACCTCCAACCGAATCGAGTAACGCTATGGACTTGTGGTACAATTCCCTCCTTTTGAAGAACAGGACCCTGACAGATTTCGAGAAGGAAAACCTGGCCCGCGTTAACGTGACATCAACCAGCCACACCGGAGGCGATGTGATAGGACCCAAGGACTGTCCCCGCATCAGACCCTTGTACGTAGAGCTCTCACACTACCACCACGTCGATGCCCTATTATCCATGATTGCAGGCTATGTCGACCCGAGCGTGAAAAGTCTACAGGAATACCCCGTGAGACACGTGCACTTCGCTGCAGCACAGAGACCTCCCCTGGTACTACAGTGAAGGGAGGACAGAAGGAACGAAAATACAACAAGAAGCCAAGACAAGTTCATGATAAGAGAATTTCAAAGTCAAGAAAGTAATCATCATTTACTGTGCATTTTTTATTTTTTCTCTTTTATGTTTACTCTGTAACTGTGATTGCTGCTGCTACAAAAAAATGCCCCCCTGGGGATGAATAAAGTATACATCTATCTATCTATCTATCTATCCATTTCATCCACCGGTGGACGAGGCCAGAGTGCACATCACTTCAGGTTCGACTTTCACGCGAACCAGACCCTGGAAACAGAGTTGTCCAACAGGAACCACGATTACGAGCGGGAAGACGATCTCAACAGAGGTCCACTATCTGACCGTAGCTCAACCGTTCGACCTGAGCTCAGACTGAAGCGGACTGTGTGCTGGGATTTAAGACCGCACTGGGCTATGTTCAAACATTAACATCATCGGATCTCTAATCGACACTGTCCCGACGCACGAGGCCAGAGTGTACATCACATGCGGTTCTTCTTTCCCGAGAAATAGACCTATCGGAGGGCTCGTGTGTCCGACCCAGGATCGTTTGTCCGAGAGCGGCTCATTCGTGCAACGTTTGCTCGTTCCTCCGTTTTCTCTGACCGAAGAGATCACCCTGGTCTACTAAGGTTCCGAACATTAAGGTCGTCGGATCTGTGTCTGCTGGATGGCTCGAACTATGAGTCTGGGGTTTGGGTCTACCATGACTAACTCGGACCCCAATCTGACCATCATCACTAAAGGGATATTACACCTACTGGAAAGGTTATACGCATCGGGGGAGCTGATACCAGGGGTGTCTATAGACATTGACACTTTCAGGAATTGCGAGGGTATGACAGAGGAGGACTTACCCGGTATACACATTGCTTTGAATATACTGGAAGGTCTTGGGCTTCTGGGTAAACAACATATAATCAAAGTTGGGCCGTCTACCAGGGCCCGTACCGTTAAGGACCGCGCTGCCACCACATATCTTCATGTGCGCAATAACCCAGGGGTGTTTCAGGTAGTGAGAGTGGCTGATGAAATCAACGTGCCGGTCCGCAAGGTGTACGAGGTTTTCTGCATACTGACAGGACTTGATATTTTGACAAGCGAGGGGAAAGGATATTACTACACCACTAACCTTCCACCGTCTGACTCATACTGGCAGAATACTCTAGATGTCATCTGGAACAAATGCTTGAACCAGAGCGTGCCTAACCCGAGTGTACCTCGCGTGAGAGCGGTCTCTCGCACGCATAATGATTCACCTCGAATTCCTGTGGATCGTGGAGGAGAGCTGACAATATCAGGAGGACCGCTCGTGATTGCACCGCTAATGGAGAGTGCTTGGTACGACCGCGTTGAGTGTGACACTACTCCACCCCAATCGTTATTCGGAGAGTAACAGTCCTCTCTATAAATGTTGTATGAATTGAATGTTGATGCCACCTATGGAATACCAATAAAGTTTTGCCTCTTGCTGAATCGTTCCTGCTTGTCCTTTATAATCTGCTCTCATCTGGTTATATAAGAATAGAATAGAAATACACTTTATTCTCATCCCAAGGGGAAATTTGTCGACATCCCACAGCCGGGGGAAGCAGGGCCGGGTTGTCCCGTGGCCAAATGTGTGCGTTTTCGTGCAGGCTCCGCCACGTGAGGGCAGCAGATGGCGGTATGGAGTCCATGACACCCCAAACCTTTCCTTTAACCCTTCCGTCGTCTCGAGGGGTCAAAGCGACCCACATCGGAGTCTCCCCGCTGTCTATCTCCCCTTGTCTTCTTCTGGTGGGTCAAAGTGACCCACCTTTGACTCTCCCGGCTATCTCATCTTACTCCCCTTACTCACACTCACTATCTCTATCCCGTTGTCCTCGGGTGGGTCAAAACGACCCGCCTCAGAGTCTCTTCTCCTCTCCTCGCTACGCTACGCTACGCTACCTCCCGTCGTCCTCGGGTGGGTCAAAACGACCCGCCTCAGAGTCTCTGTCCTCGCGTCTCTCTACCCTCTCACATCTCCCACTCCCGTTGTCCTCGGGTGGGTCAAAACGACCCGCCTCAGAGTCTCTTCTCCTCTCCTCGCTACGCTACGCCACCTCCCGTTGTCCTCGGGTGGGTCAAAACGACCCGCCTCAGAGTCTCTTCTCCTCTCCTCGCTACGCTACGCTGCCTCCCGTCGTCTCGACGGGTCAAAACGACCCGCCTCAGAGTCTCTTCTCCTCTCCTCGCTACGCTACGCCACCCCCCGTTGTCCTCGGGTGGGTCAAAACGACCCGCCTCAGAGTCCCTCCCCTCGCTACTCTATCTATATATATATATATATATTTATTTACTTACACATATATTCTAGGCGCTATACTACTACGTTGTACACTCGCGCATCTTCGGTCGTCCGAGAGAGCAGACAGTAGAGAGGAGAGACGCGAAAATGCAACCGACTCCGTTTTTTCAAATGGCGAACTACCTGAGGACGAACAGGGACACGTTCGACAAGCTCGTGGCGGCTATACGAGACTACGAACACCACCCCCTGAATCCCGAGGCGAAGAAGGAGATCGGCCTCATGCTTAAGAGGCACAGGTCCAACAAGTCGTACGCGAAATACCCAGAGACTCTGATGGAGAGGATGTGGAAGTCGTTGAGCGATGACGTGGCTTGGAACGCGATAGCTGACACGCTCCGAAGCCTGGACCCCGCGTTCCGAGTGACCGATCTGGATGCGCTCAAACCCGAGGACCTCGCGGCGTGCGATCTGCTCGGAAAGCCCATCGGGACGTCGCGCTTGAGCAAACTGTTGAAGGACCTGCCGCGACGCGAACTGGACAGAGTGAAACTCTTGCTGTCCTGGGACCTCGTCGAGGGTTGCCAGCGTTTGCCCTTCGGAAGGATCGCGAGAATGAACGCGGGGGACCTGTCGAACGCGATCGTCTCCGAGCACTCTCGCTCTGCCGCGTTTGTGATGCGTCTCATCTTCTCGCAAATCGACCGAATGGACCTGGCGAGCGAACTGTCCGCCGCGGTGGCCGAGTACACGCCCGATCATTGACGATCCCGGGCGCACGCGCAAACACACCCACCACAACTCTGACCTTTTAATATTATTTTATATATATATATATATATATATATATATATATATATATATATATATATATATATCACATTACACATACTTATTGGCTAAGCGATACGAACGCGGGTGTACACTCGCGCATCTCCGCTCGTCCGAGAGAGCAGACAGCAAGCAGACAGTAAGAGAGGAGAGACGCGAAAATGAACCCGACTCCCATGTTTCAAATGGCGAACTACCTGCAGAGGAACAGGGACAACTTTGACAAGCTGGTAGCGGCTATACGAGACTACGAACACCTCCCCCTGAATCCCGACGCGAAGGCGGAGATCGGCCTCATGCGTCGGAAGCTCAGGTCCAACAAGTCGTACGCGAAATACCCGGAGACTCTGATGGAGAAGATGTGGCAGCACTTGGGCGAGGACCTCGCCCGAAACGCGATAGCCGACACGCTCCGAAGCCTGGACCCCGCGTTCCGAGTGACCGATCTGGATGCGCTCAACCCCGAGGAACTCGCGGCGTGCGATCTGCTCGGAAAGCCCATCGGGGCGTCGCGTTTGAGCAGGGCGTTGCGGGACCTGCCGCGACGCGACCTGGACAGAGTGAAACTCTTGCTGTCCTGGGACCTCGTCGAGGGTTGCCAGCGTTTGCCCTTCGGAAGGATCGAGAAAATGAACCCCGGGGACCTATCTTACGCGATCGTATCGGCGCACTCTCGCTCTGCGGCGTTTGTGATGCGTCTCATCTTCTCGCAAATCGACCGAATGGACCTGGCGAGCGAACTGTCCGCCTCGGTCGACGACGTTGCGTCGGAACGTTGACGATCTCGACCGGTTTGGACGGACGTGGCGATGGGACCGGGTCGCTTTGTTGTTTTCCTGCCCTTGTAATGCTTTGCAACGTGCTGTGTAACCCGTGTTTGTTGTGTTAAAAATAAAAGGAAATAAAATAAGTCCTTGGGTATACCAATTGCTACGGTGTGCGAGTGTTCATTGTCAAAGTGCAACAATCCCCGTGTTTAGCGTTGGTGTGTGTGTGTGTGTGTGTGTGTGTGTGCGTGTGTGTGCGTGTGAAACGACCGGCGTAGGATAATCGATCGTTTGGTTAAACCCCTTCCGTTGTCCTCGGGTGGGTCAAAGCGACCCGCCTCAGAGTCTCTGTCCTCGCGTCTCTCTACCCTCTCTCTCACATCTCTCACTCCCGTTGTCCTAGGGTGGGTCAAAGCGACCCGCCTCAGAGTCTCTCCCATCGCATCTCTCTACACTCTCACATCTCCCACTCCCGTTGTCCTCGGGTGGGTCAAAGCGACCCGCCTCAGAGTCTCTGTCCTCGCGTCTCTCTCTCCCGTTGTCCCGACGGGTCAAAGCTACCCGCCTCAGATTCTCTGTCCTCGCGTCTCTCTACCCTCTCTCTCACATCTCTCACTCCCGTTGTCCTCGGGTGGGTCAAAGCGACCCGCCTCAGAGTCTCTGTCCTTGCGTCTCTCTCTCCCGTTGTCCCGACGGGTCAAAGCTACCCGCCTCAGAGTCTCTATCCTCGCGTCTCTCACTCCCGTTGTCCTCGGGTGGGTCAAAACGACCCGCCTCAGAGTCTCTCCCATCGCGTCTCTCACTCCCGTTGTCCTCGGGTGGGTCAAAACGACCCGCCTCAGAGTCTCTATCCTCGCGTCTCTCACTCCTGTTGTCCCATTGGGTCAAAACGACCCGCCTCAGAGTCTCTATCCTCGCGTCTCTCACTCCCGTTGTCCTCGGGTGGGTCAAAGCGACCCGCCTCAGAGTCTCTCCCATCGCGTCTCTCACTCCCGTTGTCCTCGGGTGGGTCAAAACGACCCGCCTCAGAGTCTCTTCTCCCCTCGCGTCTCTCTACCCTCTCTCTCACATCTCTCACTCCCGTTGTCCTCGGGTGGGTCAAAACGACCCGCCTCAGAGTTTCTCCCATCGCGTCTCTCACTCCCGTTGTCCTCGGGTGGGTCAAAACGACCCGCCTCAGAGTCTCTATCCTCGCGTCTCTCACTCCCGTTGTCCTCGGGTGGGTCAAAACGACCCGCCTCAGAGTCTCTCCCATCGCGTCTCTCACTCCCGTTGTCCTCGGGTGGGTCAAAACGACCCGCCTCAGAGTCTCTCCCATCGCGTCTCTCACTCCCGTTGTCCTCGGGTGGGTCAAAACGACCCGCCTCAGAGTCTCTATCCTCGCGTCTCTCACTCCTGTTGTCCCATTGGGTCAAAACGACCCGCCTCAGAGTCTCTATCCTCGCGTCTCTCACTCCCGTTGTCCTCGGGTGGGTCAAAGCGACCCGCCTCAGAGTCTCTCCCATCGCGTCTCTCACTCCCGTTGTCCTCGGGTGGGTCAAAACGACCCGCCTCAGAGTCTCTTCTCCCCTCGCGTCTCTCTACCCTCTCTCTCACATCTCTCACTCCCGTTGTCCTCGGGTGGGTCAAAACGACCCGCCTCAGAGTTTCTCCCATCGCGTCTCTCACTCCCGTTGTCCTCGGGTGGGTCAAAACGACCCGCCTCAGAGTCTCTATCCTCGCGTCTCTCACTCCCGTTGTCCCATTGGGTCAAAACGACCCGCCTCAGAGTCTCTATCCTCGCGTCTCTCACTCCCGTTGTCCTCGGGTGGGTCAAAGCGACCCGCCTCAGAGGTCTCTCCCATCGCGTCTCTCACTCCCGTTGTCCTCGGGTGGGTCAAAACGACCCGCCTCAGAGTCTCTCTCTCTCTCTCTCTCTCTCTCTCTCTCTCTCTCTCTCTCTCTCTCTCTCTCTCTCTCTCTCTCTCTCTCTCTCTCTCTCTCTCTCTCTCTCTCTCCCTCGCTACGCTACGCTACCTCCCGTTGTCCTCGGGTGGGTCAAAGCGACCCGCCTCAGAGTCTCTTCTCCCCTCGCTGTCTCTCTACCCTCTCTCTCACATCTCTCACTCCCGTTGTCCTCGGGTGGGTCAAAGCGACCCGCCTCAGAGTCTCTCCCATCGCTACGCCACCTCCCGTTGTCCCCATTGGGTCAAAACGACCCGCCTCAGAGTCTCTATCCTCGCGTCTCTCACTCCCGTTGTCCTCGCGTGGGTCGAAAGCGACCCGTTCTGGGGACAAACCCCCCCCAATAACGAACCATTACTAACGTCATCTTCTCTACATGTACAGACATGTGGTGGCGGTGGTGGTGACGGTGGACATCTCTCGGGTAGTTACGGAATGACTGCGCGTTTCACTGTCGAACAGGTACTCGAACAGATTTTCTCAAGCGACCAGCAGGACTACTGTGATTCGGAAGACCAGGTGGAGGAAGATGTGTCCGAAGAAGACGATGTGTCCGGAGAAGAAGAACAAGAAGAAGAAGCAGGCGAAGACGCCGAAGGAGAAGGCGACGAAGAAGAAGCAGAAGACTACAACCCAGTGCGGCCCGAATCACCTTCGCGTAACCACGAAGAAGGGGAAGACGAAGACGGAGAAGACGAAGAAGGAGAAGACGATTACCAAGTCGACCCATCTCAAGTGCAAAGGCGGACCTTCCTCTCAAAAAACGGAGAAATAACTTGGTCCTCCGCTTCCTACGCGCAACACCGGGGCAGAGCTAGGCGAAATGCCACGCCGACAACCCCTGGTGGACCCACAAGGTACGCCGCGTGCCACGCCCGTGACATCGCCTCTACCTTCTGCCTCTTTGTCACACCGTCAATAGAAAGAATCATCCTGGACAACACCAATCTCGAGGGCTTTCGGAAATACGGGGACGGGTGGAAAGGAATGGACGAAACCGATCTGCGCGCCTACATAGGGCTGCTAATCTTGGCCGGTGTATACAGGTCCCGGGGCGAGGCCGCAGCTAGCCTGTGGGACGCAGAGAGCGGCAGGGTGATTTTCCGTGCCACGATGCCACTCAAACTCTTTCACACGTACTCCAGACTCATCCGCTTCGACGACCGCGAGACGAGACAAGCGAGACGTGCCACGGACAAACTGGCAGCCGTGAGAGAGGTTTGGGACACGTGGGTGGAGCGGCTGCCGCTCCTCTACAACCCAGGGCCTGAGGTGACAGTGGACGAGCAACTGGTTTCGTTCCGAGGTACAATTATTACAATGTAACAAACAAACAAACATGATGTACTGTCATTAGCCGTATCTGTAATCCTTTTTTTTGCAATAAAATAATATATAAAAGACAATATCGTCACCACCACCTGTTTCCGTGACACGCTGATAACCAATTATTATTATTTACCCGCCCCGCCCCGCCCCCAGGCCGTTGTCCCTTCCGGCAGTACATGCCCAGCAAGCCGGCGAAATACGGGATCAAGTCGTGGGTGGCCTGCGACGCCAAATCCAGCTACGCTTGGAAGATGCAAGTCTACACCGGCAAGGCCATTGGCGGAGGCCCAGAGCGGAACCAGGGGATGCGGGTTGTGCTTGATGTCACAGAGGGACTGAGGGGTCTCAATGTCACATGTGACAATTACTTCACCTCTTACGAACTCGCAAGGCAGCTCCTGGAGAGGAACATCACCATGGTTGGCACGGTTCGAAAGAACAAACCCGAGCTCCCCTCTACACTGCTAGCATTGAAGGACAGAGAGGTCTTGTCCTCCAAGTTTGCCTTCACGCCCACGACCACTGTGGTCTCTTACCTCCCAAAGAAGAACAAGAACGTGGTACTTCTGAGCACGAGGCACACGGAGGCCGACATTAGCGAGCGCGACGACAGGAAGCCTGTCGTCATCCTAGACTACAACCGCAACAAAGGAGGCGTGGACAACCTAGACAAGGTGATCGGCACGTACAGCTGCAGAAGGACGACCGCCCGATGGCCCCTGGTCGTGTTTCACAACATCATTGACGTGTCCTCGTACAACGCGTTCGTGATATGGCGAGAGATCAACCCCGACTGGATGCCTGGTAAGCGGAACAAGAGGAGGGTGTTCCTCGAGCAGCTGGGAAAGGCCCTTGTGACTCCGTTCATGGAAAGGCGGGAGCGTCTCCCCCGCACGGAAGCCTCCGCCGCTCTCGTGAAAGCCGTCCAGAGGGCTAGATCACGTGATCAACCGCAGCATCCGGCTGCCCCGGGCACCGCTGCGGCAACGGCGGCGGAGGAGGCTGCCTCCGTTTCGCCACCCGCGGCAAGTAAGCGCAAGAGGTGTCAGATCTGCCCACCGAAGAAGGACTGTAAAACCCACACTGTGTGCTACAGGTGTAAAATATATATATGCAAAGGCTGTACACTGGCATTCTGCCCTACATGCGGCAATCGGTGAAGTCCTCGGGACGGCTTCAGCCACAGGACATGGGATTTATACAGACGGACTGAGGGCAACGGAAGGGTTAATTAGGGCCCGAGCAACCGACGTCGGGCCAGCGAAGGCCCTATTGAAATTGTACCCGTTTGGGTAAACGTACGCATGGTTGGAGGACTTGCCATGCATGAAAACTCACCAAATTTTGGGGACTTGTCAGGCCTGACTTGTCAAGTAGCCATCTGAAAAATAATGCATCTTTCTGTGTAAAAAATGGCTCTCTAGCGCCCCCTACAAGTCGGACCGGCGACGCCCCTCGGCCAGTATGTCCGATTTACTTGAAATTCAACACACATGTCCACTTGAGCTACATCTACAAAAAAGCCAATCAGACCCCTAAGCTCCGCCTACTTAGATTTTCCGCCATATTGAATTTAGTGTCAAACACATTTTTGCGAACTCCTCCTACATGCTGGGTCCGATTACTACCCAATTTGTTGTGGATCATTACTGGATATACGTCATCAAAAGCTTTTTGATATCTCTTTTCGTTTACAAGATATGGACCAATAAACTTCTTAGGGGTGTGGCTTAATATCAATACACATGACCTCTGAAATGTTTGTCCTAAAATTCCAATATTTGCAGCATATTTGCACATCACATCCTGTAACATACCCTGAGAATTGTTTTGCATCCAACCACTAGGGGGCGCTACAGTAAACCCACGAAGTTGTGGTTTTTGTCACTTTTTGCAGATTTCAGCCTTCGTATTTTAACGAACTCCTCCTAGAGAATTTATGCGATTAACTTCTCCTTTGGTCAGGATGCTCTTAAGACCTTTGTGATTAAAAGTTATCAAAATCGAGAGTTTTCATCGAAGAACCTTGACGTGGCGTGGCGGCCATTTTGCCTCATTGTTTATGAAAAAATAAGTTGTTATAACTCCAAGATACATTATCCAATCCGCACAAAACTTCCTAAATGCAAAAAAAAAAAATGCAATAACTCATAGCGCCGCCTACTGGCTAAAGGAAATGTCATATTTTATACTTTTATTTATTCCTCCTAGCCAGGTCACCTGATGAGTCTCAAATTTTGTAAGGATAGCCTTAAGACATTGATGATAAATCGCCAAGAATATTGTGCGTTTTCGTTGAACGCTATTGCCGTGGCGACGCATCATTCGCCATGAAAAAGGAAGCTGATGGTTTAGTGGGTTAAGATGCTCAAAAACTCATGGAACTTTGTACATGTGTCATAGGTCATAGGCAGACAGTGTATATGGGTTTGTGGCTTGTCCGTTTTAAATTGCCTCTATAGCGTGTGTCATCACAGTCCACAGTGCTACCAGTCCTCGCAGTGCTCACAGTGCTACCAGTCCTCACAGTCCACACAGTGCTACCAGTCCTCACAGTGCTACCAGTCCACAGTCCTCACAGTGCTACCAGTCCTCAGTGCTCACAGTGCTACCAGTCCTCACAGTGCTACCAGTCCTCACAGTGCTACCAGTCCTCAGTGCTCACAGTGCTACCAGTCCTCACAGTGCTACCAGTCCTCACAGTGCTACCAGTCCTCACAGTGCTACCAGTCCACAGTCCTCACAGTGCTACCAGTCCTCAGTGCTCACAGTGCTACCAGTCCTCACAGCGCTACCAGTCCTCACAGTCCACAGTCCTCACAGTGCTACCAGTCCTCACAGTCCACAGTCCTCACAGTGCTCACAGTGCTACCAGTGCTCACAGTCCACACAGTCCTCACAGTGCTACCAGTCCTCACAGTGCTAACAGTCCTCACAGTGCTAACTGCTACCAGTCCTCACAGTCCACAGTCCTCACAGTGCTACCAGTCCTCGCAGTGCTCACAGTCCACAGTCCTCACAGTCCTCACAGTGCTCACAGTCCACACAGTGCTACCAGTCCTCAGTCCTCACAGTCCTCACAGTGCTCAGTCCTCACAGTGCTACCAGTCCTCACAGTGCTACCAGTCCTCACAGTCCACAGTCCTCACAGTGCTACCATTCCTCACAGTCCTCACAGTGCTACCAGTCCTCACAGTCCAGTCCTCACAGTGCTAACAGTGCTCACAGTGATACCAGTCCTCACAGTGCTACCAGTGCTAACAGTCCTCACAGTCCTCAGTGCTCACAGTGCTAACAGTCCTCACAGTGCTACCAGTCCTCACAGTCCACACAGTGCTACCAGTCCTCACAGTGCTACCAGTCCACAGTCCTCACAGTGCTACCAGTCCTCACAGTGCTACCAGTCATCACAGTGCTACCAGTCCTCACAGTCCACAGTGCTACCAGTCCTCACAGTCCTCACAGTGCTCACAGTGCTACCAGTGCTCACAGTCCACACAGTCCTCACAGTGCTACCAGTCCTCACAGTGCTACCAGTCCTCACAGTGCTACCAGTCCTCACAGTCCTCACAGTGCTCACAGTGCTACCAGTGCTCACAGTCCACACAGTCCTCACAGTGCTACCAGTCCTCACAGTGGTACCAGTCCTCACAGTGCTACCAGTCCTCACAGTGCTCAGTGCTACCAGTGCTCAGTCCACACAGTCCTCACAGTCCACAGTCCTCACAGTGCTACCAGTGCTCACAGTCCTCACAGTGCTACCAGTCCTCACAGTCCACAGTCCTCAGTCCACAGTCCTCACATTGCTCACAGTCCACACAGTGCTACCAGTCCTCAGTCCACAGTCCTCACAGTGCTACCAGTCCACACAGTGCTACCAGTCCTCACAGTGCTCACAGTCCTCAGTGCTACCAGTCCTCAGTCCAACCAGTCCTCACAGTCCACACAGTCCTCACAGTGCTCACAGTGCTACCAGTCCACACAGTGCTACCAGTCCTCACAGTGCTCACAGTCCTCACAGTGCTCACAGTCCTCACAGTCCAAAGTCCTCACAGTGCTACAAGTCCTCACAGTGCTCACAGTCCTCACAGTGCTAACAGTGCTCACAGTGCTACCAGTCCTCACAGTGCTACCAGTGCTAACAGTCCTCACAGTCCTCAGTGCTCACAGTGCTAACAGTGTATTGCAATGGAAAATAAAATAGTTATAAATATAACATATGTTTCCACAGAGTGAGTGTGACAAAAAACCTAAATTAATAAATAATTGTGCAAAAATCCTGTATTTTGTTCTACTCGGGGTGATCTGCAGCACATACAGAACCTGTTCAGTGCTCAGCTTCATTTGTGTCTTGGCCTGGTGTGGAGGCTCTGTCTGTCCCTGTCCTCACCACCAGGGGACCCCGTTTACTGCAAGACGTGCTGAACACCTTCATCAACAGACCCAACAGGTCTGTGTCACCAGTTCAGTAGTTAACATGACCGTATATGTTCAGGATTAAAGGGAAGTCAAACGGTTTCTCTGCCTGATGAGATCTATCTGACAGAAATAATGAATTCATTTTTGGAATGGAACATGAAAAGCCCAAAACAGCAAGAATGGATCGACTGATCTACAAAAATATTGATTGCTCTTCTGACACTTTGCTGTGAACTCAGTCTTTAGTCCGTGTCTGTCTGGATCCTATAAAACAATGAGCCTCATACAAAACACATCACTGAGTATTAACCATATGTTTTAAAAGAATGACGACGTTTCAAAAATAGAACACAAGCAGTAAGAACATTACTGAGAATAATAACTGTGAATCCCAGCTAAATATAACTTGACCTTGATTATTTTATTGGGGAAATATCACATAAAATGATGTTTGGTAACACTTTCTATGAGGCTAATGTCTATAATGCATTATGAACATATAACGTGTTTATAGCACTTCATATTTAAAGTTGTAAGTAAATATTCACAAGGCTTTATAACACATTATAAAGTGTTTTTTTATTCCTGGTCACTCACTGACTTTTTTTGGCATTCCCATAGTTGAAATACTTTATACTCTTTTTTATAATGCATTATAATGTGATTATAAGTAACTCTAAGTGGTCATTGTTTGTGACTACATTAATTCTGCCATAACTGGTCTATGAAGGCAAATCACTGTCAAAATCCGAGAGCGCATATGAGATCCATGCGCATGTGAAAATCAAACAGCCGCACGCGTATTTTACTTTGACGAGCGGTTTTACGTCACTCCACGAGCAAAATTCACTTTCGCGCCAGCAAAAGTCGCTCGCGAAGCTTAAACCTGCTCGCTCGCGAGTCTTTACCTGCTCGCTCGCGAGTAGTTTTTCTTTTTGACAGTAAGTGGGCGGACCCAGTCTCCATTGTATCTCTACATCTAATTGGTTACAATCCTCGTCTTTGGATAAACCGGATATCACTCTGACACAGACGCTCGGGGGAGATTTTCAGATTGCAGGTCAGGGGCAAATAATGTACATTTTACTGCACGGGTACTTTTACTTTCTGCACTTAAAGTAGATTTTGCTGATAATAACATTGACTAAGGTTTTGAATGCAGGTATTTTACTCGTAGTGGATTATTGTTTCATCAGTATGGTATTAGTACGTTTACTGCAGTGAAGGATCTGAATACTTTTTCATCCACTAACTACTTGTCAGTGATTTAACAGTTAATATACAAACAGTGGTCCCTAATCTTGGCTCCAGATCTTTGAGCAGGTCCAAATTGTTGCTCATATTATATACAACTATATTGCATCTCTTCTGTAAACACAACAGTATGATTAAATATGATCACATCATGTTTTAATCAACTAAGATCAAAGAGTTTCTTTGAGCTGTTTGTCACAAGAGGTTTGAGTATCAAACACACATCGTCTGTAATAGAATGATGGAGTGAATTTAAACCAATCTGAGCAACTTGACTTTAACACATTTTTAATTATTGTATTTAACAACTCTATTAACATAATTTGTATTTCATCAGCCTCTACTGTCTGAAAAGTTTACAAAACCTGTCGGACAAATGTAGAACATGCTGAGATGTAGTGGAGTAGTGTTTAGTGGCGGATTGAAAACCACCTCTATCAGAACTAGCGTCTGTGTCAGAGTGATATCCGATTTATCCCAAGACGAGGATTGTAACCAATTAGATGTAGAGATACAATGGAGACTGGGTCCGCCCACTTACTGTCAAAAAGAAAAACTACTCGCGAGCGAGCAGGTAAAAGACTCGCGAGCGACTTTTGCTGGCGCGAGAGTGAATTCTGCTCGCGCGAGATGGAATTTTGCTCGCGGAGTGATGTAAAAGCACTCGTCAAAGTAAAATACGCGCGCGGCTGTTTGATTTTCGCGCGCGCATGGATCTCATTTGCGCTCTCGGATTTTGACAGTGATTTGCCTTCATACTGGTCACTGGATTGTATATAATTTATATTGATAGAATAAAGAGTTGTGTTGAGACACTGAGAAGACTTTTTGTATTTGAGCAGAACACCTCTAGAAGAAAAGCTTTAGTGAAGTTTTCCTCTCTGTTTGTCTCCTTCTTTGAAGCTCTACTGTCTTCCCCCTGTCCCCTCTTCTCTCCCTTCATTGGCCTGCAGTGAAACGAAGCAAGGATCAACTGAGAGCAATGTGAAGGGAGTCAGGGAAGGACAGAGAGGAAGCAGTTCAGAGCCCATTAAAGGTCTTCAGTATGTTTCACACATGTGCTCTGAAGTGTAGTTCTACAGCAGAGATGGTGTGTGTGTGTGTGTGTGTGTGTGTGTCACGGGGCATGATGAGGACTCAAACGCAGACAGTCAGGTGTAGTGAAAAAAAGGTTTTTAATCAACCAAAAACAAAACAGGGAATCCAGGGACAAGACAAAAGACGAGGGGGGAAAATCCGGCAGGAAAAGGCAGAACAGGCAGACTGGAAAACCGGGAACAGGACGAGCAAAACGGGCGGGTTGGACGGAAAACAAACAATGATCTGGCAGTGAGTGAGTGAAAGACAGGGGTTTAAATAGTGAACTAGGCAGAGTGAACAGGTGAGACTAATGAGCTGATGAGGTGAGTGTGACTGGCAGGTGCACTGAATGAACTGATTAGGTGAGTGAGGAGCTACAGAAAGAAACAAAGACACAGAACACACAGGGCAAAGCCTGATCGTGACAGTGTGTGTGTGTGTGTGTGTGTGTGTGTGTGAAAGAGAGAGAATGAGAAAGGCATAGAGCTTTAGTTAAAGAACAGATGGTTTCAGGTCTGATGGGAACAAGAGGAACTTTGTCAGCAAAAAATGAAAAAGTGGACCCACACTACATTCAAGGTCTGCAGACCGCTTGTGTCTGATCTGGTATATCATGGATGGATTACTGAACAGGTCTACCAGGCACAGGTGTAGGGGCCCATTGTGTCAGTGGCCCCGCTGGCTGTCCCCTACAAAATGTCACTAAAAGAGACACCAGGAAGAGACTCAAAAGGACAAGACATAAACAAAACTTAACTTCAAAGAGATACAAAATGAAGTTAACAATCAACCGTTAACCAACAATAAGTATTTTCACAGATTAATGCTGTCAGTTAAACAGTTAAATTACATATATAAAAATAAATAAAAAGAGTAAAACTGGTCCTCTTTAAAGGTCAGCCTGTCACGGGATTTCACGGATAGGACCCAAACGCAAGACCACAGGAGACAGAGTATGGTGAAACAGACTTTATTTAGCCAGAGTAGAGAGGACAGAAAGGTGTGTGAAGGTGTGGAGCCCGTGGTCCGACACCAGAGAGCAGATCGACGGTGTGAGTCCCGTGGCTCGACACCGGAGGGCTGGTAGCTTGACGGCGTGTGTAGTCCGCTAACACAACGGAGGGCAGATCGACAGTGCGAGTCCCGTGGCTCGACACTGGAGAGCTGGCAGCTTGACGGCGTGTGTAGTCCGCTAACACAACGGAGGGCAGAGCGGCGGTGAGTAGTCCGTTAACACAGAGGGCACGGGGGATTCCCGGACCGACGGACACCGGAGGCAGGCGCTCGAGGGAGTAGCTGCAACAGGGTTGAAGCGGGTGAAAGACGGTACGACCTGACAACCCCAGACTGCAGGACCAGAGTTTATATATTGCCAGGGGTATCGTTATTGGGACCTGAGTCTGGTGTGTCAGGCTGCAGGAGGTGATCAGCTGGAGTGGCTGCAGCTGTGTGGCCATGGGAGGTGTAGGGTCTGACAGGGATCCTGACACAGCCTGAGCCAAAGTTGTTAATTTTGGGGCAAAGGGAAATTAGAATGGGTCTTGAGGAGTGGAGAAGCATTTATTCAATGACAAATAAAGTGTACACACACTGTACTGCTACTTTCACAGCAATAATGTTTCTGCAAACTTTATATTACATTACATTACATTACAGTCATTTAGTCTACTAACTCTGTTGTAAATGAGTCTACTGAAGTTAAATTGACCAGTCCTGTCACTGTGCCGGCTGGGCCTGACACACAGTTGAAGGTTGGCAAGGAACAGCTTATAGCAGCCCAGAAGGCTGACCCTTCTTTGGTCAAGTGTATGGCAGCAGTGTTGCCTAAGGATGAGAGTGGTACTACTCATGCCACTTTTCACTGGAAGGATGTTATCTTCATGCGTAAGTGGGTTTCTTCTGTTGATGATGACAGTGAATGGGAATACTACTCACCACATTGTTGTCCCTTCTGGTTACCGGTCGTAGATACTGAGCTTAGCTCATGACAATGTTCTGTCTGGTCATCTTGGCATAACGAAAACGTATTACCGCATATTGAGGCATTTCTTTTGGCCTGGTTTAAAAAGTAATGTTGCTGAGTATTGCCGCTCTTGTCACGTGTGTCAAATAGCTGGGAAGCCAAACCAGGTTATTCCCCCAGCTCCACTCATTCCTATGATAGGAGAGCCATTTGAGAGACTCATTCTT
Organism: Anarhichas minor; assembly: GCF_050575085.1. Lineage (NCBI taxonomy): Eukaryota > Metazoa > Chordata > Actinopteri > Perciformes > Anarhichadidae > Anarhichas > Anarhichas minor. The sequence goes on along the minus strand of NW_027466451.1, from coordinate 4,615,930 downwards.
GATTGTGTTGGCCCATTGCCCAAATCTAAATCTGGTCACCAGTATCTCTTGACTTTAATGTGTGCTGCAACATGATACCCTGAGGCAATTCCCCTACGTTCTTTCAAAGCCAAGTTGGTAGTGAGGGAATTGGTGAAATTCTGTACAACTTTTGGCTTGCGAAAAGGTTATTCAAACAGACCAAGGCAGTAACTTTATGTCAAAAGAGTTTGCTCAAATGTTACAAGTGTTGGCTGTGAAACATCAAATCTCTAGTGCCTATCATCCAGAGAGCCAAGGAGTGCTAGAGCGCCTACACCAAACCCTGAAGACCATGTTACGCACCTATTGTCTTGAGAGCGCTAAGGAATGGGATGAGGGTATACCACTCTGCTTTTTGCAATCCGAGAAACTGCTCAGGAGTCATTGGGCTTCAGTCCTGCAGAACTGGTGTTTGGCCACACAGTCAGAGGGCCATTAAAACTGTTGCGTGAGCAGTTGGTTGGGGATTTTTCCTCTGCCCAAAACATCCTAGACTATGTCAGTTCTTTCAAAGAACACCTTCACCGTGCTTGGGAGGTAGCCAAAGACGCACTGGCGATCTTGCAATCTAAAATGAAGGCTTACTATGATAAGAATGCTGTCAAGCGCAGTTTCCAACCTGGAGATGTTGTACAAGCATTTCTTCCTGTCTCTGGTTCAGTACTGCAGACTAAGTTTGTAGGTCCTTACACGGTTGAAAAGAAACTGAATGAAACAAATTATGTCATCCGTACCCCAGAAAGGAGACAGAAGACTCGTGTGTGTCATGTGAACATGTTGAAGCCATATGTGACAAGGCCTAGTGAAATCAATGCATCCACTTCAGTTGAGGTGTCACCTGTAGCTTTAGCCTCAGTGCTGCCACCTTACTCCCCTCTTGATGATGAGTTAGTGCTGCAAGATGCTCCTGTTCTGTGTGCTCAGTTGCAGAATTCTCAAGTGCTTGATGACTTGGAGGAGAATCTGTCTCATCTTTCGGGTTCCCACAATAGTGACATTGTAAGGTTGATTGAGCACCATCGTGGACTATTTTCAGATGTACCTTCCCAGACCACTGCCTTGCAACATGACATTGATGTTGGTGACTGTTCCCCGATTAAGCAGCATGCTTATCGTGTCAACCCCACAAAAAGAGCCCAGATGCAGCAGGAGGTTTAATACTTAGAACAGCATGGTTTTGCTGTGCCCAGTTCCAGCTCCTGGAGCTCTCCGTGTTTGTTAGTGCCAAAGTCAGATGGAACACCACTCTTTTGTACTGATTTGAGGAAGGTAAACAGTGTGACAAAGACAGATTCCTTCCCTCTTCCTCGTGTGGAACACTGCATAGACCGCGTTGGAGCTGCACGCTTTGTCACAAAGTTGGACCTACTCAAAGGTTAGTGGCAAGTGCCCTTGACTGCCCGTGCCTCTGACATTTCTGCCTTTGTTACCCCAGATAGCTTTCTACAATATACAGTGATGGCATTTGGCATGTGCAATGCCCCTGCCACCTTTCAACGCCTTATGAGGAGGGTCCTATCTTGCGTTTCAAACTGTGAGGCATATCTTGATGATGTGGTGGTTTATTCCACTGATTGGCCATCGCATGTAGAAACCCTGTCCACTGTGTTCCAGTGTCTGCAAGATGCTTCTTTGACCTTGAACCTTGCAAAATGTGAGTTTGGAAAGGCTACTATTACTTATTTGGGCAAGCATGTTGGTCAGGGCCAAGTGCGCCCAGTTGAGGCGAAGGTGATAGCTCATTGCTCAGTTTCCTGTTCCCACTACTAAACGGGAGCTGCGTCAGTTCCTTGGATTAGCTGGTTACTATAGAGGGTTTTGCCCGAAACTTTGCTTCCATTGTGTCCCCTTTGACAGACCTTCTTAGTCCCAATAAGAATCTGGTTTGGGACGCAATGTGTAAGCAGGGTTTTACAACTGTTAAGGCTCTTCTGTGTAGCTCCCCAGTTCTGTCAGCTCCGGACTTTACAATGCCATTCAAGTTGGAGGTGGACGCAAGTGGTACTGGAGCTAGTGCTGTATTGCTTCAGATAGACTCTGCTGGCATTGATCACCCGTTGTGTTACTTCTCTAAGAAGTTCTCTGCAGCTCAACGTAAGTACAGCACAATCGAAAAAGAGGCTTTAGCTATGCTTTGGGCCCTCCAGCATTTTGAGGCTTATGTGGGCTCGACCCCGCAGCCAGTAATCGTGTTCACAGATCATAACCCTCTGGTTTTATAAGTATAAGGTAAGTATCACGGATGTACAATAGCAACCAACGACTCATGCGTTGGGCCCTTATGGCTCAAAACTTCAATCTTGAAATCCGTCACAAAAAGGGGCGTGACAATATTGTTGCCGATGCCCTCTTGCGTGTACCTTAAGATGACACCCTTATGCTGTCATCTTAAGGAAGGGGGTGTTACGTGTAATTCTATGTCCTGCTGTGAATGTTTGTGCTTGTGTGTGTGTGTGTTGTAATGGAAAATTTCTACTTAGTATATATTTCTACTTAGTATATTGTGTAAATGCTTAAGTACTTGTACTTTTGCTCTGAACTCAGTAGATCTTCATTCTTTGTGTTAACATACGTGCTCAAATGTATCTTACTGTTAGTGTAATATAAACTTGATATTCTTATGTGTATTTTATATTCTTATAAAATACAACTGTTTTATAACTTGTGTAACAGACTATCATAAGCTTGCATCATATAACTTGTGATCCATGCAGCTGACTGCCTGCACACATGTCCTCTTCTTCTTCGTGTTGGATAACAAGTACCTATTCTATATTCACATGTTCTGTGCCTTAAGGATAAAATGTATGCATCTGTGTGTCTGTTGTTGCACAGATAAAGCACTTCTTATACTTCTTCAACAGCACGGCCTGCACGGGATGAAACAGGCCCCCACCCTTGATCACTCTCTTTATAACTCTGTACGAATTTTGATCTATAGTGCACACTTCTGCAGACTCCGAGTGACTCTGTATAACTGTGCCTCTTCTCTGGCCAGAGAATAAATACTCTTAAAAGACAAGTTCTGTTTGACAATATTCTTCATTTCAGCTTAAAAAGACTCAACAGCGGGTAAAATAATTTTCCACAACAGTGTATGCTATGTGTGGTGGCTGGGCGTGGTTGGGCGCAGCTGCAGAGGGGGCAGAGTGGGGAGGAGTGGTTCAGGGAACGGTGCTGGGAAGAGCTTTGATTAGCCGCAGCTGAAACGGGGCCTTGATTGTCTCTCTCCCTATATGAATAGTAGTAGGGACGGAGACGCGAGGGAGAAAGGAGTAACCAGGAGTCAGGAGCTGACGGAGCGACGGCAGGACGAGAGACGAGCCTGACGGACGCATACAGGGCGGTGCGCTCGGGGGCACGGCAGGAGAGCGCACGGCCGAGAGCTTAAGTAACTGCATTACTACTAAATAAAGAACATTGCTAACGCCATTTGAGTGTGTGCGGACTCTTTGTGCTGACAGGATCCACGGCGGTGACAGCGACGTGTCACACTATGTATTTGAGTTCTAGGTGCAGCTCCCTGATGAGTGATTGGGTACATCCCAAGTCTCTTAATTGCGTCCCCGTTTCCCTCACTTGGGTCCTTTCCTTGCGTCTTAGTCCCTCCCACCAGGGATGCATGGAGGAAACCATGCGAGGAGAGAGGAACGAGGAAATATGTTTTAAGAGACATGAGACGTCCTTTCCTCAGTTGCGTCACGTGAAGCGACGTCTGTTTCTGATGGTGCTGATGATCACAGCTGGATCAGCTGTCAGTCGGCTTTAACAGCTGGAGAGACTTTTGAGAAGTTTGTGTCTGTTCACATGATCACTGTACTTAATAATAGTAACTAATAATACTAATAACTAATAAAGACACACAGTAATCACCACTGTAGAGGTGTTTCTCTCTGTAGTCTGTTAACAAACTGTGTCCTGTGTTCTGTTTATAAGCGCAGGATCCATTTCTGTACGTCTGTACATTTTGAAATTCAGATTGTGACGTCAATATTAAATAACCCTGAATATGATTATTGTTTCTCTTAAATGATAAAACTCATCAAACCTGACACTCAGGAATGATCAGCCTCACGTGACTGAATGAAATGATGATAAATTATGTAAAAAGTGTTTCGTCTCTCCAGCTCACTCTGACTTTAATTGTTTCCATAATATAGTTATTGAGGGAAACATCAGATCATGAAAACACAAATCTTTCTAATAAATGTAGAAAGTTGTTTGTGGTCCTTTTGTTGTTCAGACTACAATGAACATTTATTTAAACCAGATGTTGAATCAGAAAACGAATCAAATATAAAGCTTGAGTTTAATCTGTGATCCGTCTTCACTGTTTACATGTTGAAAAAAATCTCATCAGTCCGATCGGCTGCAGCGTCCAATCACATAACTGATGAACAATGAGGGGGCGTGTCGGCCGTTAAAACACTTCCTGGAAGTCTGTTCTCGTGGGTCCCCGCTCATGGCTCCTCGGAGATCCCTCCTCGATCCTCTTTCCTCAGAGCTAAATAAGAGCTTTGGGACGGCCGTCAATATGGCGGCGCAGAACAACTTCCGGTTCAAGCGAGGATCGAGCAGCGAGGAAATGACAATTAAGAGACTTGGGATGTACCCCTAGAAGGCACCTGGATGAAGGTGTGGGTTTGACCTATATAAGCGCCTCCTTGCTCCGCCCTCGCTCTCTCTCACCTTCCTGGCACCAGACCCTGGTCTTCAGTTGGATTTTTATTATTACGTTTGTTTCGTGTCACGTAATAAACTGTCACCTTTGGTTTTTGGATCTAACTTGTTGTTGAGTCCCTATGTTGCGACTTCTGAGCCGGTCGTAACACTATCATTATATCAATCTCAATCAACTCTTCAAAACAATATGTTAGGACCTGATTGAAATGTTGAAGATGTCAGCATGTAATCTAAATTGAAATTATATTACAATGCATAGTAAAAATATTCATTTGAGGGTCATGCATATTACAGAGAAGGTTGTCTACACTTGAACATTACAGACTGCCAGATAAAAACTAATTTCAAGGACTGCTTTTTTTTACCTATGTAACATTACTGACTTTGCTTCCTCCCCAGAGTCTTTGTGCTTTCTCTCCTCACAGGTTTCCATGGATCATTGTTATATCTGGACCCTGGTCCTGCCTTCTGCTGTGGCTCACACCCACTGCTATTATTACTATTATTATTAGTCACATTACTATTACTGATACCATTATTTATTTTATTGTCATTATTCTACTATATCCACTTCTGCTGTTATTACTAGTAGTCATCATTTTCCATCATTATTCTGCTTACTACTCTCATTATAGGAATATTTTCTGTCATATGCATTGAATGTGTTGTAATGTTATGTTGTTCATTCTGTATACATGACTATTGCACTTCTGTCCTTCCTGATAGAGGAATCCTCCTCTGTTGCTCTCTCTAAGGTTTCTTCCTTTTTTTCTCCCTGTTAAAGGTTTTTTTGGGGAGTTTTTCCTGTTCTGATGTGAGGGTCAAAGGTCAGAGGATCGTATGTGTACAGATTGTTAAGCCCTCTGAGGCAAATTGGTGATTTTGGGCTGTACAAAATAAATTTAGTTGAATTGAATCTCAGTGAGGTGTGACAGCATGTGGACACAATCTGGACAATTTATCAAACGTAGGTCTCCATCATCTTCCTCCTACACGGCACTTCCTCTCCTAAGGAAAGCAAAGGGAAGAGAGGAGGAAAACCAGGGCAGCTGAGACCTGCTGTCTGAGTCTTGTTAAGGTACTGTTGATGAAAACATTTCCTCATTTTGCTGCTTCAAAAATAAAAAGGTTTTGAATAACAAATATAATAGGAAAATGTGTTTTCGCCAAATTAGAGGATCAGCTATTCTTTAGTAAAAACAAGCCTACTACTACTGCAGGGAGGCAGAGTAAGCAGCATAGATAACAAAGGACTTTTATTGTGAAGAATTTATTGGAGATGAAGTCCAATCACAGATAACATTGAAGTGTCAAGTGAGGACAATAACATGAGGATACAGCTGAGGTCCGATCTGGGCGCAGACAAATATAACCACAGCCTTAGATACCATGACATTCACACTCTAGCTTAGATGTACAAAGACAGAAAAGGAAAAACAAGTTAAATGGATCATTTTACTGTGAAAGCTAATGTTAATGTTTATGAATGTTTATGTGGCCGCCGGAAGAAGGGGGTCCAAGGGGCCTTTCTCATCTGTGTTGACAGTTGCACATACACAGTACTGATCGGGCAGGTGCTCGCGGAGACTTGTATTATATATAATATATATATATATATTTATATATATATATTATATATATAATAGTTTACATTGGAAAATCCTACCAGTAAAACACCAACGTGTTTTTAAAACACTGCTATCGGATCTGTACTTGGTATCGGCCAACACGCAAGCTCGGAATTAAATCGGATTCAGGAAGGAAGAATGGCAACGGAACATCTCTAGTTTTTAGAGCTTTTCTCGTTGCTTGTTGTGGAACAAAATGATACTACGAGATGAAATAAAGCTGCATAAAGCCGAGGGGAGATGCAGATTCAGCTGATCATTTTGTGTAAGTTCACAGGACAAAGAAAATGTGTTCTCTTAAAATAACATCAACAAACTATTATAATTTTTCCTTCTGGTGAACTTTACTTATATTCACATTAAACACAAGGTAAAGGAAAAGAGCATTTTGAGTTGTACTATTAAACACAGTCTGCTGATCCAGATAATTTAACACCAGGCTGCAACCTCAAGTGTCTTAAAGCTGCATTCTCTCTACTGACCATCAGGGGGCGACTCCTCTGGTTATATAGAACTCTATGAGGAAATGACTCTACTTCTCATACAGTATGCTCATACTGCTCAATGGTTTGTTCACTGGTTGCAAAAACCCAAGTCAAACTCCAGGCTTCGAAATGGCCGCCAACTAACCAATGGGCAACATCACGACGACCACGTCCACTTCTCAAATACAACCTATGATTCAGTTTTAACATTGGTAGAATATCACAAAGCCAACAGCTGACCATACATTTTGTTATGTAGGTGTAACACACATCAGTAGCCTGGCACAGGATGAAATTTACAGATTGGTAGAATTTGTAGTTGTTTTGTTTTGTACTGCCAAATCAACCTGTAATTCTCATCTATGTTGGCTCTTAACTGACAGAAATAACTGTTCTTCTGGAAGGAAAATCTTTTAATCTACACGTACTTCTCCTTTAAACAATAAAAAGTGACTTGGCAGAAGACTGTGAACGGTGTTCTGTGGCCCTGCAGCCTCTCTAATGGCTGACCAGCCAACAGAAGCAGTAAATTTCACTAATGACTTTCCAATGGTCTTTAATTCTCCATTTAGGAGAAGAGGAAATGTCAGGGCCGATGGAAAGGTTAATGTGACTTTCACCCACTAATAAACATGCCTTGATCAAAGAACAATGCAATTAAAAGCTCTCTTTTATTCACTGGACACACACGCACGCTCACACATATGCATACACACAGATATTACAGCGACTTTCCAATTAGATTTTCAATTTTGGAACTAAATGGATACAGTTAATGAAATGGTCTTTTAGGAAGAGACTGATTTTCAGAGCATGCTCTGAAGAGAGGGTGATGAATTTACAAAGAGGGAATCATTCCGATTTGTTCGTAAATGTAATATATTTGATTACAACAATTTAAGTGTGTCGGATTAAAGAGCTGATATTAAAGATAGGGCTAAAAAACAGAATGATCACAACAAAACAAGTGCAAACTGATGAAGGGGCTGATGATACTGGGATGATGCAGTCTCTGCAGCTTTCTCAGGCAAAGAAGCTGAATGCAAACTGTTTTTAAAACTGTGGATACATTCAAACATACTGGTTGTTTTGTGAAAACCCAACAGAAAAATTGGATTGGGGTTTTGCATCTAAAACTATCAGGATCAGTGCCAGACTGAGCTGAGACTATGACGATAGTAGCCACTGTTGGATTTGAATTTGTTGAGATTAATTTGTTTTCCCGCAACTAAAGCATAATCAACAGTTATAGTTGTATCAAGACATTTATAGCACTAGTTCAGTCCTCGCTCAGATAACCAACGCAGAGTGAGGTCCACCTTAATAGTGACTTAGTGTATCACAACATTGTATTTGAAACATGGCCACATCAATCAGAACCGTTTATTGCCATGGTATGTTGAACATACAAGGAATTTGACATGACGGGAGGTGCATAACATTTAACAATCAACAACAATCAACACAGTGCAAAGTAGAAACATATTACAATTTACAGAAATAAAGTAAAATATAAAATAAAGTGCACAAACGAACAGATAACAGGACTATAAACAACAAACAAATAACAGGACTATAAACTAGTGAGATGTAAGTGTAGTGTAAAACTGTCGAGTGTAATTAAATAAGAACCTAGAGGGGATCTGCAGGGGAGTGACCGGTAGGAAATTTGTCCTGGGGATGACAGAGTCAGTGGGGGACCCTGGCTCTGTTAATGAGCCCGACTGCGGATGGGAAGAAACTGTTTGTGTGGCGTGAGGTCGTGGTCCTGATGGACTGCAGCCTCCTGCCAGATGGAAGGGGCACGAACAGTTTGTGTCAAGGATGAGAGGGGTCGGCTACAATCTTTCTTGCTCACTTCAGGGTAGGGCTGGGCGGTATACCGGTTCAACCGGTATACCGGTTTTAATTTCCCGTACGATATGAATTTTTCATATACTGCCATACACACAGCCGAAATAACTTCTATCGCTCTTCAACAGGCAGCAAAATATATTGTTCGCCGCTGAGAGCGCTACTTCTTCTTCTTCTAGTTTTACAGCGGTTGGCATCGATCTTACTGGTGCATTACCGCCACCTTCTGCTCCGGAGTGTGGATCAGACAATAGGCTGTAAGCGTTTCGGTCGGAGCTAGTTCTCTTGAGAGGAAACCCTAGTCATGGTTGTAACTTTATAACAACAATTAACAACCCACAGCTAACGCTATTTAACAGAGTAAAACACTACGACGCAACAGTTTGTGACACATAAACAATTTGTAACACTAATAATTGTACATTTATAAAATTTGTCCGCCAAACTGCATGCTGGGTAAAGCTTGCTAACAACAGTCTGCTAACAGCTGGGAGAGGCTCTGTCGCTCCTGTAACGTTACATTAAAGAACAGAAAAGAGCAATGCAGGATGAACATAGACTGAACAACAAAAGGTATTTTGGTCAGACACATATGCAACGCTGATTACCATGTAATATGTGTGGTATTTGTTATAAATGTACATTTTTACATAGAGGCTGATAAGAAGCTGTACATGGAGGGGCTTAGGACCCAGGGGAATGTAGGTGAAGGAAACAGGAAGTAACGGAATGGAAGACACGCCACACAAACAGCTGTTCGCCGCTCGCTGGCCGGTTGGCTGCCCGGTTCTTTTTGGCATTAATAAATGAATGCTTTAACGCGGAAAAAAAAAATACCGTGATATACCGTGAAACCGGCAAAATACCGTAATATGCATTTTTGGTCATACCGCCCAGCCCTACTTCAGGGTCCTTGAAGCAAACAAGTCTTGGAGGGATGGCAGATTGCAGCCAATCACCCTCTCGGCAGAGCAAATTATGTGCTGCAGCCTGCCCTTGTCCTTGGCAGTGGCTGCAGCGTACCAGACCATGATGGAGGAGCAGAGGATGGACTCAACGATGGCTGTGTAGAAGTGCACCATCATTGTCTTTGGCAGGTTGAATTTCTTAAGCTGCCTCAGGAAGTACAACCTCTGCTGAGCCTTCTTGGTGAAGGAGCTGATGTTAAGCTCCCACTTGAGGTCCTGGGTTATGATGGAGCCCAGGAAGCAAAAGGACTCCACAGCGTCGGCGGGGGAGTCACACAGCGTGATAGGGGCTGGTGGAGCTGCATTCTTCCGGAAATCCACAACCATCTCCACTGTCTTTAGAGCGTTGAGCTCTAGGTTGTTCAGACCGCACCAGGTCACCAGATGGTCAGTCTCCCACCTGTAGGCGGACTCATCTCCACCAGAGATGAGTCCAATGAGGGTGGTGTCATCCGCGGACTTCAGGAGCTTGATGGACTGGTGACTGGAGGTGCAGCTGTTGGTGTACAGGGAGAAGAGCAGAGGGGAAAGAACGCAGCCTTGGGGGGAACCGGTGCTGATGGTCCGGGAGGCTGAGACGTGTTTTCGCAGCTTGACGTGCTGCTTCCTGTCAGACAGGAAGTCTGTGATCCACTTGCAGGTGGAGTCGGGCACGTGCAGCTGGGAGAGGTTGTCATGCAGCAAAGACGGGATGATGGTGTTAAAGGCAGAGCTGAAGTCCACAAACAAGGTCCTGGCGTAGGTTCCTGGGGAGTCCAGATGCTGGAGGATGAAATGAAGGGCCAAGTTGACTGCGTCGTCTACAGACCTTTTGGCTCTGTAGGCGATCTGCAGGGGGTCCAGGAGTGGGTCGGTGAGGGTTTTTAGGTGGGACAGGACAAGGCGCTCAAAATACTTCATAACCACAGAGGTCAGGGCTACGGGCCTGTCGTCATTAAGTCCTGTGATCCTTGGTTTTTTGGGGACGGGGATGATGGTGGAGGCCTTGAAGCAGGCTGGTACATGGCATGTCTCCAGGTAGGTGTTTAAGATGTCTGTGAACACCGGAGACAGCTGATCAGCACAATGCTTCAGGGTGGAGGGGGAGACAGAGTCTGGGCCGGCTGCTTTGCGGGGGTTTTGTTTTTTAAAAAGCCTGTTGACGTCTCTCTCCAGAATAGAGAGAGTTGTCACTGGGATGGGTGGTACAGAGGCATGGGCCCCTGCTTGGCTGGGGGAGGGGGGCCTGGTGGTCTGGGGCTGGTTGGTGGAGCTGTGGGGGATGGAGTCAGGGCTGTCCCATTGTCCATCAAAGCGCCAATACAACTTGTTCAGCTCATCTGCCAGGCGGAGGTCATTCATGGAGTGGGGGGGTCTTAGGCTTGTAGTTGGTTATCTGTCTGAGACCTCTCCAGACAGAAGCAGAGTCACTTGCTGAGAGCTGGTGTTGCAGTTGATTAGCGTCTCGCACCGCCTTAGTAAACCTGTACTTTGACTCTTTATACAAGTCCTTGTCCCCACTCCTAAATGCCTAATCATTTTGCAGTCTTAGCTGTCTGAGTTCCACTGTAAACCAGGGTTTGTCGTTGTTATAACTCACCCTAGTGCTTGATGGAACACAGCTGTCCTCACAGAAGCTGATGTATGAAATCACAGCCTCTGTGTCCTCATCCAGACTGTTGGTAGCAGTCCTGAAAACATCCCAGTCTGTACAGTCCAAGCACGCCCGAAGATCCTCCATAGCTTCACTGGTCCACTGCTTGAATTTCCTCACCACAGGTTTACAGAGCTTTAATTTCTGCCTGTATGCAGGAATCAGATGGACCATGACGTGGTCAGAGAGACCCAGTGCAGCACGAGGGACGGCGTGATAGGCCCCGCTGATTGTGGTGTAACAGTGGTCCAGAATGTTCTCCTCTCTGGTAGGGCATTTAATGAACTGTCTGATTTAGGGAGTTCATGACTGAGGTTTCCTTTGTTAAAGTCACCAAGGACAATAACTAAAGAGTCCAGGTTGGTCCGCTCCACACACAGTATCTGGTCGGTGAGCGCGCGCTGTGCCTCCTGCACGTTACCCTGCGGCGGAATGTAAACACCGACCAGTATAAATGAAGCAAACTCACGGGGGAGTAAAAGGGTTTACAGTTTACGATAAAAGATTCCAGATCAGGAGAACAGTGCTACAGAACCACTGTCACATCGTTACACCAGCCACTGTTGGTATAAAAACAGATTCCTCCACTTTTAGATTTGCCGGAGAGCTCCGTGTCGCGATCCGCTCTGAACAGCTGGAAGCCAGCCAGCTGGAGCGCAGAGTCCGGTATTGATCCACAGAGCCAGGTCTCAGTGAAGCACAAAACGGAGGATGAAGAAAAGTCTCTGTCTTTCCCCACCAGTAGCTGAAGTTTGTCCAGTTTGTTGCACAGTGAGCGGACGTTGGAGAGAAATATGCCCGGCAGCGGTGTGCGAAATCCACGTCTACGAAGACGCACCAGCGCGCCGGCCCGTTTCCCTCTCCTACGGCGCTTCACTGCATGGGTTAAGGTGACACCACCTTTGACGAGAATGTCCAGTAATTCCACAGAAGTTAACAGAAAAGTTGGAAGTAAGTCCGCTGATGTTTATGAGCTCATCTCTGGTGAAAGAGCTCTGGGTATCGCAGCATAAAACTGAATTAACGACAAAAAACAACACAAAACAATGAGCACCAACACGTCGAGGCAGCCGTCCGCGGCACCATGGATTAACTTGCATATATATGTAGTATTATTGTCGAAAATGTCAAACTTTGTTCTGATAAATGAAATTTTAAAGGTTCTTACCCCTGTAGCGCTTTGTTCCAGGCCTGGGCCAGAATGAGATAAGAGGAAGGAGAGTGTGTTGTTACTGCTGACAACAGACTGAGGCAAGCTGCTGAGCTGTTCCACATCATCTGAAGCATGCCATCCATTCCCCCACAAAACAATACACACACACACTCACACTGAACCCCTGAACTCATGCAGAACACCAGCAGAGGGTCTGCAGGAGCAGCTGGAGGCCCGCTGACCCACAGAGAGAAGACAGGACAACACAGAGTCAGTGGAGAACTGGAGCGTGTGCCAACACAGTCTCAATCTGCCATCATCTTTTTTCACCCAGACAGCGGTGTGATGTTGTAGCCAGGGACAGCATGTATAATCTCTATTTACAATTAGTCTTTACCTCATTTAACTATTTGTCTTGTTTTTTTTGCCGCCTGAACCTCCTGAAAAAAAGACATGCTTATTTTAACCCAAACCATGATCTTTTTTTTACTAAACCTTGCTCAGTAGTGGTAAATGGTATATGGACTGTACTTTTATAGCTTTTATAGTCTTCTGACCACTCGCCTTATGCATAATATCTTGACCCAGAAGGTCCATCGTTGTAACACGTGGTTAACGTATCACAAAACTACTTGGTCTCTTAAGTTACTTAAGCTATGGATGCAACGTCATGTGACGTGATCAAAGCAGTGAGACCAGTTGTAGTGCCCCACTGTCCCCAAAGTTTCCACTCCAAAGATTTGAAACTCAACACCGCTCATAGTTGAGTTTATCAGCTTAATGATGAAGAAAGAAAATACTGAAATAACATGCAAATTCCATTATAAAGAAATTAAAATATCCTGTTTTTAAAAAACGTCATAGGCTGTTCTACCCCACCCGACTCTGTTGGTAGATATGTGTGTGTGTGTGTGTGTGTGTGTGTGTGTAATAGTAAATTGCTGACTTCATTAAGGCAGGCTTCCTCTCCTCACTCATTTAATTACTAGAGAAAAGGTTAGTGCCACAATGCAATTTACCAAATGTGATTTCTTAGCAGCTATTAACTGTGTGTGTGTCTATGTGTGTAGTGATGGAGAGGGGGTGGGGTAGGAGGAAGGCAGGGTTTGTGCTCTGTGTAAGTGTTTGTGTGTTTCAATTCTCCAAGTTCACAGGCCGCCATTTACTGTTCTTTAGCAGGGTTTTCTAGTTTAGACTATTTGTAGAATGCACACATAACTCAGGTAACCAGTACCTGTCCCTTTGTTTGGCAGTAATTAATCAGAGCAGCATGTTCAGAAATGAAAAAAAAAAAAAGTTTAGAAAAGTCGAGACAAACAGCTCAGTCGGTTACAGTCAGGTGGGATGTGTGAGGAAAACATCAGCGCACAGCTACAAGAGCAATCAGACACCATGCTAAAGGTTTGATACTTTGGGGGACTGTGGCTAAGTAGATGTCGTTGTTTCCTTGACTAAGACACTTAACCCCAAAATTGCTCCCGCATGTGCCTACGGTGTGGGAATGTTAGATAGTCTGATGGGCAGGTGGCATGGTAGCCCCTTCCATCGGTGTATGAATGAGTGTGAATGGCGGAATGATGACAAGTAGTGTTAAAGCGCTTTGAGTGGGAAAGACTAGAAAAGAGATATACAAGTACAGTCCATTTACCAACAAAACTGTGCACTTGAGCTAGAGTCCAAGTCAAGTCTTAGGTCACAGGTCCAAGTCTCAAGTCTTTGAACTAGAGTCCAAGTAAAGTCTCAAATCTTTGAGCTAGAGTCCAAGTCTCAAGTCTTTGAGCTAGAATCCAAGTCAAATCTCAAGTCATTGAGCTAGAATGCAAGTCAAGTCTCAAGTCTTTGAGCTAGTCAAGGTCAAGTCTCAAGTCTTTGAGCTAGAGTCAATGTCAAGTATCAAGTCTTTGAACTAGAGTCCAAGTCAAGTCTCAAGTCTTTGAACTAGAGTCCAAGTCAAGTCTCAAGTCTTTGAGCTAGAATCCAAGTTAAGTCTCAAGTCATTGAGCTAGAGTCAAGGTCAAGTCTCAAGTCTAGAGTCAAGGTCAAGTCTCAAGTCTTTGAGCTAGAGACCAAGTCAGACCGAGTCTCCAAATCTCCCTATTCTGTGTCATCTGCTTAACGTTACTCAATAGCCCTTTTACAAATTTGCTTGCCAAGCTTTGCTGTTGTACCAAACCCTCACTGGTTGTAACTCATGATGCTTTGTCAAGGAAAACATAATAAAAAACTATTTTCAACATATAATTAATAATAATAATAATAATGATTAACCTTTAATATGTTGGAAATATTGGTCAACCCTGTCTCCTGGAAATTATGTTGATTTTCATCAGTAAATATTTTTTGGGAGTAAATTGTATTGTGTTGGAGCTTTTTAACATTATAAAGTTTCCCAACCGGTGTTAAACCTACGACGGCTATGCTTGTGGGAGCTGTCCAGGGTACTCCATATTTGACTCCTCCTTGTTTTTTATTGTAGTAGAATGCAGGAATTCATGATTAAAGTTATTGTAAAAAGCCCATCTGCCCCCTTTAACTCAGATAGTTTTACAAGTGTACTGTGAAGACAGATATAACAAGCTTTTCTTTTAAGGCCAAATTACTGTTTTATCAAATCGGTTTCTTAAACAGATCAACAAAGATTACAGCAATTCTCATGTGCATCATAGCAATAGGACTACGGAAGGTATGTGATTTCTTACAGGCTTGTGGGTGAGTATACAGTCATTAACTCTTCACACCAAGTTGCCACAAGTGTCAAACCTCTTTCTATTGGCAACCGAAACTCAGGGACTGGAGAAGTGGAACACCATCCTTGCCACACCGAGCAAGTCAAGCCTACTACTGCTACTAGTATATATTCCATAGCAAGTGCCTCGGTAGGCAGCACAGCAGGGTCTATTTTATTGCGAACTTTATTATTTATTAATTAAAAAGTATTTGAATTGGAATATGTCTTTAACTTTTGTATTGCTATTCTTGATGATCGTTTTTACAAAAGCACTAGCTGTGCTAGGCCGTGGTATGCTGTGATTATACCAGAGCTGAGGGGCGTCGTTCGGCCTGACGCAAAACAGAGCGGATTATATGCTAATTAGAATTAACAGATAATAAATATAATACATTTTTAACTGCAGGCAGGAAGGTATTCTTATATGTTAGGGTTAGGCCTGTTGAAAGGATTGTTGGAGGATTTGGCACCTTCATCATGCTATACACACACAGCAGTAAACTATGAAAGACTATAAAAATATTCCTTCAAATTTCATGCATATCAAATGTTTTTTAACCCTCTTGCTGTAAACATCTGCATTTAAAAAAGAAGAAAAAACCTCACATCAATTGGAACATTTTCTGCGATGTGGCCCCTCAGCCCCCTTCTCCGGTCCTGTTAGCGTGTCAGGGTCTTTATCAGCTAATTGTTAATCATTGACCTGCAGTAAGCCGTTAATTGCGAATCTGCGAATTAAAGATAATAGTCATTAGAGCGAGGAGAGAGATCACCCATCACACTGAGACAGTAGATGTCACAGCTCCATAGATGAATGATGTCTCTCTCATTGTCAACAGCACGACGGCACAGACCACGAAAGAAGGAAATGGATGAAGATGGCCCCTCACTCTGCAGCTGCTTTTCAGTAAGAAGGATCAGCAAATAGCCAGATGAATATATATATATATATATATATATATATATATATATGTATACACATGTATATATATATATATATATGTATATATATATATATATATATATATATATATACATACATACATACATGTGTATACACTTTTTATCATATCAAATCACACTTTTCTTTATTCGTTACATTGTATTTGTTTTTATTGTACTTTGATTTTAATGAATTCTACTCTTTTTTCCTTCATTAAAGTGCCTTGTTTTAAGCTTGTATTGTTATAAATTGTACAGGAGAGTCATGGGATCACTCACGTGTGTGCGTGTGTCTGTGAGTGAGTGTGAACCTCTGTGTCTATCCACAGCTGTTTAAAGCTAATCTATATTAATAATATTTTGGGTGGCCAGTTTCATGCTCAAGGACCTCTCGTGGTTGCGGTGACTCACACTTTCTCAAAACACCTTTTGTTGCATGTTTTACTGTGCCATTAACTTCCTGCTCACTCCTCAATCACTACTCTTATCAGGCCCCCAAATGGCTAATGATAACAAATGCATCGCCAACCCCAAGCCACTACTCTGCACCCAGAAACTCAGTGTGGAAAAATACGTTGCTGACATTTAGTGTTTTGGACGGTGTGTTTGGCTAAAGTTTAACGGAACTAGTAATCAGTATGTAAGCCGATGCCAACCCTCTGGTTCCCCCTCAGGTTAACACGTTAGCTCTGTCAGCACTATTGCCATTCTTAACGCTGTTCGCTCTGTTAGTACCCTAAACTGCTCGCCGCCGCCCACTTGCTCAGCCATCTCCATGTTGAGATCCGTGTGCAGTGGGCCAATCACACATCACATTAAATTGAAAAACGTTTGAGGTGTACAGCTGCAAGAAGAAACATACAAATTGTTGTTTTTTTCTAGATAGTTCTTCGTTCTGGGTTCGGTCAATACTAAAAATGTCCCGAGTACCAATACTCATAAGTTACTGTACTTACTGCAGTTGTGTGCTCTGTTTTTCCGTACAGTAAGAGAGTAGCGAATCTCAGGTGCACTCACTCAAAATAAAGTTGGTTTAGATATACGTTTTGTCTATAATCACTAAATCACTGCCATCTGTACACTGTGCATGGCTGCACATTGTAACCAGTAAAGTCACACTCATGGTAAAACATGAACATGACTGTATTTCCCCACCCTCAGAAAAATAAAGGCCAACCTTGACTGCATTAAAACGTATCTAACATGGGTGATTCAATTATTAAAGCCCTGTCTTTTGTGATGATTTGAGTTATTTTTATGAATGGCATTCATTTTCTAAATGATGATATATAAATCCAAAACTGCAATGTCTTCAGCTGACCACACCAGTAACCAATTTACATTAATGGTCCAATCTGACCTCAAGTGACTCCTACTCATATTCATACGGACTGGGTTTAATACGCCAATTTGATCCTGTTTTCACTCAAGAGGGATTAGCAACACTAATATCACATAAATGATATTAGCAATTGACTGGGTGATTGCATGGCTGTCTACATTTTTAAAGACGGGGCACCAATAATCAAATTACTTTTCCGGGTCAGTCTGATTTGATTAGGCTCATATTTCATAGATCTTCATGAATATTAATATGACTATATATTTTTCTGACTGTATGACATAAACCCTGGACAGCACAGCATGTAGGAATAATACATATTTAAATAGGGGCTGGGCTATGTGACGACAGCTCTGCAGCTCTAAATATTGTCTTTCTGTTGAAATTAACTTGGATAGTTGCAACTGGGATGTTGGAGAGAAGCAAGTTCAAATTCACTTTGACCCATCTTTGTAAATCTCCGAGATGGAAATCAAGTCAAAGGAAAGGATAAATACAAAGCTCAGTCCACCCTCAAATAGACTGGAAGTTTTACCACGAGCATCGACCCGGCCATCAGCTCAACCAGCTCTACATTCTCCAGTGATGAGCACACACTCGCTTTATGTCTTCACTTCAAGAAGGTCAAACAAAGAAAGTTGTTACACTTGTCTTTTCAAAGTAACTATTGTGATCAGATGCACCACATACGTGTCCACACCCCAATGCCACCTTGATTGGATGGTGATCGGATTTATTTCGTGGTCAAAGTGGCGACGGTAAAAACGGTGGATAATCACATTTAATTTCCTATAATTTCCTCATAATAAAAGTAATTTTTGCTGCTCACTCTTCCGCCACAGCATCACTAGACATGTTGTTTTATGATCTAATTTTGTGTTAAACACATTTCATTTCCTGTACCCAACTTGGCATGTGGTCTGTCTGATTGGATCCATATGCAAGTAAGATCCTATCTCAGAGTGTTCGACAGTCAATGTGTCCCGGCATGATTGAATGAGAAACGTTGCTTTGCAAAGACAAGTGTAACCAAGATAGACATTTGAGAACAAATGGAATGTATTTTGGAAGTCTCACAGAAGGACACATGAGCAAAGATTGCAAAAGGCTCCTGACGAGTGTAACAAACCACACCCAGGAGTTCTTCATATACAGTACAAGGAGAAAATGAAAAGCCCAGGGACACGGCAATGTCCAGCAGATGGAGCCACAAGCAGTCAACCTGTAAACTACCAATCGTGTAGCCATACTGGGGTCGTTAAGAATGACTGAGAACTGTCCATTGTTCCTGTCCAAATCAAAAGCAGCAAAAGTGATCATAATAAAATATATTCCTTTCTCGACCCTGGCAGTACCGATCATTAATGTCAAACTTAAACATTAAAGGCAGAAAAACTAGCATTTTGTTGCAAACTATGACCCGAGATAAGTTTGTACCATCTCACCATGTCCAACATTCTCACACGTAGGCTTACTTAGTTTTTAGGTTTAAGATCCAGCAAAATGACTTGGTTAGGCTCAGGAGAAGATCATGGTTGGGGTTAAAATGAGTAAGTTCACTTGTTTGGTAACTGGCATTCGTACAGTATGGAAGTTACGTAACGAAAGTAAGTGAAGTGAAAGTCGCTGCCTCTCACCAACCCTTCTCGCTCTTTACACAATGGCAGCTGCTCAAACCTTCTAATAATGATGCGATTGGGTTGACCTTAAAGTAAGTTGAATGCCCAGTGCATCTCCTACCGCCGGTAAAAGGTGCACTCGTGAGAGTGACGGGTTGGTGGGGAACAGTCCATCAGTGAAAAAACAAGGGGTCTGGACAAAAAAGACTGAACAGCCAAACCACTCTACATTTGACCAAAACCTTGCTGTATAGACAAGAAGAGGTCAAACGTCATTGACCAGGAGTCCAGAGAAAAGATCAAGGAAGACATTCAACCACACCAGAGACCATCTTTGAACAAGAGTCACCATCTCTCATCTGAATATGGCAAGAACTTATTTTCCGTGGTACAGCACAACAATCAGTGAATGAACGAAAGTGAAAGAAATTTCCTGAGAGTGACACAATCAAGCAGTGTGTGGGTGTGTGTGTGTGTGTGTGGGTATGTGTGTGTGTGTGTGTGTATGTGTGTGGGTATGTGCGCTGCTGCTGGGTTAAGGACTTACAAAAGCAAGTCAAGGGCTAGGCTCCAACTCACAATATTGTAAAGACAAACTCCAGCCCCTCCCTCCTTGAAATAATGACTGTCCATTTAGATGATTACCTGTAATTACTTGTTAGCTGTCAGCATCTGACAGAAACTCAGCATCTGAGACATGAGGAGGAGGACGGGGAGGACATGGAGGTGGAGGAAGGTAGAATCGGACGAAAAGTTGAAAGGGGGTGGAGGTGTTCGGTGCAGAGATGACAGAGGCAGGAGGACAAAGAGGAGAGAGTGAAGAAAAGGAGGTGGGGGGGTAGAAGGGGATGGAGGACAGAGAGCAGAGTGTTGACATGTGTTTCTGTCAGCCAGGGTCAAGCGGCTGCTGTATCTTTTCTTTCAGCTGCTGTCCATCAGAAAGTGCTAGTGAATTAATCTCCTCTTCATTTGCAGAGATGAAGCAGACCTCTGACAGCAGCTGTAATTGCAGGACTACTGATCTGCTCCCTGATGACAGTGATGCTGTTTTTTTTTCACAAGTCATGAGACAGTGAGGTGGTACTTAGATATTTCCTGTTGCTACAAGCACTCACTGCTGTGATGTTGTTGATGCATGTTGAGCTACAATTCTCCTATCATAATTAGTATGATAAATTGTCATATAAAAGACGACATTCAAATAATGTCAGTCTCGAAAAATAGCTCCGGGATGTGACCGGCTTGGACAAATAACTGCTGGCCCCGAAAGGTATCGGTAGAAAAAACATTGAAGTTGAATGGGACAACTTGTAGATTTAGTATAATGTCCACAGTCACGTCATACTGACCGCTCTGTCGTTCTTTTGTTCCGTGTTGAGTTTGAACTTACTGAATATATTTAAAATTAAATGTAGAAACATAGACTACAGTATGTAATAACTGCTAATAATATAATGACAAAAATATAAAAACTGGTAAAAAAAAACACATTTTAAACCCTTAAACTTTATTTCAATCGTCATACATACAAGTACAAACATAACATTTGACCTCTGCATTTAACCCCTCCTAAGCATGAGTAGCATTAGGTTGCTGTGAAGCACCCGGGGAGCAACTGCAGATCTCATTGCTGCATTTGACACATTCAAACATATTACTACTGGGTTGGACTTTCTGGCACAGTACTAAACCAGTTTTGTATCCTACTAGCAGGATGGGGGCTAATTTGTGACTACAGGTAATTACATATCTGGGTGGTCAAATATGACTCGCTGCGTTCCCCAAGGCTTCATTCTGGGGCCTCTTCTGTTTGACATCGACATGCTTTCACTAGGGACTATGGTGCAATACGTGCACTTAGTAAATGCATTGAACAAATCAACGAGTCGATGCCCCAGAATTTTCTTTAATTAAATAAAAACAAAACTGTGGTAGTTGTTTTTGTAGCCAAGGAGGAACTATCACAAGTCAGAGCTCAGCTTCAATCAGTAATGTTAAAAACCACAGATCAAGCCAGAGATCTTCAAGACTCAGACCTGAATTTCAACAGCTCCATTAAGACATTAAGTCAGCATATTATCACCTTCATTATTAAAAAGAGATTAAGTGACTTATATCTAAGCAGGATTTGGAAAGAATGTGTCCATGCATTTAGCTGCAGTAGACTTGACTACTGTAATGCAATCTTCACAGGTGTCCCTAAAAAATCGATGAAACAATCAAGTCTTCACTAAGACAAAGTGGATCACATCACTACAGTTCTAATGTCTTCACACTGGCTTCCTGCCCAACCCATTTGCACATGATGTGTCAAATAACACAGCTTGGTCAGTGGCATGAAGCTTCCAGCTATGATGTTCAACAAACCCGCTAGCGACTGTTTTGTACTTATCGGTGTGCCAATATACGCTTGTTAAGCTTCTGTCTTCACAGCAAGTTAGGTTTAATAAAAGAGCTTGGTTGACGTTAACTCGACTGACTAATAACTCATGACGCTACTGAGCGACTCACTTGATTATAAGGGCCGGGAGACGAAGAACTGATGTGAGAAAATGCTAACTTTACTTTCACTTTCACATGGTACACGAACAGCAAACAGCGGTTTCCTGTTTGAAGATCTTGTGTTTGATTGACCCATCCACTTCCTCTTCCTCCCCCCCAAATGTGGACTAGCTTGCACTTTATATGTCAGACGCTCTGCCCGTAATCCTGCTTGTGTGTGAGTTTCATACGCTTTAAATTAGTGTTGGTGTCAGACGCCACGGAGCTCCAACCAAGCTGCATTTTCTACATTAAATCATAGCACTGTTGCTTTTATTCTTGTATTTTATACCTGTCTTATTTTATTTTAGATTGTTTTATTATCTATTCTCGACAGCTTTAAAGTGTATTTTAATTACTTTTTATGATATATAATATATTATATATCATAATAAGTGTGCTATAAAATTGTGCTATACAAATAAACTCCCCTTAAAAACCTTTTGATTGATAATACGTCGCCTGTCTATGTTTGTTGTAAAATTCTGGAGTCACTTTTTTATATGAACTGCAATAACTTAATCATATGCTGTAATACTTAGCCAAAATGAAAGGATTTAGTAAAATCATGTGTTACTTGTCATGTTACTGAACACTGCTAATTCATTGGTTGATTCAATTTGAGGTTGGTTTAAACTCTGGTAATTGTCTCTTTTACAAGAAGCATGCATGTTGTTGTTTTTTTATTTTTGATGTTAAGTTAATTGCATTATAGGCTGATTATTACAATATTCATTTCAATTTAAAGTCATCCCTAGCTGACCTGACTTGTTTTTCTTATATTTTATATCAAATCATGACCAGACAAATAGAATTAACCAACAAAGCAACACATAAAAACAAAAAAGCAGACTTTTATTTTTTATATCTTTCAGTTCCATTTTACAAACATACTGTACAGTATGTGCTTTGTAGCAGGAAAGAGAGATACTACTGCATTACAGACCCTGATGCAAGGATTGGTACAAAGCAAAGATGGATGGACAGAGGGAGGGTGGAGAGTGAGGAGGGAGGGATGGAGGAGGGGATGGAGAGATATCGCCCTGTTACAGACGTGAATTTAGAAACATTAATAAGGCTAATAGAGAGCACAGGACAGAGTTTAATGTTCAGGTCAGCAGCATCTGATCATACATTAGGCCACACTGCTTCATTCTCATTCACTGCATAGAGACAGACGGCCGTAAGGAGACCACATCTGAAATATGTGGCTGACATGAACTGGCTAAAATATAACACACTCACAACTGCCAATTAGAGTAATGCTTTTAACTGCTGCTCTGAATTAAATTAACTGCAGGGCCGACCCGTGGAATATGCAAATGCTGTGTAAAATGAGGGGCATTGAGACGGTCCCCCCGAGAAGAATGACAGAATGAATCAGTCGCTTCAGCAAGTGCAACAAAACGACAAAACCCTCTGGTGGCCGTAGCAAGGTATCAAGTCAGGGAAGAACAAAATGCTATTTTAACCCAAACCATGCCGTTTGGTGACTAAATCCAACCAAACCTGAGCCATTGTTTTTTCACAAAATCATAAAATAGATCTATGTTCAACGTGACCTCGTGGAATGGTGGATGAACAGCACGGCAGTTTAAGGACGTTTTGCGTGTCCTGTCTACGCATTTTAAGCTTTTCGTGTATCATTTAACACCGTTCTCAATCCCAACTCGTCACATACAGACGCAAAGTCACAGATTCAAACACACGCTTAACAAAACCACTTGGTTGTGCTTAGGGAAAAATCCTGGGTTGGGATAAAAGAAGTATAAATGTTTTGTGTATTTAGTTACGTGGTCAACATCAATAAGTCAATGGACACAAACCGAGGTCTCCTAGGTGAGAGGCATGTGTTTGTTTGACCCGTCCCAATGCAGCACCAAATGACACACAAAGCAAATAAATCAAGCGATAACACGCAAAATGACTTCATAGATATGGCGTCCTGTCGATAGTGGCGTCAGAACATTAAAAAACTTTTTACCTTTTGTTCTAGAGGGCGAGGCAAAATCATGCTTTTTGTTGTAAACTTTTGGGGACTTGAGTGGAACTTTGGAGAGCTTATCCTAAAAATATCCATAAAGCCTTTACAGAGTGGGGGAATTTTTTCCGCGTGATTAATTCACACATCAATATGTTTTCTCAAACTGTTGTTTTTGTCATGAGTACTATCACTCAGAATGCGAATATTGCTCGGCTAAAAAGCAATGCAATAGTTTTTTCCGAACAAGGTTAATTTTTCTGAGCTTTCGCACCGTGAACAAAGGCATCAACCAATCATGATGTGCGTATTGGACATATTCAAAAGTACACTAAATTGTACAATAACAGGGAGGCTCCGTGGTGTGAACCAACCAATTTTATGACTCCTTTCAACCTGATCAGATCCACTTCTTTCGATCTCCCCTTTTACAATAAAAGCCCTACCCTACCCAAGGGATGTATGGTGATTCAGTCAAATGTTAGATAAAGCAAAGCAGTTCTTCAAGTCACCAATTACTTTTTCAATATTAAATCAAGACCACCATTTTTCTCTACCCGTAACCGAGTGTTGCAAGAACAAATATATCCTTATAAATTTGTGTCAACGCTGTAGTTGCTTCGAGCAGAAATTGTACTGCAAATTTCACACCACAGAGCCTCGAGCCACGGAGCCTCCCTGTAGAAAAAAATGTTCACTGGCATAGCGTGTCATCATTTCTTTCATAATTCTTTTCAAAAAGATTATGACACGCAATGCCAGTGATGGTTTTACTAAGGCCTTCCATATCAACATTATGTTGGTTAAAAAAATGTACTCTGGGAAGCAATTGTTTTTCTTGTGAGGACATCTGTTGTTTTCCAAGCACAATGATTTGTGAACAGGCTGACTGACTGAAGTAAAATATTACAATTTTCAAATGTCGTAACACGATAACAAAGTAAGTTAAAACACTTTCTGTTCCTGATTGAGAGCAAAGACTTGAGCAAAAGGGTGCGATGTATAAAGATCATATAAAGACTCTTTCTAGGGCTCACTATGTTGAAACATCAAGGTGAAATATGTGATTAGTATGAACATGAACAGGCAGTAGGTATTATTATTCTGTCAGCTATATATAGAGAAGAGACGGAAACCTTTTATTTCAACTGAAAGTGAGTTAAATAGTGCAAATGATTCTGATGTGAAGTTAAAAAGTCGAGCGTGTCGACAAGGAGTTCTTTAATCATTGAATCAGAAAGCTTGATATCTATTTGTGTGAAGTTCCCCGAGCCACACATTGTAACATCATTTAAGAAACTCACTGTGTGACTCAGTATAAATACTAGGCAGTACATGCAATTAAAATACATTTGTTCTATTCTTCTTTTCTTTTTTTTAGTTCATTACAAGACAAGATTTTAGACTCATCAAAAATGTAAAGTTTTATTTTTTTTATTATTTACAGTTAACACAAAGGTGTAATACCAATAATCAAAAGATAAACTTTGTATTGTTATTAAATGTCTTACGAAAAAGATGAAAACCCTTTATATATCAACAAATAGATTTATTTATTATTATTTATTTATAATTATTTTATTTGCATTTCTGCTTTATATTGATAGTGATGGAGGAGACAGGAGAGGAGAGAGGACAGAGTGGCCCTGGACCGGACTCCAACCGGCTGCTTTTTTTTTTCATGCAATCAATTTGCACATTAAATGTATCTTTTAGAAACTGTTATTTTGGTCATGAAGACTTTCACACAGAATTCAAAGGTTATGCGGCTAAAAAGCTGCTTACTCTTTTACCATAACAGGGTTGATTCTCCTGGGCTCTGGCACAGCTGATTAAGGCATCAACCAATCAAGTTGTGCACCTTGATTTATGAAACAACACCACAAGAGGCTCTGTAGCACAAAACATCCAGCAGCACCTGTACATTTCTGCTTGTTATACAGCCTTTTCAAAATAAACTTCCGTATTCACAGGAAATGATTTAGTTAGTTTTAGGAAAAGATGGTGGTTTGGGTTAGAATAACTACAAAAGTCTCGTTACGGAAGTCCTGTTACAGAAGTACGCAAACTACATGACAAATGTGTGACAGATGGTTTTTTGTTTGACCCATGCACCGCCACCCCTGCTAGTCCTGTGTGCTTTTGCAGTCTATTTCATGATTACGTGGATAACATACGATTTGATTTCGTGGGATATCTACAAATTACAGCCCATTTATTTTTCAAAGGTATAGCTACAAATGCTGGACGAGAACAGCCTGAGAATGAGCCAAGGCAGCAAACTTTCTTACTCTTTGCAACCTTGACAAATGCAAGAAGAAAAGTCCTAGACATATATATTATATCCCAGGTGAGCATTTCCCGTTTTTCTGATGTTTGTCACACCACTAGTACATAAGGCCTTTAATGGTATGCGCTCTACCAGGTGAGCTAACCGACAAACAGATATTGAAATTTCTTCATGAAATCCAATGTTCCACAGATTTTGTTTGTTGCTCAGAGAATGTGTATTTTTCCGAGCAATGGGTCTTCGGAAAAATGGGTGTTTGTTTTCGGGATAACATAATGTTGGACAAATAATATTCGTCAAATACAACTACCTCAACTACCGAATAAAGAACAATATATGGCTTGAGATTGCAGAGCAGTGTAGCGGAAATGCACTTGCTAACATTATATGTTGATCACGGAGCGGGGCGAGCTAATCCTACAGATTATCCAGATTGTCCTCTTGAATCTCAGTGGGAGAGTTGCCGGCCTTGAAAAACGAGCTGGAGGAAGGCTGTCAACTGTTCTTTTTGTCAATGATCATCATCATACAGTGAAGTGTGGCCCCTCATTAGTTTTCAGCTCAGATGTTTGTGTCTTTAAACAGCTCCTGTGCAAATCACACCAATGGGACACAAGACTTCTAGTTTGATTTTGGTATTTTTTAAAGTAATTCGTGGTCTGCACTGTTTCCTTGGTGTCTTCACACTTTATGTATTACCGCATGAAAATAACATGGATCTTTATTTATTTATGTATTTTAATTTCATTATTTTGTAGTTTATTAATTTTACGATTCTTTTTTAAATCAGATACTTAGAAGTGTGAACTGTTAGCTTAAATAAATCATTGGGAGAGGACACAATTTAACAATAATAAACCATATAGTTGAGCTTATCAAGTCTGCCAAGTGTCTTACTTTAGTTCGATAGTTACAGCAGCATTTTGAATTCAAATGGTGCGTGATAGTTTAGGTCACAAACCACAAAAAGGGTGCACACACATATGGAAGATTTGATGTTCCTTGGAACTTGAACCAGCAGGTAGCTTCACAATACAATAAGCAGTTATCATTTTTCATTGTAATGTGTTAGTAAGTAAATGGTAAAGACAAATGGGCTTCAACCTGTCTGATGATGTTGGTTGACTCTGTCAGCAGTGTCAATAAAAAAGGGAAGCTGGTGTGAAATGTCATAATAGAAGGATTCTATACTTCATAGTCCCATTGGAGCTGTTTTATTTCAATCTGACTGACTTCTGATGTATTTTTCTTTCTAAAAATGTAGAAAAACAAAAGTAAGTGGCGAGGAGTAGTCTCTCTTTAGAGCCGTGAAGGTTTGAACATTAAATTGTTATGTTGTCGGTTAGGAGCGTTCAGAATTAAACTAAATATCTGTTAAATTGTGTCAGACTTGGGTGTTTATATTGTGTTAATGCAACTTAAAATGTTTAAGGCAATCAGTTGCACTGAGTAGTCAGTTGCCGCAACTGGAATGTAATAATGTTTGAATTAATGTTTTTGAGTAGAGGGAAAGTTTGCATGCTATAATATTCGTTTGTACAATGTATGATGTCATGACCGCAAAGACACGCTACAGATTTATTGGGGAGGGATCAGACTGTGTGACCATTCAGGACGGGTTGAAACCTTTTGTCCACTGTAGTGGTCCTCGTTGTACAACTCAGTTAGTTTGAACCATACTCATGGGCAGATTATGAGACAATGGGCCCCGGTGTAAAGACATCTCTACTACAAGGAAGCAAGACGCAGAAACTTTGGAGTTGTTCAGTCTTTTTGTGGTCACTTTGTATTTCATTTGTATCTCATTTTAGACACTTTGAGCCCATTGGTGGTTGCTTTGTGTCTCTTTGTAGTCATTTTGTGTCACTTGCTCTGCGGTTGCTCTGGCAGGGGCGTCGTTAGGCCTATTTCTTCAGCCCCCCCAAATAATTTGGCATTATTGGCTTTAAAAAAAAAAAAATGTTTTTATTTTTTTGGTGATGTCATTAAATTAAACTATTGTTTCTCACATGAACAAGTTATTTATAACTAACATCCTACATATGTGCGTGCGTTCTGGTTTGTATGTTTTCTCCCCCTTCAAATTACAATCCAATAGTCTATCATCATACTTAACGATATAAAGTTGACACTGTCAGGTCCATTCTCCATCCATTGTGTGCGGTCCCTTTAAGAATTAGGATGTGGGAGTGACGCGGATATGAAAGCTAGTTTATCCGTCTTTCCTTTACAAGCAGGAAAATTATTTCTCTCTTTATTTGAGAAAAGTTCATATTTGTGTTGTCAAATTTCACTATGACCCTGAAATTCTGTCTCTTGTGTTATCATATACTGAATGCAAGCAAAACTATAGAGCAAAATCACATTCTTTCTGATTGAACCAATCTATGAGCTGTCTGAAACAATGGATATCCGCGGCCCCAAATGGGCCCCAAAAAAAATTGATGCGCGCAAACATGCCACTCCCCTTGGGGCTAAGCCCCCCCCCCCCCTTTCTTTGAATCCTAGAAACGCCCCTGTGCTCTGGTAAATTGTTTTTTTCGGACATGGTAGAATCTTGTAAATGCATTTAGGAGAACTAAAACGAGGAAGAGGAACCTGATTCTTCTTGTTTTTATATGCTACTGTCAGGATAAATATAACATAGCATATATACAGCGTATATAACAAAAGGTGATTTTGACAAAAGTGATCAACCATATCTATAATTCTGTTACTTGAATTGTATCCATTTTGTCTTATCCTGAGTATTTGCTAATATGGCAGTAAAGTACAGTGAACTGTACTGAAGCAGAGCGAGGGATCAAGTGTGGGAGAGTGATCACAGGAGTCACCCTTCCTATCTCTCTCTCTCTCTCTCTTTCTCTCTCTCCCGGATGAACAAACTCTGTCTCTCTTTGTCTCTCTCTCTCTCCCGCATGAACAAACGCTCTCTCTCTCTCTCTGTCTCTCTCTCATGAACAAACTCTCTCTCTCTCTCTCTCTCATGAACAAACTCTCAGCTCTCACCACTCTAGCTCAAACCTTTCATCCCCTCCCCTCCACTTTCTATCTCTCTCTCTCTCCCCATCCTCTTTTTCTTGGGCAGTCTCTCGGCCCTCCCACTCGCTCGCCCTCCCTCCCGCCCTCTCGCTCTCCTCCCTCCTCAGAGGAGGAGCAGCTCGGTCTCTCTCTGCACTTGTCTCCTCAGTCAAGGAGAAACTAATTGGAGGAAAGAATAGAAGAAAGGAGCTGTTCGAAAACTAAACGAACCAAAACTTTACTTCTCTACAGCATGCCACAGAAAGGTAAGCTTGCTCTCTCTTTTCTCTCTATCCCCCTCTCTCTCTCTCCCCCTCTATCCCTCTCATCCTTCTCTCTCTCTCTCTCTCTCTCTCCCTCCATCAGTCTGAGGATGGACATTAAAAAGTTTATTTAGCAGAATGAATTTGGAACCTGGCTGAGAGAGAAAGCAAAGACATTAATGTTTGCTGTCTGATGTTTAGAAAGAACAAACGGAAGAAGAAAAAAAAAGAAAGAACAGTTTAGAAATTAAAATATTATAACAACTGGTGATTTCTGCAACTTTAAGAGCAGCCGATCAACAGGAGAAGAGGAGCAAAGAAGGAAGAGATAAGTGTTTTAGAGAAGAAAGACAGCTTTCACTCCCTCGGCCTCTTTGGTGGATGAACCATCCAAGTACACAAAGAGGGAGAAAGTTTAGAATGAATCATGTCTAACAGCTGCATTATTGATTTATTAACCCCAAATCTGGATTTTCAAGTCAAAGTGTAAAATCAACAGATGCTTGTGTTGCAAGAGTTGATATTGAATCACATGTTCCACCTTTAATTAAAAGAAACCGTTCATTCATGACAAACTCAGCATGCGTTGTATCTTTCCCTAACCTAAAGATATCGAGGCTCGTCCTGCTCCAGGCCGGACTGCAGCGCTCGGGTCGGGGTTTATCCCCCCACCTCGCGCTGACTCACACGGACACGTAACATAAACAAAACCAAACGACAAACTCACTGCCGCTTTGACGCTCGCGCTGAGGGCTCGTGGTGCTGCCGCCCGCTCCTCCATCAGCGCGCGATGTGGATTAATCATAACTCAGATTGTCTAGTATGACAGCGTGAGTCGAACTCCATGTTTGAAGGAGCAGGAAGCGAAGTGTAGTCTGGAGAGCAGACTGTAGCGCGTGCGTGTACATGTGAGCTGTTTGAAGTCGTTTCTTTTCCCTCCTAAATACTAAATACTTCAATACGCGTGTATTTATCCCGTGTCATGGTTCTGTGAGTGCAGAAATTAATTTTGAGCAATTTGTCAATAAACTGTTGGGTTGCAGCACGTTTGTAGATTTTATTGAACTCCATCGATCTCATATTTTACGATATGTATTTATTAACCATTTCTGTCGTCCTGACTTTATCTCACGCATCTCCGCCCTCATTTATTGTACTAGACAACATATGCACATGACTTGACATTTAAGAGAAAACACTAATTGCATTACAGTGTTGTAGCTACTATGGTGTTAATGTTAAATTGTACTGATAGTATTATGGCACTATATTGTAATAACCTGCCCAGAGACTACAGACGAAACTCTGGCACATTTACATTGAGGTGGAAACTGAAATGTTGATAAATGTGAACTGTCCCTGGTGATGAATAAATGAAATGAACATTTTCCATTTCGTCATGAAATCAGTCGATACTCGTCAAAGTGGGCGCTCTTCTTAAACTCTTCTGGGGCGTTAAGAAATGTATAAAGACACCGTCATCTTTCATTTAGAGCTTGTAAAGAGCTTCATATCTTATTTTATTTTGACCTAATGAAAGGGCCGTATGTAAGAATATGTATTTCTTTAATAAAGTATGTAAACGCTGCATCCTCAGTTTAAACATCTGTTGTACTTCATGGAGAATGTTTACATCACAGCTCTCAGAAAGAAAATACAGAAAACATGAAGATATCTGTGTTGAAATCACATTCAAAAATCCTTCATCATAGTCAAAGTGGTTATGAATATGAATATCAGTGTAATATGCCTACAATACATGCTGTTTTGGAGTGGGGGGGGGCTTAAAATTCCAAATACATGACGATAAAGTGCGTCTTAATTGTTCTAATTAAATCAGGGGTTAATTAACGTCTAAATTAAATCGAATTCAATTAACTGCATGATTAATCAGGTCGGAAGTGAATTCATCCAACATGTGAATCTGGAACGTGTGTGTGTGTGTGTGTGTGTGTGTGTGTGTGTGTGTGTGTGTGTGTGTGTGTGTGTGTGTGACGGGAGCGCGCTGCCTCCATATCTTCCGATGGAGACGCGACACATTTTATTATATTATAATATATAATACGACGGTAGTGAGCGGAGCGGCCTCACCAACGAACATTTTAATAAATCATCACACATAAATAACAATTAGTTGTTTTTATTTTTAAATTTCAAATTGTAGGCTGTTTGAGGGCTTAAAGCCGTGAGAAGCTGAATACAGAATTTATTCAACCATGGGCACTAAAATACTAATACTAACTAATGATATTAAATACGTAGTTAAAGGAGAATTTGTAATATGTTGCCTGCTACTTTGTATCACGTGACCGTGCTTTAAAACAACTTAAAAAACATTGCATGTTCTTCCAACACAAACTCTCTCAATAGAAACTGATCTTCCAAAATTGACCAATTTCTTGTCTGATTTCTGAAGTAAATTTGATCGAAGATTCACTTTAATCTCACTGAGGCTCGAATTCAGCTCATTTCATTTTTTAAATGGAACAATTGTTTTGTTTCCTCATTCCAGATGAAGTTGATCGAGTCTAAGTTGTCAGGAGCTTCCTTTGGTGCATCTCTTATTGACGCAAACAAAAAAAGCGCCATGTAAACACGCGTTTCAACGACACAAAACACAATAAATACAAGAGATTAAAAGAACAATTATATTCACTTCAATACGACTTTATTTGTCCCGTTAACAGTATTTGTATAACTTATTATTTGGTTGGTAAGGTCTACTTAGGTGTCAAACTCGCTTCTTCTTTAGAAAGGCGAGGATAACATAGAATAATGTGTTTTGTGAAGTTTTATTAAGTATTGAAAAAGCTGGTGATATTGTCGTGTTTTCCAAATTCCCGTTACATATTCTAGAGTTGACTCTGTGTTCTTCTATAAATATGTAGGCCTTTACTATTAATGTGGCCTATACTTAGGCCTATTACCATGTCCTGTTATAGGTGTGTAGGCATACAATTATTACAATGTTGGTATTATGATTATAATAATCATAATATTATCATTTATTATTATATTATCATTGTTATTCCTTTCTGTTATTATGAGCATGTGTTAACTTCCGTGCTTTTAAAGTTGGGTAAATCAGCAGCAGTGTTGGCCGCAGCTCGTCGCGTCTCTCTCGGCCCTTCTCTGCTCATATCGGCCGCTGAATGCGACTGAATGAAACTTTTATATTGTCATCAGCGTGTTCAACAGAACCCCTTTATGTCAGCTGTAGGCTACTGGTCAAATTGGGCTCCCCGCCGCGGTTTTGTGTCGCAGGTTTTTTTAACGAGCTGCAACTAACGAGGGAGCGACACCAAAAACCCCGTCGCCACACAAAGCCCGGCGGGTATTTACCGAGGAGAGCCGCGGCTCTTTGTCTCCTTTCACAGGGAGAAAGGCGCCGAGTTACAGCGGGGACAAGGTGCCTATGGCCGGCCTGTGTGTGTGTGTGTGTGTGTGTGTGTGTGTGTGTGTGTGTGTGTGTGTGTGTGTGTGTGTGTGTGTGTGTGTGTGTGTGGTGCGTGGAGCCGCTTCACGTTCATTATGCAGGTTGTTAATAACACAAGAGCTTCAGAGAAGTAGCTGCTTTGAAGCTTTTATTGGAGAGCTTCTTTTTTGAAGGCAACCTAAAAGGCTTTGGGACGCAGCAGAGTGAACGTCACGTGCTCTCTGCGGCTTTAATGACAACAACTATTCTAAACTGCTCATGTGGTCTGACCATCCTTTCACAAGAATGCACCGGTATTTTACAGTTACATATTTATGGACATGCATGTTTTTATTAACAAATATGAATAAATATGATTTATTGTATATGTCCATTTAGTCTGTGTAATAGAGAGAGACAGGAACTGAACCGGGTTCAGTGCTAACACCACTAGGTTACAAACGGTTATTATCAGTCATTCTGAAATGATTTAAAACAAATTATTATTATTGGATGCTATTATTCAATTTCAATATCAGATGGTAGACTGTGATGTCCTTTTTATATACTGTATGTGGAAAATATGTGCTTATACAAATTGTAGAATTGTTACAACAAATACAGTCAAAATTTGTAAAATAAACATGCAATAGTGCAATTGCCCTTTACCTTGACACGTTGATTTATTAGTTATTACTTAATTCCATTAGTATTTATATTTCAAAATTGTCACAAAGCCTGGATTAATGTCCAGGCGCAGTGATGATCCCACTGATGAAAAGGTGAAGGGTGGATCTATCAGAGACAAGAGAAACATGTGATGGACTGGTGGATGACACAGGATGAAACTCCTTAGCAGTCTC